>NC_088410.1:44285015-44599182 GCF_034236695.1 Oncorhynchus nerka | reverse complement strand
TCCAGTGACATCATTAAATTAGTAGGCAATGGCCTACTCATAATTGGTTAAAATCACGTGATACACATCGATGTCGTCATTGGAAACACTTATCTTCCTCTATCGTTTTTTTTACTACGAAACAAAGAAACGCAACATTTTCACATATGTTGATGTTGATTTCCCAGAACATGCATAGAGAGAATAGTGCAGAAAAGGTGAATTATGTTCCATTTACGTGCTCTTAACTCGGGTCGGAATTCCCCCCTAAGCCATGGAGCAGGAGGGGAGGGCCCAGACGGTCAGGAGAAAAGGGGACAGTGAGAGTCATTGGATGCGGAAATGGAGGAGAGTAGGGTCGAAGAGGCAGAATCAGTATGAAGGAAGTTAGTTCCGCGAGCCAATGCTAGTCTCACTCTGTCTTCCTCCTCCCTGGGCCTGCTGTTTCAACACACTGTAGCACCAAGAACTTGTCTGACTCCCGGCCTGTCTGCCTGTCTCCCTCTTTACTCGCACTCTTTACACTTTGTAGTGAACCTGCACAATGTTATTACATTATTTCAATACATTGTAAACAATGCAGTATTTTCCCACACTCTACCCCAGCCAACTGGTCACTGTGTTCCGCAGCAGACTGCGGTAGGAGGTACAGACAGAGTTGGCCAGCCGTGAGGACAACCTGCCACTCGACCAGCACATCAGCATGGCGATGCGGTTGGACAACCTCCTGCTGTCCCAACGAAGACCTGCGCGAAATCCGGGTGCCCATGGCTACACCTGCTCCGTGGCCAGAGCCGATGGAGAGGGCTCTGCACGTTTGCACATGGAGAAAGGGATCATTTCTCCCCGTCCTGCCCTCTATCCACTAATAGGCGAGGAGGTGACAAGCCAGGGAATTCCCCTGCTCCAACCCAGGCATGATGCATGATCTCCCCTCCTTTTCTGTCAACTCAACCAGTGTGTTTTCCCATCAAATTCCCTGAATACCCTAGCCTCTCACTCCTGTTAGCTTTGATTGATTCCGGAGCCGCTAGGAATCTTTTAGATAGCGCACTGGCCACTGCTTTACGCATTTCTTTGGTTCCCCTACAGTCATCCATTCCGGTTCAATTCCTGGATAATCGTCCAATGGGGACAGGGCTCGTACATCACATCACTGTTCCCATTTCTCTGCTGACCCATAACACTCATTTAGAGCAGATCACCTTTTTGATTATCGACACCCCCACGCACCCCATTGTTTTAGGTCTCTTCTTGTGATGTTGGCATAACCCTGTTATTTCCTGGTCCGAGATGAGACTGCTGGGTTGGTCGCAGGAGTGTCAAGGGAGGTGTCTCGCGGTGTCTGTCAACAACAAGGTGGAAAGTCCGGACCACGCCCCTCAAGTGGATTTACCGGAGGAGTACCAGGATCTGCACCGGGTTTTCTCTAAGACCCAGGGTACACGCCTGGCTCCTCATCGCCCCTGGGACTGTGTCATTGACCTGCTGTCTGACGCAGACTTCCTGAGAGAACACGTCTTTCTCCTCTCCTATGCAGAGATCGAGGCCATGGAGACCACATACAAGAGAGCCTCCAGCAGGGTTTTATCTGCCCCTCTATGTCACCAGCCTCCTCAAGCATCTTTTTTGTTAAGAAGAAAGATAGGGGACTGTGCCCCTGCATTGATTATCAAACACTGAATATAGCCACCATTAAGTTCAGCTATCCTTTACCCCTCATCCCAACCATCATCAAACAAATGCACGGGGCACAGTACTTCACAAAACTGGATTTGAGGAGCGCCTACAATCTGGTGCGCATTCTCGCAGGCGACGAATGGAAAATGCTTCTTCAGTCTTCCAGGCCTTTATTAACGAAGTGTTTCGGGACATGCTGGGACGGGGCGTCTATTTGGTCTATTCTGTTGACTGCGCCCAGCATGTCTCATTAGTCAGGTCTGCGCTTGGAAGACTGTTGGAGAAGGATCTATATGTTAAACAAGAGAAATGTTTGTTTTTCAAGCAGTCCATGTCCTTTTTGGGCTACCTCATATCCACGGATGGAGTGGAGATGGAGCAACACGTCAGTGTAGTCAGGTCATGGCCCATCCCCAACTCCGTGAAAGCAGTCCAGCGATTCCTGGGGTTTGACAACTACTTCCGAAGGTTCATCCGGGGCTTCAGCACAGTGGTCTCGCCTCTTACCTTCCTACTGAGAGGAGGTCCCCAGCGGCTTCGTTGGACAGAGGAGACGGAGAGGACATTTGAGACACTGAAGGCACGCTTCACCACTGCTCCCGTGCTGGCACATCCCGACCCCTCACTCCCCTTCATCGTTGAGGTGGAGGCCCCCGAAGTAGGAGTCGGGACAGTGCTGTCCCAGTTCACCGGAACCCCTCCAAAGCTGCGACCCTGCACCTTCTACTCCAAGCAGCTGAACCCCGCCCAGAGAACTACAACGTAGGGGACCAGGAACTCCTGGAGGTCAAGAAGGCTCTGAAGGCATGGAGGAACTGGCTGGAGGGGTCCAAACACTCTTCCCTGGTGTGGACGCTTGGAAAATTCCAGAAAATGATGTCATGGCTTTATTATGGCTAATTGACATAATTTGAGTCAATTGGAGATAAACCTGTGGATGTATTTCAAGGCATACCTTCAAACCCAGTGTCTCTTTGCTTGACATCATGGGAAAATCAAAAGAAATCAGCCAAGACCTCAGAAAATAAACTGTAGGCCTCCACAAGTCGGGTTCATCCTTGGGAGCAATTTCCAAACGCCTGAAGGTACAACATTCATCTGTACAAACAATAGTAAGCAAATATAAACAACATGGGACCACACAGCAGTCCTACCTTTCAGGAAGGAGACGCGTTCTGTCTCCTCGAGATTAATGTACTTTGTTGCGAAAAGTGCAAATCAATCCCAGAACCACAGCAAAGGACCTTGTGAAGATGCTGGAGGAAACAGGTACAAAAGTATCTATATCTGTTACAACTTCTAAGAATGGTGAGTGGAGGAGTCAAGCGCAGAGAGCAGGTAATTCAGTACGTGGATATTTATTCCATAGACTGTGGAGCCACGACATGCAAAACACCAGGGCGCATGAAACAACCCGTCCCAAAATACAACGGACTAAAACTGTCCGGAAAAATACTGATAACACTCATACACTAGATAACAGAAAACAAGCCCGCACAATTACCCACGAGGCCTAGTGCCCTTAAATAGCCTACACACAAACACTAACTCAAAACAGGTGTACCCAATTAAACCCAATAAACAGAAACAAACGGAAAGGGAATCGATGGCAGCTAATAGGCCGGCGACGACGACCGCCGAGCGCCGCCCGAACAGGAAGAGGCACCATCTTCGGCGAGATTCGTGACAATATCCACAATACAACGAGTCCTATATCGACATAACCTTGAAAGGCTGCTCAGCAAGGAAGAAGCCACTGCTCCAAAACTGCCATAAAAAATCAAACTATGGTTTGCAACTGCACATGGGGACAAAGATAGTAATTTTTGGAGAAATGTCCTCTAGTTTGATGAACAAAAATATAACTGTTTGGCTATAATGACCATCGTTATGTTTGAAGGAAAAAGGGGGAGGCTTGCAAGCCGAAGAACACCATCCCAACCGTGAAGCACGGAGGTGGCAGCATCATGTTATGGGGATGCTTTGCTGCAGGAGGGCCTGGTGCACTACACAAAATAGATGGCATCATGAGGCAGGGAAATTATGTGGATATATAGAAGCAACATCTCAAGACATCAGTCAGGTTAAAGCTTGTTCGCAAATGGGTCTTCCGAATGGACAATGACCCCAAGCATACTTCCAAAGTTGTGGCAAAATGGCTTAAGGACAACAAAGTCAAGGTATTGGAGTGGCCATCACAAAGCCATGACCTCAATCCTATAGAAAATGTGTGTGCAGAACTGAAAAAGCTTGTGCGAACAAGGAGGCCTACAAACCTGGCTCAGTTACACCAGCTCTGTCAGGAGGAATGGGCCAAAATTCACCCAACTTATTGTGGGAAGCTTGTGGAAGGCTACCCAAAACGTTTGACCCAAGTTAAACATTTGAAGGCAATGCTACCAATTACAAATTGAGTGTACGTAAACTTCTGACGCACTGGGAATGTGATGAAAGAAATGAAAGCTGAAATAAATCATTCTCTCTACTATTATTCTGACATTTCACATTCTTAAAATAAAGTGGTGATCCTACCTGACCTAAGACAGGGAATTTTTGCTAGGATTAAATGTCAAGAATTGTGAAAAACTGAGTTTAAATGTATTTGGCTAAGGTGTATGTAAATTTCCGACTTCAACTGTAGACACGGCTGTGACAATAACCGAGGATAGTTTTCTTGGGAGATAATTCCGTTGGCATTTGATTGTGAGGATTTCTAGGTCAGGTGAACAAAAGGACTTGAGTTCTTGTATGTTGTTACAATTACACCATGAGTTGTTAATCATGAAACTTACACCCCCGTCCTTCTTCTTACCAGAGAGATGTTTGAAAATCCTATTGGCTGTACGGACTCCGACAGCATGACCCCAGCTAACCATGTCTCCGTGAGTGCAGGAACATTGGGTGAATAACAAAAACATGAACACCACACAAGGGTTAAAGGTCTAGCAAAACAGCAAAACAACAAATGGGGCGAAGTCTCAAACAGTCTTGCAACTGTCTGTAACCACGTTTTTCATGTTCTCCATGTTGTATTTCCATTGTCTTTTTTCCGTAGTGCCAAAGATCCGCGTTAACGCTTGGTTAAACTTTACAGAGAATTTCCGATTGAGCCAAAATATGCAACGTGAATGCAGTCTCCGTGAATGCAGTCTCCGTGAATGCAGTCTCCGTGAGCGCAGGAACATTGCCTTTAGATCTTTATTGCGCTACAGCTCGGATCTTCAGCGCTAAGGATTAAATATAGGCCTTACTGTTAATGAGGTAAATGTATGGGTAACTTCATATATATATATGGAGGCTCAGTGGGTTCCGTGATAACCGACAGACATTATAGATTCTGAATATTTTGAGAGAAATAACGATTTTCAATTGTGCAGCGGCCTACATGTGTTTGCGACAAAATTCTCACCTCATTGACATTTCAATGGTTCTAGACTTTAATTCACTTTTTAAATCTAGTGATTCTGTGCTACTTTTTTATATGATGTATCACTTCAAAAAAGCTATAACTGTAAGTGGGACAAAATGATTAATTAGGTAAACAACATGGTTCTATTTTGAGCGTGAGAGGGCAGAGGAAGACCAAAGGCAGTAACACAATCTCGCAGGAACACAGATGTCTGTAACAACAAAGCTAGGAATTGTAATTGGCTATGATTATTTTAATGTCTCTAGTCTCTATGGATTTTTTTTCCACAGCATGTGAAATTGTTGATTAGTTGGGGGCTTTTTATCCGTTTGATACGATTCCATATCACAGCTCACATAGCACAGCTCATTATGTCAATGTCACATAGGTGTACTTTTAAAACATTTATTTACAACCATGTGACCATTTTATTTGTATTCTTAGTCTATTTCTGCTTCATTGTCAACTCCTGTTAACACATTTCATTGCCGGGTAATTTTCTCACACTCAAATGGGCATGTGTTACAAAAATATAGGATAGGTAGGTGCAGAACAGGGTTGTGAGATGCAAAATGTTCCAGGATTTTTCTTTTGAGAGAGAGAAAGAGAGAGAGAGAGAGAGATGCTATCATAAACCATGCACATTTGTATCCATTGTCATTCAAGTGTTGAGTATCCAACAAAACAAAGAACATGCTGAATAACTCCAAACAGAATCCTCTCCTTTCTTCAACATGAAAGCTCCTGCCCGCCGTTTGCCGAGTGCCATTTCCCATGCGATGCAGGTTGTCTTTGATACCGGGAGAGAATAGAAAAATCTCATTTTATAATTCAAATGAATCAATTAAGGTTAGCATAATAACAACCTCTCTGGCTATTATGTATGCAGGTTTTCTTTTTGGGAGCCCCATGGTTGTTGAATTAAAACCATTCGGGTCAGACCCGCATTCAATCTATCTCAACTCATTGAGTGGGATCAGAGGAGGCAGGTCGGTTAATGAGAAAGAGTTTTCCCCCCCCCTCCTTTGATAACAGAGTGGCCTGTGAGAGGAAGTATCTGTGTGGAAGCAGTGTTTTGAAGGCAAAAAGTGGACATATTATTTTCTGCTGAAGGTGAACGGCAACAAGGCAGGGTTGGGTTACTTCAATTTGTTTTGGCCCTAGAAAGCTGATCTTAGGTTTGTGTTGGATGATGATAAGCTGACCCTAGATCTGTGCCTATAAGCAATTTCTACCCGGCTCTAGATCTACACTACCAGTCAAAACTTTTAGAACACCTATTCATTCAAGGGTTTTTATTTATTTTTACTATTTTCTACATTGTAGAATAATAGTGAAGACATCAAAACTATGAAATAACACAACCAAAATAAGTGTTAAACTAATCTAAATATATTTGAGCTTTGAGATTCTTCAAATAGCCACACTTTGACTTGATGACAGATTTGCACACTCTTGGCATTCTCTCAACCAGCTTCACCTGGATTACTTTTTCAACAGTCTTCAAGGAGTTCCCACATATGCTGAGCACTTGTTGGCTGCTTCTCCTTTACAATGCGGTCTGACTCATCCCAAACCATCTCAATTTGTTGAGGTCAGGGGATTGTAGAGGCTGATGCAGCATTCCATCACTCTCCTTGGTCAAATAGCCCTTACACAGCCTGGAGGTGTGTTGGGTCATTGTCCTGTTGAAAAACAAATGAAGGTCCCACGAAGCCCAAACCAGATGGGACGGTGTATCGCTGCAGAATGCTGTGGTTGCCATGCTGGTTAAGTGTGCCTTGAATTCTAAATAAATCACAGACAGTGTCACCAGCAAAGCCCCATCACACCTCCTCCTCCATGCTTTATGGTGGGAAATACACATGCGGAGATCATCCGTTCACCCACACCGAGTCTCACAAACACATGGCGGTTGGAACCATAAATCTCCAGTTTGGACTCCAGACAAATTTCCTCCAGTCTAATGTTCATTGCTCATGTTTCTTGGCCCAAGCAAGTCTCTTCTTATTATTGGTGTCCTTTAGTACTGGTTTCTTTGCAGTAATTTGACCATGAAGGCCTGATTCATACAGTCAACTCTGAACAGTTGATGTTGAGATGTGTCTGTTACTTGAATTCTCTGAAGCATTTATTTGGGCTGCAATTCCTGAGGCTGGAAACTCTAATGAACTTATCCTCTGCAGCAGAGATAACTCTGGGTCTTCCATTCCTGTGATGTTCCTTGTGAGTGCCAGTTTCATCATAGAGCTTGATGTTTTTCTCCACAGCACTTGAGAACCTTTCAAAGTTCCTGAAATGTTCCTTATTGACTGACCTTCATGTCTTAAATTAATGATGGACTGTTGTTTCTCTTTGCTTATTTGAGCTGTTCTTGACATAATATGGACTTGGTCTTTTACCAAATAGGTCTATCTTCTGTATAACCCCCCTACCTTGTCACAACACAACTGATTGGCTCAAACACATTAAGAAGGAAAGAAATTCCACAAATTCACTTTTAACAAGGCACACCTGTTAATTGAAATGCATTCCAGGTGACTACCTCATGAAGCTGGTTGAGGGAATGCCAAGAGTGTGCAAAGCTGTCATCAAGTTAAAGGGTGGCTACTGAAGAATCTCAAATATAAAATATTTGATTTGTTTAACACTTTTTTGGTTACTACATGATTCCATATGTGTTATTTAATAGTTCTGATGTCTTCACTATTATTCTACAATGTAGAAAATAGTAAACAATAAAGAAAAACCCTTGAATGAGAGGTTGTTCTAAAACTTTTGACTGGTACATATATATATATATATATATATACACTTACAGTATCACCACACCCTACCATAGTTCTATGGGACTTAAATTCATTTGTTTATTTGTTGGTCATTTTACAGACACAAGTGAAGTACATTTCTCCGTACATCAGTAATTGACTACAAATGTATCATTTACATTTTTTTTACTGCTATAGCGTGAATAAGCTTGAAAGTGAGAAAGTTAGATGGGTGAAGATGAGACTGGGATTTTTGTAAAAAGAAGCAAAACATTGTCAATCGTCTCGAAAACATCAGTGTGCTCATTCCCAATTATATTCTAAAATGACAAGTCAGTAAAAAAATCTTTCTTGCTTTCCAACGTCTTGATTGAAATAGTTTAATTAGTTGAAATACTGTCTGAAAAGCACATTTCCTCACAAGCCATTTTATTCAACGAGATAAAAGCCTTTTTCGTTAGATGTAAATTCTCCATTGCTTCAAGTCAGCCCTGCTATTTGCTTATCTCCGTAATGCCTTTTCTTTGTCACTCATTTTTCAACTAGAATTCCAAGTTCAGCTTAATCATCCTAAAATGGTACATTATTTTGCATTCAGTAAAAAGTATAAAATAAAATTGTATTGGTCGCTACACATATTTAGCAGGTGGATGTAGCGAAATGCTTGTGTTCCTAGCTCCAACAATGCAGTAATATCTAACAATACACAGCAATACACACAAATGTAAAAAGTAACAGGATGGAATTAAGAAATATAGAAATACTACGACATATATATATATATATATATATATATATATATATATATACACACACACACACAGTGCATTTGAAAGTATTCAGAATTTATAAAATGCATTAGGAAATAATTCATTAATAACAAAACATTGTGTATATCATCACCAGTCTACACACAATACCCAATAAGGACAAAGTGAAAACAAGTGTTTAAAAATGTTTGCAAATTAATGAAAGATTAAAAAAACAGAAATATCTTATTTATATAAGTATTCAGACCCTTTGCTATGGAACTCGAAATTGAGTTTAGGTGCATCCTGTTTCCATTGATCATCCTTGAGATGATTCTAAAACTGGATTTGAGTCCTCCTGTGGTCAATTCAATTGATTGGACATGATTTGGAAAGGCTCACACTTGTCTATATAAGGTCCTACAGTTGACAGTGCATGTCAGAGCAAAAACCAAGCCATGAGGTCAAAGAAATTGTCCGTAGAGCTCTGAGACAGGATTGTGTCGAGGCACAGATCTGGGGAAGGGTACCAAAAAATGTCTGCAACATTGAAGGTCCCAAAGAACAAATTGGCCTCAATCATTGTTAAATGGAAGAAGTTCGGAACCGCCAAGACTCTTCCTAGAGCTGGCCGCCCAGTCAAACTGAGCAATCGGGGAGAATGGACTTTGTTAGGGAGGTGACCAAGAACCCGATGGTCACTCTGACAGAGCTCCAGAGTTCCTCTGTGGAGATGGGAGAACCTTCCAGAAGGACAACCATCTCTGCAGCACTCCACCAATCAAGCCTTTATGGTGGTAAAAGGCACATGCCAGCCCGCTTGGAGTTTGCCAAATGGAACCTAAAGGAAACAAGATTATCTGGTCTGATGAAAACAAGATTGGTTTCACAACGGTGAAGCATGGTGGTGGATGCATCATGGTGTGGGGATGTTTTTCAGCGGCAGGGACTGGGAGACTAGTCAGTATCGAAGGACAGAACTTGAGAGTCTTCACTATTATTCTACAATGGTAGAAAATAGTAAAAATAAATAAAAACCCTTTAATGAGTAGGTGTGTCCAGACTTGACTTGTACTGTACGTGTGATGGGATGTATTGACTTTATGGACAGTATATGGATAGAATATGTAGCATATCTGAAGAATACATAGGATAGAATATTATATGTACAGCAATAGTTTAATAGGAATACAGTATATACATACAGTATGAAGTAGGTAAAACCGTATGTAAACATTATTCAATTAATCAGTGTTCCATTATTAAAGTGACCAGTGTCTATATATATATAGGGCAGCAGCCTCTAAGGTGCAAGGTTGAGTAACTTGGTGGTAGCTGGCTAGTGACAGTGACTAAAGTTCAGGGCCGGGTACTGGGCAAAGGCCAGCTAGTGGTAACTATTTAACAGTCTGAAGGCCTTCAGTCTTTCGGTCCCAGCTTTGATGCACATGGACTGACCTCACCTTCTTGATGGTAGAGGGTTGAACAGACCGTGGCTCAGGTGGCTGGTGTCCTTGATGAGCTTCTTAACCTTCCTGTGACACCTGGAGGGCAGGCAGTGTGCCCCCGTTGATGCGTGGGACGGACTGCACCACCTTCTGGAGAGCCCTGCGGTTGCGGACGTTGCAGTTACCGTACCAGGCGGTGATACCGCCCGATAGGATGCTCTCAATGGTGCATCTATAAAAGTTTTTGAGGGTCTTAGGGGCCAAGCCGAATTTCTTCAGCCTCCTGAGGTTGAAGAAGCGCAGTCTGTTTGGGTGGACCATTTCAGATTGTCAGTGATGTGTACGGCGAGGAACTTTTCACCATTTCAACTGTGGCCCCTGTGGCCCTCAATGTGGATGAGGGCGTTCTATGTCTGCTGTCTCCTGAAGTCCCCGATCAGCTCTTTCATTTTGTTGACTTTGAGGTAGAGCTTATTTTCCTGGCACCATTCCGCCAGGGCCCTCACCTCCTCCCTGTAAGTCTGTCTCGTCGCTGTTGGTAATCAAGCCTACCACTGTAGTGTCATCTGCAAACTTGATGTTTGAGTTGGAGGTGTGCATGGCCACGCAGTCATGGGTGAACTGGGAGTACAGGAGAGGGCTGAGAATGCATCCTTGTGGGGCCCCAGTGTTGAGGATCAGCGGAGTGGAGATACCTTCACCACCTGGGGGCTGCCGTCAGGAAGTCCAGGACCCAGTTGCACAGCGCAGGGTTCAGACCCAGGGCCCCAAGCTTAATGATGAGCTTGGAGGGTACTATGTTGTTGAAGGCTGAGCTGTAGTCAATGAACAGAATTCTTACATAGGTATCCCTCTTGTCCAGATGGGATAGGGCAGTTTTCAGTGCGATGCTGATTGTGTCATCCTGGGATCTATAGGGGCGATATGCAAATTGCAATGGGTCTAGGGTGTCAGGTAAGGTGGAAGTGATTTGATCCTTAACTAGCCTCTCAAAGAACTTCCTGATTACAGAAGTGAGTGCTACGGGGCTATAGTAATTTAGTTCAGTTACCTTCACTTTCTTGGGTACAGGAACAATGGTGGACATCTTGAAGCAAGTGGGGACAGCAGACTGGAATAGTGAGAGATTGAATATGCCTGTAAACACTCCAGCCAGCTGGTCTGAGCATGCTCTGAGGACGTGGCTATGGATGCCATCTGGGCCTTGCGAGGGTTAACACGCTAAAATGTTTTCCTCATGTCAGTTACGGAGAATGAGAGCTCACAGTACTCGGGAGCGGCAGCCCGCAGCAGTGGCCCGCAGAGGTGGCCCACAGAGGTGGCCCACAGAGGTGGCCCGCAGAGGTGGCCCGCGTCGGGAGCATTGTGTTTTCCTCTAAGCTGGCAAAGAACGTGTTCAGCTTGTCTGGGAGCAAGACGTCGGTGTCCATGACATGGCTGGGTTTTCCTTTATAATCCGTGATTGTCTGGAGTCCCTGCCACATACACGGGATGTCTCAGCCGTTGAATTGCGACTCCACTTTGTCTCTGTACTGACGTTTGTCTGTTTGATTGCCTTACGGAAGGCATAACTGGGCTGTTTACATTTTTTCAGTATTGTGTGAATGCTGACATCTATCCATGTTTTTTTTTGTTTGGATAGGTTTTAATAGTCACAGTGGGAACAACATCCGCTATACACTTCCTGATGAACTCAGTCACCATGTCAGTGTATATGTCAATGTTATTCTCAGAGGCCAACCCGGAACATATCCCAGCCTGCTTCCACTATGCTCAAGCAATTAACAGGAAATGAATCAAAAATGGATGCCAACCAAGTAGATCTGAATATAGTGAAAGGGAGGAAGCATTTCTATTGTCTTTGCTTCTATGTAAAAAGCTATTTTCTCCATGCTGTGGGGGATTGTCAGCGTGAGCTGTGTATGTAAGAAAATGGTCAGAAGCTAGGAGATACACTGGAGGCTATTATGCCCATTTGTATCAATTGGTATCTAATTCATAACAGGAGACATTTATGTGCGAATGAGGAATCTCTGGGGTTCATTAGCATATGCCAAAGTCATTGAGAAATCGGTGCACAGCTTGCCCTTACGAATTGCCCTATGCTGGAGAGGAGACCAGTTTATTACACAGCCTTGAACTAAATTGTCACAATCTTGTGGTAATTGATCTGTAATCGTGACCAGTGGATTTTGTCCAGGGCAATAGTCAATGGTTTGTGACCAATTTTACAAACAAAATTCTTTTTTTTCTTACCTTGGCAGGTTTTTTTGTTGAGAACCTGCAAGTGCCACCTGGGTTGTGTCTGTTAAGACATGCAATAGAAAACATTTGAAAACATTGGTAGCCCCTTCCTTCTTCAGTCTGTTTTGTTTCCGTTTGGTGCATAGCAAATGAACCTGACACTGGCTTTCAAGATTTGGACACTGTGCTGACAAACCTCCAAACGAGCTTCAATGCCATACAACACTCCTTCCGTGGCCTCCAACTGCTTTTAAATGCTAATAAAACTAAGTGCATGCTCTTCAACCGATTGCTGTCCACACCCGCCCACCTGACTAGCATCAACACTCTGGACGGTTCTGACTTAGAATATGTGGACAACTACAAATACCTGGGTGTCTGGTTAGACTGTAAACTCACCTTCCAGACTCACATTAAGCATCTCCAATCCAAAAATAAATCTAGAACCAGCTTCCTATTTCGCAAAATAGCCTCCTTCACTCATGCTGTCAAACATACCCTCGTAAAACTGACTATCCTACCAATTCTTGACTTTGGCAATGTCATTTACAAAATGGCCTCCAACACTCTACTCAGCAAACTGGATGTAGTCTATCACAGTGCCATCCATTTTGTCACCAAATCCCCATATGCTACCCACCACTGCCACCTATATGCTCTTGCTGGCTGGCCCCCACTACATATTCGTCGCCAAACCCACTGGCTCCAGGTCATCTATAAGTCTTCGCTAGGTAAATCCCTGCCTTGTCTCAGCTCACTGGTCACCATAGCAACACCCACCCGTAGCACACGCTCCAGCAGGTATATTTCACTGGTCATCCCCAAAGCCAACACTTCCTTTGGCCGCCTTTCCTTCCAGTTCTCTGCTGCCAATGACTGGAACGAATTGCATAAATCACTGAAGCTGAAGTCTTATATCTCCCTCTCTAACTTGAAGCCTCAGCTGTCAGAGCAGCTTACTGATCACTGTACCTGTACACAGCCAATCTGTAAATAGCACACCCAACTACCTCATCCCCATATTGTTATTTATCCTCTTGCTCTTTTGCATCCCAATATCTCTACTTGCACATCATCATCTGCACATCTATCACTCCAGTGTTAATGCTAAATTGTTATTATTTTCCCTCTATGGCCTATTTATTGCCTTTACCTCCCTACTCTTCTACATTTGCACACACTGTACATAGATGTTTCTATTGTGTTATTGACTGTACATTTGTTTATGTGTAACTCTGTGTTGTTGTTTTTGTCACACTGCTTTGCTTTATCTTGGCCAGGTCGCAGCTGTACATGAGAACTTGTTCTCAACTGGCCTACCTATAGATGAAATAAACATAAATACATTTTTTATAAAAGACTTAAGCTATAGCAACCAGATGCTAATGTTTGCATCGATTAACCCAAAACGATGAGCATGAGTTTTGCCTAAAATGTTTTATGTTGGGTACAGATATATAAAGCAATTCTGCTACAGATCTCAAGGAAGCATATCCAGATATGTGTGTGGTCCATATTTTCAACAACGGTCTCTGCAGTCTGCCGCCATCTGCCTTCTCCAATCACAAGAGAGCGATCCTGAGGTTCATCCACCTGTTGGATCGCATTTGGGCCAAGAACATTAGAAAGCCTTGGTGCAACAATAACTTCATAGACATTTACAGTAAATGGCCTCATATATGAACCTTTCATCCAAAACAGGTTTGTCTTCAGCAAGAAATATTTATTAAATTGTTGCCCACCTGTGCGATGCACATTTGAGGACATTCCTAATCCCTATGACAAAAGCCCGTCTCCCCACTCTATTTCTGTGTTCCTAAACAGAGGTTGTTGCAAAATCTGCCACAGAGGGATAGCATTATTACTGCGTTAGTCAGTGCTGTGGCATCTCACATCATGTTGATCAGAGACTATTTGTCTGAAGTTCACTGTGGTTTAATTTGACATCATTCACCCGCCGTGACCTTTGATCAAGGGTGATAATGAGGCCATGCTTCCTACCTTTGTTCTTCTGAGTAGATCAATCCCGAACATACACATGAAGAACATGTTTAATGAGGTACATAGTTACCTCGATGCCGATTGAATATGTATTTATGTATCCACCTTGCACAATATTGACCCTGGGGGTTTCAACCAAGACAAGAGGTTCTTAACAATGGAAATATAATATATTTAATGTATTCTATCCCTACGATACTAATATATGTAATCTGACTCTGAGTAAGTGCATTAGGGTTTGCCAACATAGCAACCCTCCTCTTGGAGAGTTTACAGGCTTTTGTTCCATCCCTGCTTGAACTCGCCATATTCACTAAATCAAGGTCCAGTTAAGCTGCTGATTGGTAGAACCAGGGTTGTTTTTTTTTATTTTTTTATTTTACCTTTATTTAACCAGGCAAGTCAGTTAAGAACAGATTCTTATTTTTAATGACGGCCTAGGAACAGTGGGTTAACTGCCTGTTCAGGGGCAGAACGACAGATTTGTACCTTGTCAGCTCGGGGGTTTGAACTTGCAACCTTCCGGTTACTAGTCCAACGCTCTAACCACTAGGATACCCTGTTAAAGAAGGGTTGGAAGAAAGAAGGGTTGGAAGAAAGAAGGGTTGGAACAAAGGTCCGGTAGCACTCCATGAGGAGGGTAGGGAAGTTGGCAACCTACGCAGTAGGCAACATGTACCCTTGGATTTGGCTAAATGATAAGGCAAGAACGTAGGTATTTACTCTAAACCATTGACAACAATAGGGAAAAGGTACCTGAAATGAGCAGGTGCACTAGGAAAAGACTATGTGTTCGTGCCAGGCTCAGTGAGACGAGAGAGGAATAAACCCACTGAGAACAGTTTCTATTCCACGTTAGTTCAACGTCATTTTGTTGAAATGACGTGGAAACAACATTGATTCAACCAGCGTGTGCCCAGTGGGAACTGTCAGCTGTTTGTATGATCGATTACATAATAGTGCAACACTACCCCCTAGTGAACAATATGTGGAATGACCTATGTGGTGACTAAATCGATTTTCTTTAACCTTATCGCTTAGTTACACAACTATCCAATAGCGATAGTGATGGATGGGTGTCTGTGGACTATGGTCTCTCTCTTCCCACGTGAGCCTCTTTTCTCCCAACCCCACCCCCCGGTGAGTCCAAAGATAAGAGCGAGAGAGGAGAGAGACAGAGACAAATGGGCTGATCTCCACAGCAGGGTTACTGATGATTAGTCCATGGCCAGGATGTATCGCAATGCTTATGTATATTTTTGTATTTTACAAAAACACAAACGTCAACATAAATGACACTGACAAATTCAAAAATTAATTTTAGGAAGATTAATTTAAAGGTAACCACACTTGAATAACACAGGCAGCTAGGCAGCTCACTTGGAAGAAACTGATTTAATCAATGTTGTTTCCATGTCATTTCAACCCCCAAAAATATATGAGATGTCGTTGAATCAACGTGGGAAACTAATTGGACTTGCAAAAAGTAATCAAATGTTAACCTAAATCCAATGACTTGGTGAATGTTTTTGTTTTTTGTTGATTTCACGTTGAATTTGCGTTAGCTGACAACTCAACCAAATGTAAATCATAACCAGTGGGCACCGACTGAGAGGTAACTATTACAACAATAAGGCAGATACATGAAGACAAACAAAAAAAAAACTATACAACCTGGTAGAATTCTGTTATTACATTCTAGTGTGTGTGTGTGTGTGTGTGTGTGTGTGTGTGTGTGTGTGTGTGTGTGTGTGTGTGTGTGTGTGTGTGTGTGTGTGTGTGTGTGTGTGTGTGTGTGTGTGTGTGTGTGTGTGTGTGTGTGTGTGTGTGTGTGTGTGTGTGTGTGTGTGTGTGTGTGTGTGTGTGTGTGTGTGTGTGTGTGTGTGTGTGTGTGTGTGTGTGTGTGTGTGTGTGTGTGTGTGTGTGTGTGTGTGTGTGTGTGTGTGTGTGTGTGTGTGTGTGTGTGTGTGTGTGTGTGTGTGTGTGTGTGTGTGTGTGTGCTGTCATATTCACAGGGAAACATATCCCAGCATGTCACAGTTTTATTAACAGGAACACAGGAGACTATTTTATCCGGCACAGAGAAACCGAGGAGTCAACATCCCAAAGCATAAACCCTGGGAAGAGGGGCTCAGTGAATATGGTCTGGAATGTGTGCTGTAGGAGTTCAGAGTGCCAGCCGCCAGATACACTCCTACTCTGGAGGAGCTGAAGGGGAAGAAGGGGACAAGTATGTCAGTCTTCTTATCATTGTGTCTGGCAGTGTAACAGTTACTATATGTGCTCAGGCACCACGACTTGTCATTGTGTCTGGCAGTGTAACAGTTACTATATGTGCTCAGGCACCACGACTTGTCATTGTGTCTGGCAGTGTAACAGTTACTATATGTGCTCAGGCACCACGACTTGTCATTGTGTCTGGCAGTGTAACAGTTACTATATGTGCTCAGGCACCACGACTTGTCATTGTGTCTGGCAGTGTAACAGTTACTATATGTGCTCAGGCACCACGACTTGTCATTGTGTCTGGCAGTGTAACAGTTACTATATGTGCTCAGGCACCACGACTTGTCATTGCACCCAAGAAAACTGTCAAAACCCATTCTTCTCCTATTTCCTCTATATGTCACTCCTATACCAGTCTTTACATGCTCCACTCTGCTTCCCGGTAACAGCGCCCAGTCAGACCCTGTCTACACAGGAGCTGTAGTCAAATCTCTCTGGGTGATCAGGATACGGCTGCTCCTCTATCACCCGTGTCACCTTTCTGTTCTTTTCAGACAGAACGAGCTTTCTGTCTGTTGTGTTTCAATCTAGTGTGAGCTCACTGGCATCTTTTTAGTTGATCCTATCACATCAATAGAGTCAACCAACCCTGTTCATTTCTCTACTGTCATGTAATCACGTCAGGAGGGATTAGAAGATGTCTTATATGAATTGTCAAATCAAATGCATTCGTTCATTCACTTACAAGTCTTGATTTTACAACGACTCTTTTGGGGAAAAAAATACAAAAAATGACCATGATTCCATATTTCAGTATCGCGCGCACACATTCACGGTCAATGTCACATGAATACAGTTTGACACAAACCCTCAACATATTTCAGTTTCTCAAGTTTTTGGTGAGGATCCAGCAGACCAGTGGAAAGCAGCATCACTTCTTGAGTCTCCTGGGTGATTGTAACTCGGTTCCATCTCTCCCAGGTGGGAAGGGTTTGACCTTCTGCTGAGACCAGGAAGCCTGACAGCCTGCAGAGAGCTTATTACATGGCACTATACACCTGGTACGGGGGAAAGTATAAAAATCTATGCACTGTATCCAAGTCGCTCTGGATAAGAGCGTCTGCTAAATGACTCAAATGTCAAAATGTCAAATGTCATTCACACGTTTACAACAGAATGAAAAGTGTAATTATAAAGATGCCAACTTTCTCTGTGAGGTTACACCCATTCAACCTAAATGAAATGTAGAAATATGCAATGTTCAGGGATTGTGTGTAGCATCTCATTTGAGAAAAATTGGTAATTGTAGTTTTCATGTTTTATTTTGATATACTGTATATGAATATTCTGTCTGTTTTTAACATGTACCTACAGAGCTGTATTGAATGTTTTGACCACTGGCAGAACCCTCTATCACGTTTCAGGTAAGACCAAGTGCAGACTGTGTTGAAGTCACAATGTTTATTGCAACAACAGGGGCAGAGAAACGACAGGTCAAGGCAGGCAGGGGTCGATAATCCAGAGTAGCGGCAAAGGTACAGGACGGCAGGTGGGCTCAGAGTCAGAACAGGCAGAGGTCAAGACCAGAAGGTCAAGGTAAAAGAGAGACTGGGGAAAAACAGGATCTGACAAACCGCTGGTTGACTTGAGACAAACAAGACAAACTGGCACAAACAGACAGAGAACACAGGTATAAATACCAAGGGGATATGTGGGGAAGATGGGCGACACCTGGAGGGTGTTGGAGACGAGCACAAAGACGGGTGAAACAGATCAGGGCGTGACACCCTCAGAAGCCCCTTCTGTGATTTGGAGAATATTTTCAGGTCAAACACATCCAGCTCCTCTTTTGAAGTCAGCAACACAAAGACCAGAGATGACCACTGAGCAGGTGAGAGGTTGGCCTCTGAGAGACATTCTGCATGTAGCGTTTGACCAAGAGAATGGTCATTCAGCTCATTCAGACAGTGGAACAGATTGAAGCATCTCCCTGAGGGTATGTCCCTGATATTCTCCTTGATGTATTCCACTATCCTCATATTGGTCTGTGTGCTGCTTCTTGTCTGTGTCAGAAGGCCTCTGAGTCGAGTGTGACTGGACTCCAGCGAGAGGCCGAGAAGGAAGCTGAGAAACAGGTCCAGGTGCCCACTCTCACTCCGTAAGGCCTTCTCCACGGCACACTTATGTCGGCTAATTTCAGAATTCTCATCTTGACTAAAGGTTGATTTGTGGTTCATCCAAAAGGTTAACATTGCCGTTGTCGAATGTGAGAAACACATAAAGCAGCCAGAAAATTCATCCACCTCTGGCCTGCTCGCCTCCCTACCACTGAGGAAGTACAGTTCCCGCTCAGCCCAGTCAAAACTGTTCGCTGCTCTGGCCCCCCAATGGTGGAACAAACTCCCTCACGACGCCAGGACAGCGGAGTCAATCACCACCTTCCGGAGACACCTGAAACCCCACCTCTTTAAGGAATACCTAGGATAGGATAAAGTAATCCTTCTCCCCTCCCCCCTTAAAAGACCTAGATGCACTATTGTAAAGTGGCTGTTCCACTGGATGTCATAAGGTGAAAGCACCAATTTGTAAGTCGCTCTGGATAAGAGCGTCTGCTAAATGACTTAAATGTAAATGTAATGAACACTTTCTCCTGGTACAGCATACACTCCTCTCTAAAGATCTGTGTGCACACTCCTGAGAACACGGACGCTTCTCTGACATCAATGCCACACTCTCTCAGGTCCTCATAGAAAATCTGATTCCCTTTCTACAGCTGTTTGAAAGCCAGTTTTCCCAGGGTCTTGACTCTCTTTATTCCAGTGTGGATCTGGCTCATCTTTCCCATGATACAGCGCCTTGCAAACGTGTTCACCCCCTTTGGAGTTTTTCCTATTTTGTTGCATTACAGCCCGTCATTTAAATAGATTTGTAATTGGATGTCATGTCATGGACATACACAAACTAGTCCAAATTGGTGAAAAATAACTTGTTTTTAAAAAATTCTAAAGAATACAAAACAAAAATGTGGTGCGTGCATATTTACCCTTCAGAAGTCACATAGTTACTTAAATAAAGTCCACCTGTGTGCAATGTCACATGATCTGTCACATGATCTCAGTATATATACACCAGTTCTGAAAGGCCTCAGAGTCTGCAACACCACAAAGCAAGGGACACCACCAAACAAGCGGACCAAGGAGCTCTCCAAACAGGTCACGGACAAAGTTGTGGAGAAGTACAGATCACGGTTGGGTTATAAATAAATATCAGAAACTTTGAACATTAAACCCATTATAAAAAAATGTAAAGACTATGGCACCACAACACACCTGCCAAGAGAGGGCCGCCCACCAAAACTCATGGACCAGGCAAGGAGGGTGTTAATCAAAGAGGCAATAAAGAGACCAAAGATAACCCTGAAGGAGCTGCAAAGCGGAGATTGGAGTATCTGTCCATAGGATCACTTTAAGCTGTACACTCCACAGAGCTGGGCTTTACGGAAGAGTGGCCAGAAAAAAAGCCATTGGTTAAAAAAAAAAAAAAACACGTTTGGTGTTCGTCAAAAGGCATGTGGGAGACTCCCCAAACATAACCAGGTCTCTCTTGGAAAAGAGATATTATCTCAATGAGAAAAACCTGTATAAATAAAGGTAAAATAAAAATATATAAAATATGTAAGGAGGTACTCTGGTCAGATGAGACTAAAATGTAGCTTTTTGGCCATCAAGGAAAAATCTATGTCTGGCGCAAACCCAACACCTCTCATCACCCCGAGAAACTCATGCCCACAGTGGAGCATGGTGGTGGCAGCATCATGCTGTGGGGATGTTTTTCATCAGCAGGGACTGGGAAACTGGTTTGAATTGAAGGACTGATGGTGCTAAATACAGGACAATTCGAGGGAAACCTGTTTCAGTCTTCCAGAGATTTGAGACTGGGACGGAGGTTCACCTTCCAGCAGAACAATGACCCTAAGCATACTGCCAAAGCAACACTTGAGTGGTTTAAGGAGAACATTTAAATGTCTTGGAATGGCCTAGTCAAAGCCCAGACCTCAATCCAATTAAGAATCTGTGGTATGACTTAATGACTGCTGTAGACCATTGGAACACATCCAACTTGAAGGAGCTAAAGCAGTATTGCCTTGAAGAATGGGAAAAAATCCCAAATGGCTAGATGTACCAAGCGTATAGAGACATACCCCAAGAGACTTGCAGCAGTAATTGCTGCAAAAGGTGGCTCTACAAAGTATTGAATTTTGGTGTTGGGGGGGTGAATAGTTATGCATGCTCAAGTTGTCTGTTTTCTTGTTTGTTTCGCAAACAAATATATTTTGCATCTTCAAGGTGGTAGACATGTTGTGTAAATAAAATGATACAAACCTCCCCCCAAAAAAATCTGTTTAAATTCCAGGTTGTAAGGCAACAAAATAGGAAAAATGCCAAGGGGGTGAATACTTTCGCAAGCCACTGTACCTCATGTTCATTATTGACCTCTCTACTTCCACCCTCGGTGATATAGAGCTCTGTGTAGATCTTGTTGAGAAGTGTTGTGTTTCCTAGTTTAGATATTCCCTCAATTAGACTTTCAAACTTCTTCTTCAGATGAGATTTAAGTTTTTGTTGGCACCTCTTGGCAAGTGTATCTAAAAAATATATATTTTTGGTACTTTTACCCCAGTTTCGTAATATACAATTGGTACAGTCTTGTCCCATCGCTGCAACTCCCGTACTGACTCGGGAAAGGTGAAGGTTGAGAGCCATGCATCCTCCAAAACACAACCCTGCCAAGCTGCACTGCTTCTTGACACACTGCTCGCTTAACCCAGAAGCCAGCCACACCAACGTGTCGGAGGAAACACAGTACAACTGCCATCAAATTGTGCACCACCTCATGGGTTTTCCCATTCACAGCCAGCTGTAACACAAGCTGGGCTCAAACCTGGGGCTGTAGTGGCACCTAATGTGATGCAGTGCCTTAGACAGCTGTGCCACTTCGAGGCCAAAAACAGAACATTTAACCTTTTTTTTGGTACTTTAAAAAAATTGTATTCAGGATTTCAAGCTGAAAGTCTATGTGCAACAGATGTTTTTAATTATCTACAGAGGTAAGCCTCCACTATACTAAGGTATTTACTTTGTTTGGTATATACTGTGTATTTCATGAATTTAGCATTAAACCTAGAGACTACATGCAAATTCATGTTTAACTGCACAATCTGATTGCACTAACGGGCTTTTTAAGCTAACACATTTTGTTTGGCTCATATTATATAAAGTGTATTAAAATATTATTTAAATATTTCTTAGTTCTATATAGTTCGTTAGCGAGCTCATTCTGGTTCATGTTCCCCAGGGCGTGCAGTGTGCCCTCTCTGGCACTGCTCAGCTGATCCTCATTGTGTTCCCCCCTTCCTCATCCTCCCTTTGACCTCCAAAGCATTCTGGGAGATCTGGAATCCTTTTTATCCTCTACAGTTCTTTCTTCACAAACTTGATGATATTGTCTTCAAGTAACTGAACACACACAATTAAAAAGATGAGATCAAAAGAATATCAATGTATTTGAACATATGAAACTGTTCATTTATATCAGGGGTTTTCAACCAGGAGTCCGCGGCCGGTACTGCAGGGGGTCCGCGAAAATATATTTAAAAGAAAGTCAAATATTTGTTTTATTTCAACGTTTCTATGAATATCGCTAGCAACAGAATAAACACATTTTCAATTACATACCTATAGTAGACAAGAGCAGAATATATATTTCTAATGATGTCAACTTAATTTCACTCATCACAATTACACTCACTGGAGTATCTGACATAGGCTTTGAAAAAGCACACTCAAATAGGCTACTAGTCGGTAAGTGCCTATGGCTGCTGGTAAGCTTTCTTGAATTGGACATACATTTTTGCCATCACATGGCTAAACAGCTGCTCTTGGCAACCATGTTTGGCATTACCTTTCTACCTAATAGACTATGTTAGAGTTTACACTTCCTCTTTCAACTACAATGTGGGGAGGTCAAAATAATGAAAAACGATCTAACAAATATATTCATTTTAAAATGTATGATGGGATATTGCCAGTTTGCCTGAAAGGGGGTCCCTGGGCAAGGAAAGGTTGAAGACCCCTGATTTATATACAGTGCCTTCAGAAAGTATTCACACCCCCAAAATACTCTGTGATGTCAAAGTGGAATAAAACTTTTTTTTTTTTTTTTACTATTTATAGAAAATAAAAAACTCAAATATCTTGATTAGATAAGTATTCAGGCCCTGTGAATTCATCTTCCAGTGTCTGGTGGAAAGCAGACAACCAGGTTTTCCTCTAGGATTTTTCCTGTGCTAAGCTGTATTCCGTTTATTTTTTTATCCTAAAAAACTCCAAGGTCCTTAATGATTACAAGCATGCCCATAACATGATGCAGCCACTACTGTGTTAAAAAAAATATGGAGAGTGGTACTCAGTATTGGATCTGCCCCAAACATAACACGTTGTTTTCAGGACAAAAAGTAAATTGACTTCCCACATTTTTTGCATTATTACTTTGGTGTTGCAAACAGGATGCATGTTTTGAAATTCTGTATTCTGTACAGGCTTCCTTCTTTTCACTCTGTCAATTAGGTTAGTATTGTAGAGTAACTAAAATGTTGTTGATCCATCCTTATTTTTCTCCAATCACAACCATTGAATTCTGTAACTGTTTAAGTGACCATTGGCCTCATGGTGAAATCCCTGAGCGGTTGTCTTCCTCTCCGGCCACTGAGTTAGGAAGGACACCTATCTTTGTAGTGGGTGCAGTATTACACCATCCAAAGTGTAATTAATAACTTCACCATGTTTAAAGGGATATTCAATGTCTGCTTTTTTTTTTACCCATCTACCAATAGCTGCCCTTCTCTGCGAGGCATCGGAAAACTTTCCTGGTCTTTGTGGTTGAATCTGTGTTTGAAATTCACTGCTCGACTGAAGTACCTTACAGATAATGGTATGTGTGAGGTACAGTTAATCTTTGGATACAATCATTTGTGATCTAATGTCAAAGTCTAATGTCATGTTGGCAGGTAAGGATTTGGTGTACAATAATATCACAATTTATTCATTAACCGAATAGTATTTTCTGAACATGTGTGTATGTGTGTCTGCCTGAGGTGCGATTCTAGCGTGTGTGTGTGCCGCCAGTCTCCGACAGCCATGAATAAAACATGCAAGAGGTGGTGGTGGAAGCTCCAAAGTCAGTGGTGTGTGTGCTTATGTGCTGCCGGCCCAGGCGACCCATGATGTCAGTCAGTTGGCAGGAACCTGTCACTGAAAACGTCCTTCTTCTTTGAAGGCCTGTCATTTCTAATGTACCAGAGCCAGAACTGTGGCAAAAGTAGTCTCGTTTGGCTTGCGTCGTGTGTGTGTGTGTGTGTATGTTTGTGTTTTGAGGGGAAACATTTTCAAATTAACATATCCACTGAACCTAACAGGAATCTCAGTCCATTTCCCTACTACACACATCAAGGTCTCCATACTCTCACTTTAGCAGTAATTTCTCCTGTATTTCAATAATGCCCTCAACCAAGTCAATTAATTTGAAATACTAATAAACCAGACTTATCCCAATTGCACTTGGTGTTCAAGGTCAAACGCACCACATCCTTGATAGATATTTGACATAATGTGACACATCTGGGATGCTCGCGATTCCTCATCTGGATAGTAGGATGCTGCCCCTTAATGAGAATGGACTGTGGAGTGAAAAATTGTCCAAGCTTTCCAACTTATTGTAACGTCACAGCAGTCATTGAGGGGAGGTATTGTCAGCTATAATAGAAATGTAACATTTAGAGAAAACGTGGTTCTGTATACCAGAAGAGACTTGATCAGCACCAAGCAAAGGCTCATTCAGACTTATATTTCTACGTGAAAAACTTAGGGAACTTTTTGCACCTTTAACCAGGTATGATATCTGTCCCTTGCAGCCACGACGGAAATAGAGACGGGCTTTCAATTAAGTGTCCGAGGCATTCTCTCAGGTGACAGGATAGGTGTTTATGCCAGGGTGGTGGGGGCTGATGGGTAGGCGGGCATGGTTGTATTTCTCTGCCCATTTGGCCCTGTAATGAGCCACTCTGACGAGCTTGTCTGACAGCAGCTGGTGAGAAAAAAATACAAACAGGAAACAGCCAGCCAGGGATGAGAAGAAGTGCAAATGAGAGCGAGGGAGGAGAGAAAGTGTGTAATGCATGCTGCTCTTAAGGCAGCAATAAATTCTATTTTAATGGGGCACCGCAGCAGTATCAGGCACTCAGCAGCCTGTTGTGTTTGATGCCAAATTGGGCAGAATAAACAGATTTGCTGTGCAGCTGGCCCAAACTCTATCATCCCCTCCCCCCATCACTCCTGCTCCCCCTTTCCTCCCCTCCAAACATCCCAGATGTGAATTGCACCATGCACACAGATTCCAGAATACACTTCAGGTCTGACAGAAGTACATTGATTTCAATGGGATGCAGTGCACACTATTGAGACTTTGCATGTCGTGATCATTGCAAGTGGCCTAAAAACTTGCCTCGAAAATATTTGCAGTCCTCAAAAACAGTTGATATAAAGAAAATAACTGGTTTCTAATCTCATCCTTTAATTTGGGATTGAGACATAGCCCTATATAGCCAGAATCTATACAACCGGCAGCATGAGACGTGAAGTAAACTTTACGTTAGCTATGTATTACTCCTGAAAACACTTGCAGTGAATTATCCCTTTTAAATTATGTCATGACAACTACAAAATGGTATATTCACATGATCAACTATTGTATTTCTTTAAAACTACCTTTTTTCTTATACTGTATACACAGTGTATTATGAGGGTGTCAAAAATGGTGCAATTGCACCCCCTTGTGGATCAAATAAAACTTCAGGTTGGAAAATAAATGAAAGGTGCACTGTGACACACACAAAAGGGAAATCACTACATAAATGTGATTGTATAGGAATCTTCAACATCTCCTTCCCATCAAGTTTTACAATTGGCATGATAATTGTGTATCAATAACAACACTTTTTGGTTAGAGAGTTTGTATTAGAAGGCAGAGAATCCTATAGGTTCTTTGGAAGCCATATGAAATACAACATAGAAACTTGAATTCAACCGCAAGGTACACATACAGCTACTCTGAGCACAAGGATGCCAAGATGCATATATGACTTACTATTCCTATTCAAATTCGTACAGAGATGGCCAGTAAGAGCCATTCTCGTGTTTTCGTCTTTGGTTAGAAAGTTTACATAATCCCCTTTCTATGTGTTACCTGATGAGGTTAGCATGATTATTTTACTGTAAAAGAAAAGTTAAATCGTCAAAGTAAAACAAATAATTGCATTCCAAAATGTAGATCACATTAACAGTTGCAGGACAAGCCCCAAATAGATTGCAACAAAATGTAGACCAAAAAAAAATAATGTATATTTTTTCTGGTTAGTGTACCACTAACTCTGTGATTACAATCACAGTATAAAAAGGAGACTCACTATCAATAGATAATGTATACACGATTAGGCTTTACACAACAGCATGTACTGTATAGTGAACGGTCAACTGATCAATTCACAGAAAAGTCAAAGGTCCTTGGTTTGAAGCAGCAAAGTCACATGGGTGGATATAGACTTTCATAAGTAGACAGATTTGACCATACTGATAAGTCATCATAACAGCCAGAATTCTTTGGGACCTTTATGAGGTATTTCCAGCATTGTCCACTAATGTTGCTGCGGGTAGGAAATGTGCTGTAATTGACACAAGCTGTTTCCAATCAAAATCAATCAATGTCTGGTTGTGCGTGTGTGGCGGGGGAGGCGTAGCTCTGCTAATCTTACAAATCGTATAAAACGGATTTGACAGGGAATACTATTTGTAGATCAGTGATTCTACACCTCACTTTGCTCATGCTGATCCTCTCCAGCACTCTCAGAAGTTAAAGCTTAAAAATGGATCAATTAGGGGCAGTTAAAAAGGGGAGAATCAATGACACCGGATAACCCCCCCAAGTTCATTACAATGTACTTCCATGGTTGGTTTCATTGTCTGGCAGCCCAATCTTTTGACCAATCACGTCAGATATTTTTTAAGACCTGATCTGATTGGTCAAAATACCAATTAGTGAAAACAAGACAAGAATTGGATGGCCTGTGTAAAAGCAGCCAAAGACCCTCCTTTAACTGACCCTAATTAAAAAATAAATGCAAAAATATCCGAGTCCATTGGAGAGGATTCGATCCACTTGAGAAAAATGAGGTGTAGAATCAATGATCTACAAATAGTATTCCCTGCCAAATAAAAGGCTTTGTGCAATTAAGATTCACAGCACTACGGCTCCCATGTCTAAGGCGATCCTCTCACCAAAACACACACGCACAACCCGACATTGATTGGAGACAGCTTGTGTCAACTGAATAACATTTCCTAGGATTTCCTATGTGCAGCAAACCTAGTGGATAATGCTGGAAATAAATGGTTAAAGCACAATACCACAAAAAGTGCCCCAAACTCCTGGCCCTAGTCATCACAACTACAAACATATTCCACAAAAGTGGAAATAAAAATTGTATAGCCTTAAAAAAAAAAAATCATTAAAAGAGAGTTTTAGTTTAAAGTTACATAAAGCAATTAGCAGCAGTTAGTTTAAAGCTAAATCAAGTCTTGCATGGTTCATAAAAGAGAGTCTAAAGGGTGTGATATAAAAGTATATGAAATACAGTACACTTAAGTAGATTATCTTATCCAGTGACATACAGGAGCAATTAGTGTTAAGTACCTTGCTCAAGGGCACGTTGACAGATGTTTCACCTAGTTGGCACGTGGATTCGAACCAGCAACCTTTCAGTTACTGGCCCTACACTCTTAACCGCTAGGCTACCTGCCACTTATATACAGTAGCTAAAGTTAAGAACAGATTTTTCTCCTTGACCACATTATTGGTTCTTTAGAAAAAGAGTATTAAAAAAATGGAGTAAAATTGTATCGTTTCCCTAAATACCGTGGCTTGACCCCTACTTCAGCTGAGGGGAGGCAAAAAAGCCTCCTTGGCGACTTGAGCTAGCAGATGCCTTGCTCTTGCTTCCAAATCTGTAAAATTACACAAGAAAAAAAAACATGAACCCCCATCACTCCAATACTAGGAAGAAATACAACAGACAGCTAAATACCCATTTAAGGACAGATAGAAGCACACATTCAGCGAATTAAGCACTGATGTAATCCAAGCTAGTGAGAATTATAATTTTTTTGGTTGACAAATGTATCACCCAAGAAACACACAGAAGGAACATTACTCAAAACTAAATCAAACATCGGGGTCATGTTAATTAGGACCCACAATAGAAAATGTTTTAGAATGTTAAACAATCATTAGAATTTTTTATTGGACCAGGTACTCCCTGTTTCAGTAAGTTTTCTTATTTGGCTCCTAATGGAACACAACCCATTTGAAATGTGCATTAAGATCTTGGGGGGGGGGGGGGGGGGGGCTATGTTTAGAGTGTGCTGCTTACATGGTGGTGTTTGACAGGGTCTTCTTCATTCGCTGGGACAGGGAGCTGGAGGAGGGAGTTTTGGTCATCTGGTGTTCTGGAGTGGTCACTGGCCCCAGCATGCTCACTGGTTGGGGGAGAATTAACACATTCAGGAGAATATTAGCTCAGACTGTGGAATTGTTTTCGCACATTACGGCCATAAAAACATTCAAGTTTGAGTTAAAAAAGGCCATGGCAATGATAAAGGATATGTTTTGTATTTAAACATTCCTTGACACTAGTCTATGGGCCGGGACAGACTGGCTCAGTGGTGTTTACCTTTGTGGTCAGGAGTGTTGTAGCAGTTAGCATTGCCCTTGACCATGTTGTCTGCGTGGGCCTGCTGCTCTACTGTGTACTGGCTCCAGTACTCATGAGGAAGGTCCAACAAGCGCTCCATCACCTGTTTACATCAATAGGAATCAAATACCCAAATAACACTCATTTCTGTATGGTGAGAATCATTCTTACTAAGTATTGAAAGAGTACTAAAATATAACACAAATTGTATGTTAAAAACTAGACAGTTGATAAACTAGTGTCCACATCCTTTAGAAAAAAAAAAGAAGAAAAAAAAGTACATTTAGCTGTCATATTTGTATTGTTCCATACATACCCTTGGTTGTCTGTTGGTATCCTGCAGGATGGTAATGGGGTCTGGTTCTGGGACGGCATGGCCTACCAGGGTGGGCCCGAACACTCTGGCCAAGTTGGTGACGTCCATCTTGGTATCTAGTACACACTGGGCCACCCTAAAAGCACCAGAAATCAACCATTTCAGAGAGACTCAACTCTGCAGTGCCTTGTGAAATCAGGACACTTAAACTTGCCTTTGATTATGGAGGGCAGTTACCACAGAATTTAAAATGACGATTACATTTACCAAACATCCACCACCACAGTTTACAAACAGAGGTAGGGGCAGCACTCTTCCCTGGAAATAGAAAGTGACAGATTTGCAAAGTGACCATGAAGGGGTGGAAGCGCTGCCGTACCTCTGCAGGTGGATGGCTAGATAGGCCAGAGTGTCTCTGTTGGGTTGGGGCAGCTCACTGATGGTCTGGTAGATCAGCGCCAGGCTTTTGTCATAGTCCTGAATTTCTGTGGACAAGACAAGAGTGATAGAGGCACTCCATAGAGTACTCACAAGGTAAGGAAACAAATGCGTAATTTTGTAATTTGGGTGAACTATCCCTTTAATGCATACCTGAATACACTTGAACCAGAATAACGTCTACGTCTTAAAATCTATTTAACCCCTTAAAGAGACAACCAACTGCCAAGGACGGACCTGCAGCCACCATGAAGGCGCGGTTGAGGCGGAAGGTGAGGAGGGGCTCAGGGAGGTTCCTCAGGAAGTCCTTGAGGAGGCCCGTGACACAGTGGATGTCATCCACCTTGGCCAGGGCCGGCACTGTCCTCCCCCGCAGGAACCTCTCCTTCAGCTCCTTCACTGTGCGCCCCTCGCCTGACACACGGTACAGACCCGTCTGAGAGGGGCGGTGGAGAGAGGAAAAAAAATAAATGGGCAGGAATGTTAACTGGCAATTAGGGACAGTTAAAAACAGGAATTATCAAGGTAAAAAATACATTCGCTATCAGAGCTAGTATCTGAAAATATGACTGATGTTCTTTCCTTTTATCAAAGTGAATTTTGTAAGTGCTAAAATGGCTGCTCACCTCATGTAAACCCCTGTGTTCGATCTCTTTGACACAGTGGACCACCAGGGCTGGGATCATGGGAGAGGAGGAGGGAGCGTAGTCTGCAAGGGTGCTTGGCTGCAACACAAGAGATACAGTTATGACATGCAAAGTTTGGAGAAGGCATTCGAAACAAAGATGGTACCAATACAAATTCATGAATGGTGTCCAGAATATACCAAACCATACGCAGGTAAAACCCTGAATCCGATATGAAGAAAAGAGCATAATGATCAGTTATTGCTGTATAAGCGCCAAGTGTTGCAAATATGAAGTCTTGTCAATCTAGGCATGTATAACTAACTACACAAGGTTCAGTACCTCTCTGGTCCTGACGGGTGTGCTGCCTGTGGAGACAGGGTTGCACGGCAGGGGGCAGCGATCACGGCACTCTGGGTGAGCCACAATCCTGCAGTCCTGGCACCTCAGGCAGAGCTTTCCAAACTTGGTCTTCCTTCCGCAGGGCACGCAGAACTCTGACTTGATAACCTGAGTTAGAAGAGGGGCAGAACAGAGACTAGGCTTGAACGTGTAGATGTTGGACAAATCATTAGATGGTAGATAAGATTACTCAATTTTAGACTTAACTGGGTCAACAACCTCAAGTTAATTATGTGACAAAAAAATTCAAAAATAATAATAATATGTAAATCCTAAAAACAAGGTACAAGCAAAAACAATAATGACAATGTGTACCGTTTTGGCGAGGAACTCATGCTTTCGGACCCCGCCTTTGGCTCTGGGTGTTATGAGTGGGAGTGGAGCCTCACTGCATGGGGTGGTGCTGGGTGCCTCGCTAGCCGTCTCTGATTGGTCAATAGTAGTGGTACTGTCCCAGCCCTGAGGATCTGGAAGAACAGATATACAGTTACAGATGTAGCAGGGAACTATTGTCATCTCCTTGAAATCTCGTGGCAGTTGCTGGGATTGACAAAAAAGTGGTGTTTATGCATGAAACGTTTTCAAACAAGGGAGGTAATCCCATTACCTAAACTTGTCCAATAATTTTCACTTTCCGTTTCAACAAGCTTCACTACGCTGTGCCCATTTGAACATGCCCCTGGCTGATGAAAATAAGGATGCATCTAGGCTTGCTAGTGTCATCTCACCAGTCCGGCTGCGTATCCAGTAGCCAGGCACTGTCTTGATGGTGGACACGGCCTCCACAGGACCTCCGTTGACGGGCACTGTGATGGTGGTTTTGGTCACTATGGAGTCATTAATCTGCAATAATACATACACATCTTGTGATTGACAGGAAATAATCATCAAAAAGGAGAACGCAAACACAGAAGCAACATCTATTTTTTTTATGTAAAGATACTGGTCTAGTGACCAAAATTCTATACATTGAATAGCAGTGTGCTGGAGTGCTATCCAAATCAAGTGAGACTAGGGTCAGAAATTAAGTCATTTTGTAGATGTTGCATCAGCTTCACCGGAGTTAGTTTCAGAAGCCTGCATTGAGTAGTACCCTCTCCGATGTTCGGCCACTGGACCGGGGTTTCTTCACCACCTGCTGGGGTGGCTCGGCAAGGTTTCTGGGAGAGCGCTGTGGAAACAAATAGGAACGACTTAGCTAACCAAACTTTCAAATGACTGAGCATTGTAGATAACCTGGCACTTATGACAACATTTCCACCCCATCCTTGACTACAGATCCTTTAGATAACATTTGAAAAAAAAAAAAAATGGAAAAAATAAAAAGACATGTACATTTCTATTGTGGATCTGAACTAAATAGTAACTCTCCACACACCCTTTTCTGGAGCTTCCTCAGTCGCACCGTCCTCATCACAGAGGAGTCCTAGAGGGAATAGAGAATGGTGACTCCACAGTTCATGTTTAGGAGAATATTAGATAGTATTAGTGTGGCTATATCTAAACTTAAAAATATAAAAACGCAACAATTTCAAATACTTTACTGAGTTAGTTATTTAAAGGAAATCAGTCAATTGAAATAAATAAATTAGGCCCTAATCTATGGATTTCACTTCTGGGAATACAAATATGCATCTGTTGGTGACAGATAGCTTTAAAAAAAAAAAAAAAAAATTAAAATGAAAGAGAGAACCAGTCAGTATCTGGTGTGACCAGCATGTGCCTCATGCAGCGTGACATCTCCTTTCCATAAAGATGATCAGGCTATTGATTGTGGCCTGTGGAATGTTTTCCCACTCCGCTTCAATGGCAGGTGAAGAAGCCGGATGTGAAGGTCCTGGGCTGGCGTGGTCTGCGGTTGTGAGGCTGGTTGGAAGTATTGCCAAATTCTCTAAAACGACGTTGGAGGCAGCTTATGGTAGAGAAATGAACACAAAATTCTCTGGCAACAGCTCTGGTGGACATTCCTGCAGTCAGCAGGCCAATTGCACAAGTCCTCAAAACTTGAGACATCTGTGGCATTGTGTTGTGTGACAAAACTGCACATTTTAGAGTGGCCTTTAATTGTCCCCAGCATAAGGTGCAGCTGTGTAATGATCATTCTATTTCATCAGCTTCTTGACAAAGGAGAAATGCTCACTAACAGGAATGTAAACAAATGTGCTTTTTTTGTATGTAAGATTTCTTGGATCTTCTATTTCAGCACATGGGACATGTTACGTTTATATTTTATTTGATCGCTTTTTCTATTTTGGCATATTGTATTCATGTATTTTTGTGATGGCGCACAACTACAATGTCCAAGACAAACAGCCCCTTGGGGAAAATGTAAAGCAGATATACTTACCATAGAGTCATCTGTTTTGTCATAGCTAATGTCAGACAACAAGGAAGCAGATTCATCTATGGTGGTTAACCTGAAAGACAAGACGGGAAGCTTGGTTATGATCACGGTTCTGAATCATAACAATCTGGGCCATATTCACGAAGGGCCCGATTCAGACTTGGGAAATGTACGCCCATCCTACACACTTCTCAGTAGTTGGTATTCCGACTTACCTTATGTAGGTGTGGTTCCCTTGCGTGCCCTGAATAAATGTCATCCAACTGCTGAAAACCCTCCCACTTGCTTGCCAACAGATTTCCTCATGGAGTTCTTTCAATAGGGGTTTCAGTACATTTATCTAAAGCCATTCCTTTAAAATTTGGTGTACCTTTAATTTGAATTCTCTCAACAGAATATAAGGGACCAATGAAAGAAAGCCATGTAAATACATGCATATTAATCTCATTTTCAGCACCAATTGGTCAATTTAAAAATACTCTGATCTTGTATGTCATTTAGAGTTAGGAAAGCCTTTATTATTGTTATTTTTTAATGGTTTGGAGAGCCTTTAAGCACTAAATATATCGGTGAATCAGAAATACAGTGGTTTGATTCATCCTGAAGGTTGCCATATTCAATTGTTCAATCCATGAAATATTCTAAGGTGAGAAAAGTGTAGAATAGGGGTTGAACATTAGTCCTATAAATCTACCCTCATAATCCTCACCAAGGATGGAACTGTATGACAACGGTCCAGTTGTCGTGAACCGTGCGCCAGGATCCAGGTTTATACTGCTACGTATGGTCTATATTGATTCAAAAAGGCTACATGTCCCAAATTACTGCACATTTGTAATATATTAGCCTATTATGATCCACTATTCCTAGAGATCATCAGGGGATTTACTCTCCATTTACGCCCCCTAAGCATTTAACTGAAGCAAACGGCCGAAAGGGGCTAAGAGTTTCTGAATTTGTTCAAAAACAAATGTTTCTTATTATTTTCCATTGCAAACTTTTTTTTCTCTCTAGAGGAGTGTACAGTACCTGCGGCTGGTGTTAAGGCTGGTGTTGTTCTTGGCGGCCTGTGCGGCCTGGGAATGGGCGTTGAGGAAGGCCAAGGCCGAGCGCTGCTCCTCGCTCAGGTGGAGGCTGCTGCTGGAACCATCCGCCACCAGCAGATCCCTGATCAGCTGGATCTGACGCTCCTACACACACACAGATCAGGACATTACCCCATGATGTCCTAGCCTTCCAAACAGTGTTCATACTAACTCATAGGCTTATTAAAATCAGGCTGTAATGCACAATGAATTGGTATAGACAGCCTGGTGTAAATGCTCCTTACAAGCCAGAATGTTTAATAAAGTTGCATTTGAACTTACTCTGACGGTTGGCCGTGGTGTTTGTCCATCTTATGCTCAGAAATTGGCGACAAAATATCTACAGGAAAGTATTGTTCACCTGACTTTTAAGAGCTGCCACAAGCACAAAACCATGTTGACTTCAGTTAGTATGTATGCTGAAGCCAGCAGGTGTTTACATGGTTTTGCACATGTGCCAGGTGATAGTAATGTCAACTTCAGTACCGACCCTCTAAAAAAATCAAAAAAATTGGGTAGTTTGTTGCAAATTTCAACCACCTGAAGGACCAACAACAACCGGTAGACTAAATTCAAATGTAATTAGAAGCCACCACAACTTTATGATGTACAACACGTTTAATGTACTGTAATTTTTCTATAACTGTACCAACCAGTTTCTCATAGTCAGACTCCGCCCGCTGGCGCCGTCTGATCTCCACGTCCACCTGGTTGCGCGCGTGCTTCAGCTTGACCTCCAGAGCCCCCCTCTCAGTCTCCGTTTTGGTCAGCACCTCCTTGCATGCCACAAGCTTCTCATCACACTGGAGCCACTTCTGCCTGCAGTCCTCGAAGTTCAGAGCCATCTGGATGAACTCTGGGCAGAAAAGCAAGAGGATGGTTATTGTTTAACAATCTTGCCTTTTCTCTACAGACCTGTTGTTTCCTTTGAAGTCAATCTCCCCCATTGTTTGGTTTTTCAGGTGAGGAGTGTGTGTGTGTGGGGGGGGGGGGGGGGATTAGATTTTCACCAGCCAGTGAGAAAACCTGCAATCTCTGATATGCAATGCCTGGAGAAACACTGATCGCCACCGTCAACCAACAGCATGCTCCACTAGTCACTTACGTGGTTCGATGCCCTCAATGAGAATCTCGGAGTGAGCAAGCAGACTCTGAAACTGGTTGTGCAGGTTCAACACGGTCGATTCCATGTCCTGATAAAGTATGGGTTAAAAAGGGGAAACAATCACGTGACAGAAACCCAGCAGGGGACTTGATAAAAGATCTTCTACTATATTCCTCTCTGACTTTATTTATTTGGTCGTTATAACGTTAGCTAGCAAACATTATAAATAATAGATGGGCTAGCCAGCGTAGGCTATTTTAACAGGTTGAAACGGACTGGCTTCCATTTCTTTTGCAAGCAGGCTAGCTATCTAAATTAGTTAAATTTAGTAAACAACACTGACAAGAAAACAAAAACAAACAGACACTTACGGGCGTCGGTCCTTCCTAGGACAGAGTCTCGCGGCTGATGTTTCCAGCTGATGTCAAAAGCAACTTTTATTGCGATTCTTGATAAACAAGCTACGTTGTGTTTCTAGCCACACCTGTATTATCTGGTCCCAAGCATTTCAAAACCAGGCGCCAAGGCAGAAGGCGTTTCTTTTGTATTATTGACGCAGTACTGCCCCCATCTGTGTTGGAGTGTAAATATGCCTACAATTGATAGGCCAAAATACATTAGTCCGGCTCTAGCGTTTAAGATGCCCTACACGTGGTATTGCAAATTTCCTGCAATACCACACATTTTGCCATGACGTATGCCATGTTAATGATATCTGAGTGAGTGTGACTAACAAAATCAATCGGGGTCCCTTGGAGGTCAAGGCCCCTGGGCACGTGCCCTGCATGCTCTGTCGGTATTAGGCCATGATACCTAAAAGTTTAGATAACTGTCTAGACTAACTTACCAGTCTAAAAATTGGTAGCTGACATGACTAATTTAGTGACTGTCAGTGACTGACAAAACAAGAGAAAAATTGCTGAAGTGCAACCAAATTTCAATCGTGCACCTGTATTCTGCTATTCTGGCTCTCAACAGTAAGTTGGGACCCCTACTGGGTCCCCCTAGTCACCTTGGGCCCTAAGCGACCGCTTATGACGTTCTTCGAGGCTCTGGGGTGTAAGACCCCGATGAGATAGGGAGGAATGCCTGTGAGTTTTCAAGCCTTTAGTCAGACACTGGAGCCTGTCCTCTTTCACTTGGTCTGTCACACATGGGACGTACCCCCGCAGCATCATTAATCAGCCCAGGCTGGCGTATCTGGGCCCTGCAGAAACTCTACTGTGTCATGTAATGAGAAGAACACACACTCGTATATAGAGAAACACACAAATAGTCCACTCACACACACACACAAACATGCAAATGCGCACTCGAATGTGGATGCACATGCAAACACAGTTAAAAACACTCATTACAGACACACTCATTTACACATCGCCTACTACATAGGCCTGCATGCAAATATGGACATCGGACACATTATCTAACAAACACATGCAAACCCTGAATACACTATACATCATTTACATGTAGGTTACTTAGGTAGATGCTCTTATGCAGAGTGACTTGTAGTCAGTGTGTTCAACTAAGGTAGATAAGCAACCACATGTCACATTCATTGCAATAAAAAAGATGCATGCAAAACACACACCTGTACACCACAGGATGCTGCTGAGGGGAGAAACGCTCACAATAATGTCCGGAACGGCGCAAATGGAACGGCATCAAATACCTGGAAACCATGTGTTGGATCTATTTGATACCATTCTACCACGAGCCCATTCTCCCCAATTAAGGTGCCACCAACCTCCTGTGCTGCACACACATACCACGAGCAACACCTATCAGCACATTCTACTTTGCTATGCAGTTCATTCACTCCTAATTGTCCATTTTGTGTTTACATTTCCCTTCCACTACTGCAGGTCCATTAGACTTGATTTGAGATAATTGGACCTGTCAGTCAATAATACTTTATCAATTATTCATGTAAAAGCAATAGGCCGTTCCCTGGCTCTGGAAAATGTTCCTCTTGTCAAGCATCATTTAACTGCCAGAACTCACTCTCTCTCTCTCTTCTCTAAACAGTTGCTTGTGTTGGACTGACTGGAGAACTTTTTGAGTTTCCTCTCCAGGAAGATTGGCATCAGTCTTATGAAGACTGTGATACGCAAAGAGAAAAAGGAATCACTTTGCCACTTTCACAGACAACCCAGTGAAGGCATTTTGGGAAATAAAGCCACCTACCATGCCAGTGAAGAGTTTTAACAACAGAATGCATTTAACACATTTCTATTAAAACACACATCTCCTTCCACCCTATGTCGTGGTTACATGACTTAAATCCAGGGGCATACTTTGTACACACACACTACTCAATCCACTTTAGCACTTTAACAAACAACAATCTTGCAATTCTAATGCATACTAGCCACACTGACTATCATGCTGCTAAGCCAGGGCCTCCCTCCCACCTGTCCATAGTTGTTGGAACTGTACTAAATTAGCTCATTTTATGAAACAAACAAACATTATATCTGTCAATTATGTCCCCTCCAAAAGGACCACAATGGAAATCAGCTTTTAAGCTTTATTGTGTTATCCTTGATGGTTTTCTTAAATTGCACGTGGAGGCGTCACCGGCTGATGCGCCCTTGTGTTTGTATTTGAAAAATGGTCGAATAAATTCAATCAATCAATCAAAGAGCGCACAGGAGAAAAGCCAACTCTACTATCAGGACCACTATCAAGGAGTCAGCAATACAAAACTATCAGGGTAACATCATTGTAACAAAAACAAGACTAACATGCAGATTGTTTATCGCAGAAAAATGTGTTGTGTACATGGGGTGGAACGCGTTTTGATAGTAATGTGCATTATGAGAAAATATGGTTGGTCACAGCGGACTCCTTTTGGCTCGTTCCTTAAAACTGGATACTTGCTTTCTTTATTTAGTGGGTCTCTAGAAAAGTCCTAAAGTTGTAGATGGGTCCTGAAAACTAAGTTTGGGATCTAGTGTTGTGGAGAAGTTCTGGGTCATTAGCATTACTGAATCCCCACAGGCTGGCAGCGTTGTGCTGAGTACATGGTTAGGGCTTTCCTGTGGCACCAACACAACAGCAGTAATGGATCTGCAACTAGACTCGAGGGGATCACTTAGTCGACACACATCCACTTAAGAGGAAGCAATGCATGGATCCGACCCCTCCCCCCAGCCCCACACAATGAACATCCTGTGTGTGTGTGGGTTGGTGAGGGCTCAGGGTTTGCTGCAATGCCAGCACAGCAAAACAAACTTTGGCCTTACATTTTCACATCACCCTCCAAAGCACTTTGACACTCAATCTCCATATTGTGAACCATCAGCCCTAACCCCAGGTGACCTCAGTACTAGTAGTACTAGTACATTCAACTACAACATAGACATTCTTCCCAAGTGAAATGTGACAGAACCAGTAAGACTGCATATCCCTTGACAATCACATCATAGGAATTTTGGCTGTGATTGTATGTAGTGTATGTGTCAATGTGATGTGTGTGTGTGGGTGCGCATTCATGCACGTGTGTGTTTGTGTGCGTGTGCATGCACATGCATATGTGTGTGTGTGTGTGTGTGTGTGTGTGTGTGTGTGTGTGTGTGTGTGTGTGTGTGTGTGTGTGTCTGTGTACATACAGTACACTAACATGGTAGAGTGGTATAACATAAATTAGATTACACAGAGAATCCTCAATTCACAAAGTGGTTCCTGGCAAAGGATTCCTTTTCCATATCCCTATGGCACCAAAACATCAACATCAACAAACAGAGGAGGTTTCTCATCAAAAGACTGCATTGACACATAGCCAGTAAAATATAGAGAGGGGAACGGCACCTCAGTACCTCCAGGCTCTGATCAGGCCCTACACCCAAACAAGGGCACTGCGTTCATCCACCTCTGGCCTGCTCGCCTCCCTACCACTGAGGAAGTACAGTTCCCGCGCAGCCCAGTCAAAACTGTTCGCTGCTCTGGCCCCCCAATGGTGGAACAAACTCCCTCACGACGCCAGGACAGCGGAGTCAATCACCACCTTCCGGAGACACCTGAAACCCCACCTCTTTCAGGAATACCTAGGATAGGATAAAGTAATCCTTCTCACCCCCTTGAAAGATTTAGATGCACTATTGTAAAGTGGCTGTTCCACTGGATGTCTTAAGGTGAACGCACCAATTTGTAAGTCGCTCTGGATAAGAGCGTCTGCTAAATGACTTAAATGTAAATGTAAATAGAGGAAATCACTGAGCGAAAACCATTATGACAAATAAATATTTTATTCAACATAACTTAATGAGAAATAATGGCAGACAGTAGGCCTACCTAAATGCTGTGCTTTTTACTGTTATGCATTTTTTTTAAAATTTGTGCTTGAATGAAATTAGCCCAGTAAGGTATGTGGGCAACAGGATAAGGCCATAACATATTGTAATAGCATGAAGCCAGATTCACAAAGAATTTGCATTCGTTTAGCTTGGTCTTTCCTTAAATACTCTCTCCTGAGTACACTGGTGCAAGAGCATGATAAATGTAGGGCACATTACTCCCATAAATGTAGGGCACAAAGTATCACATCAACACCACATTCAGAATCCCACCATCCCGTCGTCGCCAATCAACAAATCAAACCAGTATTTCTGTTTGGCGGTCTCCTGTCTGGCATGCATACAGAGCCTCAGGAGCTCATGGTGGCGATAGGGATGACGATGACGAGGATGATGGTGATGGAAGTGAAGATGAGCGCCCCCAGCTTGCAGGCTTTGGCTCTGCGCTGGTTGGCCTCTTTGCGCCTCAGCAGTGTGCTGTAACCTGGCGTGTAGATATCCTCCATCCAAAACTCCAGGTTATTAGGGTTTAGAGACTCCTGGGCCTACGAGACAAAACATAAGGTCACCACTCTATCATGCCAGTGAAGTAGATAACCGTTCCAGTTGTTCCATTAAAAGTATTATTCCCTGGGGCCTCCCGAGTGGCACAATGGTCTAAGGCACCGCATCGCATGCAAGGCTAAAGGTGTTACTACAGACCCGAGTTCATTCCCGGGCTGTGCCACGACCGGCCGTGACCGAGAGTCCCATAAGACAGTGCACAATTGGCCCAGCGTCGTCCGGGTTAGGGGAGGGTTTGGCCGGTGGGGCTTTTCTTGGCTCATCGTGCTCTAGCGACTCCTTGTGGCTGACCCCGGTCGCCAGTTGAAAAGTGTTTCCTCCGACACATTGGTGTGGCTGGCTTCCGGGTTAAGCTGGCGGGTGTTAAGGGGTACGGTTAGGCGTGCCATGTTTTGGAGGACGCATGACTTAACCTTCGCCTTCTGAGCCAGTTGGGGAGTTGCAGCGAGATCGAAAATTGGAGACCATTTTTATATAATTGGAAGTTCCTTTTGGATCCCAGTTCAGATATACATTTTACATTTTAGACATTTATCCAGATAGACTTACAGTAGTGAGTGATACATGTTCATACTGGTCCCCTGTGGGAATCAAACCCACAACCTTGGCATTGCAAGTGCCATGCTCTATCAACTGAGCCACACGTGATTCTATATTTTCTGAAGGTTCACTGACTAATCCTGGTTTGTATCATTTTGGGAGAAAGCTGAACTTTATTTAATGCATTGTAATGCAGTTATAGTGCATCAAAAGAAATGTCATATGTATAATGTATTAGTATAATCTCATAATGATCTTGACTAAATAACTAATTTGTTCAGTCTGTTGAACATTTACAGCATATAAGATTATAATAAGACATACGTGCTCATGTGCTTATGAAAAGCAATCAAACATTTCCTCTTGGAAAGCAGGGAGCTCGTACTGGCGGTCTGACAGGTCCCGTGAGGTGATTTAATGCGGCCCACAATTGTCGTTAAGTACTGCGCTACCAAAAGGTCAGCAAGGTCAAAATATACAGTACCTGTAGGTCCAGAGGGGACATTCTGGCCTCTCTCTCCTCCACGGTCCAGACCGGGGCTCCTCTCCCCTCAGCCAATCGGAGGTCAGAGGTCAAACCAGAGGTCAACCCAGAGGACAACCCTGGATTGGTCAAACCGCCACCCTTCTGATGGAAGAGAGAAGAGTTGGACACCTGCTCCACCAAGTGGGAGTGTTTTTGAGGAGGGAGTTTGTGACTCTGGGCAGAGCTGTTTGATTGGTCCGTCTGCATGGAGGGTGGGACAAAGATGTGAAAGAGGAAATGTGGATGGATGGGAGGAAGAGAGAAACATAAATCAAACATAATGGCAGGAACAAATATGGAATATATATGTGAACAAACTGGATACACACAAGCAAACCTGCTCTTGCATTTGTGTGGAGAAGTGTGGGGAATTACTGATTACTGAAAGGCAGTCTTGCATTGACAGTAAAAGAGCTATGGGAATAATTGACTAAGTAAACAACTGACCACCTAAACCACATAGTCTGACCAACAGGCCAGCTAATGTCTGACTCAATTTCTGCTTTAGGTTTTAGTCTCCGTATTAGTCTAGTTCTTTCAAATGTCTGCCTAAAACCCCCAAATCCACAGAGTTTATAATTCCTTATCCTCACACAACAAGACACTAGCCTTGCTAGATCCAAACAGCAACATACAACTATATGGAGCAGGTAACAGGTCAGACCCAGACCCTAAGACTGCTTTACAAGACACACACAGCTAAACTCCTGATTTAGCAACAAAATGAGCACACAAACACACTAAAACACACACACACATACTCACACTCGCACACACTATCACACTCACTCCAAACCAAATCCAAATCTCCAAAATGAATGCATGCATGCGTGCACATACACACACACACACACACACACACACACACACACACACACACACACTGACTAAGTTGGTACAGTACCTGTCCTGTTTTCCCGGGCTGGTCCTTCTCATCTTTACTTTTCGAGAAAGACACCGTCCAATCCCGTGCAGACAAGATGGAGATGATGCTTGGCCGCTTGGAGTCCACGCCATTCTTGCAAGAGGCCTGCCGAGAGAGCACCCCCTTCTTCCCCACTTTGGTTTCGCTCACACCTCTATTCTCCTCCATCTTCCCCCACCGGTTCCAGTCCAGGCTACCAAACGAATGCACAGATACAGACAGGGGCTGGGGCTCAGAGGAACCACCAGACCCAGGGCTGAGCGGATGGCTTAGCGCACCCAGGGAAGACTCACCGCCGCTGGGGGGTCCCAGCCCCCTACCTCCCCGCCTACCTCCCACGGCCTGCTCCTGCATCTTCTCGTCCAGCCGCTGGAGGAAGGAGAGCACCTGGGAAATCTCGGCCTTGACCTCGGACAGGGACTCCAGGCTCTGTTCGATCTGACCCATCCTCAGGAGGAGTTTACACACGCTTGCCTTGAGCCCGCCATCGTCACTGCCGTCCAGCGAATGGAAGAGCCTCTGGAGCTGGCCCAGGCGGCCGCGCCGCGCCTCCGGGGTGTCCTGGGCTGCTGAAGGGCCCCCGTCGGGGGGGCAGATGTACCCTGTGGAGCCGCACATGCTCATGTCATCCAGGAAGCGGAAGATGGTGCTGATGTCGTCCTCGCCTAGCATGTCGGGGTTGTCCATCGAGGTCATGAAGGACAGGTGGTCGGCGTGCACCAGGCTCCGCAGGTGCCGCGTGCCCGGCATGGTGTCTGTCTGGGTGCCCGTACTGCAGGCCATCCACCCTTCTCCTTCAGGTCTGGGACTGACGGTCCCTTCCCATCCCTTTGGAAGGGGCAACCACTCACCAGAGTTTGTGGTGGGGCTGGGAGCAAGTCTCCTCTGAAGGGAGCCCTCAGCCATCCAAGCCCACCAACCTGTCATCCAGACTGAGGCTCTTGTCCATCCATCCTAGCCTACGGGTCCTGGGGGGTTGGGGGTGGAGGGGGGACCATTCAGGAATAGTACCCCCTGGGCCAAAGTATGTGGAGTCCTGGAGGTCATCCAGGCTTTCATGCTTGACCTGGCGCTCCGGCGAAGGCCGCCCGACCGTGGGCGAAGGATACGGGTTGGAGAGCATCTCGAAGCTGCGATTGGTGAAAAGTTCCTGCCTCCCTCTTCCTCCTACTCCTACTCTCGGAGCCACGGTACTAATGGTCACCTCGGGAACGAGGTGCGACTGGTTGTGGAAGTCCATCTTGAAAATACCTCTCTTCTTCGTGCAGGAATGCCGCTCCGATCCCGGCTGCGATCCCGGCTCTGATCCGGGATCCCTGGGTGCCGAGTCTCCACTCAGGGAATCCTTTGAGGACTCGCTGTCTGTCTCCAGGGGGAGGTAGATGCTCTGCATGGCCTGGCCTGAGATGCTTCCACTGCCAGCGAACAGCGGGGTGTTGTGGCGCCAGTCGAAAGACACAGCCCTGGCACGGCCTGGAGGGGATGACGAGACCAGAGAGAGGGGATCAGGAGGGAGACTGGCACGCTTGCGGAACGAGTAATTTGATTTGGGCCAGAGCAAGCTCTGGTCGATAGGGCCTAAGAGGGTCTGAGAGTCTGACAGTGTGCGCACCCTATCGCGGCTGGAGAATCTCACCTCGTCAGCGATGGGCAAAGAAATTTGCAAAGAGGGCCCCGGGGATTGGTCGATATTGGGGCTGAGCTGAGCTTTCATTGGCTGGGCCACCTGGGCCTCTTCAGGAACCCCCCCTGTCATTTGAATGAGGTTGAATATTGTGACGATGTCAGCTGCCACGCCAATCGGGGATGTCCCCAGTCCCTTAGGGTTGACCCTGTCTCTGAAGAGGGTGGCGGGGAAACAGGGATCGCGGCAGGCTGCGGAGAACAGCAGGCTCCTAAGCTCTGTGAGGTGCTGCAGGTCGAAGCGGGTGCTGACCATTCTACACAGGTCCTGAAAGGAAAGCCAGGGGCGCATAGCAGCCAGCTCCTCCAGAATCCCCAGCAGGACCAGGGGGTACTCCTGCTGCAGACTGGCCATGACCCAATATCACCTTCAAATTAACAACAAAATCAACAGGGGATGTGGTTGGAAATAAATTGTAAGAAAATGTATGTATTACCACAAATGTATTACCACTTGAATAACACTGAGTAAAAAATTACACAATAACAAAGCTGCCACCCCTCCTCTGTTTTGGTAAACAGCTGATGGATAGGCCTGGAGAAATGTAACCACTCTCAAATTCATAGACAGAGCTATGGATGCAAGGACTGACCATCCATGATATAAAAATAATAGTTTTAACCATGCATGTTTTATGGCTATACAGTGTTGCTCTGGATAAGAGCGTCTGCTAAATGACTTAAATGTAAATGTAAATGTTTGTTACCATTTACATTGTTAACAAACACTGGAGTAAAACAAGTTTATATTTTGGGTTCTGATGGGGTGCAACAGATGAACTAAGCTCATGAGGCGTTTATACACTATATATACAAAAGTATGTGGACACCCCTTCAAATTAGTGGATTTGACTGTTTCAGCCACACCCGTTACTGACAGGTGTATAAAATATTAGGAGTAGAATGGCCTTACTGAAGAGCTCAGAGACTTTCAATGTGGCACCGTCATAGGATGCCTCCTTTCCAACAAGTCAATTCCCCAAATTTCTGCCCTGCTGGAACTGCTCCGGTCATCTGTAAGTGCTGTTATTGTGAAGTGGAAATGTCTAGGAGCAACAACGGATCAGCCTCGAAGTGGTAGGCCACACAAGCTCACAGAACGGGACTGCCAAGTGCTGAAGCGCGTATAAATCGAATGTCCTCGGTTGCAACACTCACTACCGAGTTCCAAACTGCCTCTGGAAGCAGCTTCAGCACAAGAACTGTTCGTAGGGAGCTTTATGAAATGGGTTTCCATAGACAAACAGACGTACGTACACAAGCCTAAGATCACCGTGCGTAATGCCAAGCGTCGGCCGGAGTGTTATAAAGCTCACTGTAATTGAACTATGGAGCAGTGGAAACGCGTTCTCTGGATGGATGAATCACACTTCAACAACTGGCAGTTCGATGGACGAAGCTGGGTTTGGCGGATGTCAGGAGAACGCTACCTGCCCGAATGCATCGTGCCAGCTGTAAAGTTTGGTGGTGGAGGAATAATGGTCTGGGGCTGTTTTTCATGGTTCGGGTTAGGCCCCTTAGTTCCAGTGAAGGAAAATCTTAATGCTACAGCATACAATGATATTCGAGACGACTCTGTACTTCTATCTTGTTCGCAACAGTTTGGAGAAGACCCTTTGCTGTTTCAGCATGACAAGTTCCCTGTGCACAAAGTGAGGTTCTTACAGAAATGGTTTGTTGAGACCGGTGTGGAAGAACTTGACTGGCCTGCACAGAGCCCTGACCTCAATCCCATCGAACACCTTTGGGATGAATTGGAATGCCTACTGCGAGCCAGGCTTAATCGCCCAACAGTGCCCAACCTTACTAATGCTCGTGGCTAAATGGAAGCAAGTGCCCGCAGCAATGTTCCAACACCTAGTGGAAAGGCTTCCCAGAAGAATGGAGGCTGTTAGCAGAGAAGGGGAACCAGCTCCATGTTAATGCCTGTGATTTTGGAATGAGATGTTCGACGAGCAGGTGTCCTCATACTTTTGTTCATGTAGTGCAAGTTATATTCTTCAAAAATTAATGGGTGTATATCATTAATTAATATGTCCAACAATGCATGTTGAAACTAAGGATTCTAGCTTTAGCATATTTTGAGGCGAGCATTGTAAGAGGCTACATTTATTGCACCCGTGAGTGAGAGTACTATACCAATTTAAAAGGTAGACTCAGCAAAATGACGTTGCTCGGAGCAGCACCACAGATATTGAGATGAACGAGATGCAAGACTTCGCTCTCACACAGTATCTCCGCATTTGTGCATGTGTGCACATTACGCTGTTCACCGAATGGTAGCCAGGGCACCAAAACAGCAGGGAAGTTGAACCTTGCGCTTCAGCGCTCTTAGTTGTTGCGGAAATTGATCCACTATGCTGTTTACTATCTGCATTAACTGTACGTCATATCTCTGAGTCTACCTTCAGGTGTGGGAGACGAGGAGGAGGATAATGGAGGTTACTATTACCAGCCACTAAACCAGGTTCCTGATGGACTAAATGCTGCACACGGGGATCAGCCCGAGGATATGCCCCCAGTAGCAGAGACTCTGCAAGAAGTCCAGGAGAGAATACAGTCGAAGGGCTTGAATCTGCCCCAGCCCCCTCCACTATACAGTGATCCATCCCCATGGATGAAGACCACGTGGAGCTGTTGAATTCCAGAGCCGACAAGGTGAACAAATCTATCAATATCCCTTGAGCAAGGCACTTAACCCTAATTTCTCCTGTAAGTCGCTCTGGATAAGAGCATCTGCTAAATGACAAAGATCTCAAATGTAATGTGGTAGTAGTACCGCAACAATTCAACGGGTATAGGGGACAGATTGGATTGGTAGCAAGTCTCAAACTTTTAATGGTTGAGTAAATGTCATGTCCTTGGTCTGTTTTCCCTGTAATCACTGCAAGTTTGGAAGCCTTTGTTAAGGTCTCTAGAAGTGGATGTGGTTCATACATACAGTATTTTGTATACACTGAGTGTACAAAACATTAAGAACACCTTCCTAATATTGAGTTGCACCCCCACCTTTTGCCCTCAGAACAGCCTCAATTCGCCGGGGCATGGACTCTACAAGGTGTCGAAAGCATTCCACAGAGATGGTGGCCCATGTTGACTCCAAGGTTTCCCACAGTTGTATCAAGTTGGCTGGATATCCTTTGGGTGGTGGACCATTCTTGATACACATGAGAAACTGTTGAACGTGGAAAACCCAGCAGCGTTGCAGTTCTTGCCACCACCCGTGTGCCTGGCACCTACTACCATACCCCATTCAAAGGCACTTAAATATTTTGTCTTGCCCATTCACCCTCTGAATGGCACACATACACAATCCATGTCTCAGTTGTCTCAAGCTTGAAAAATCCTTCTTTAACCTGTCTCCTCCCCTTCATCTACACTCATTGGAGTGGATTTAACAAGTGACATCAATAAGGTATCATAGCTTTCACCTGGTTTCACCTGGTCAGTCTATGTCATGGAAAGAGCAGGTGTTCCTAATGTTATGTATACTCAGTGTATATACTGTATATACAGTGATATTAAAGTACAGTGGGGCAAAAAACTATTTAGTCAGCCACCAGTTGTGCAAGTTCTCCCACTTAAAAAGATGAGAGAGGCCTGTAACTTCAACTATGACAGACAAAATGAGAAAAAAAATCCAGAAAATCATATTGTACAGAAAATCACACCAGGCTGGGAAGACTGAATCTGCAATAGGTAAGCAACTTGGTTTGAAGAAATCAAATGTGGGAGCAATTATTAGGAAATGGAAGACATACAAGACCACTGATAATCTCCCTCGATCTGGGGCTCCATGCAAGATCTCACCCCGTGGGGTCAAAATGATCACAAGAACAGTGAGCAAAAATCCCAGAACCACACGGGGGGACCAAAGCTGGGACCAAAGTAACAAAGCCTACCATCAGTAACACACTACGCCGCCAGGGACTCAAATCCTGCAGTGCCAGACGTGTCCCCCTGCTTAAGCCAGTACATGTCCAGGCCCGTCTGAAGTTTGCTAGAGAGCATTTGGATGATCCAGAAGAAGATTGGGAGAATGTCATATGGTCAGATGAAACCAAAATATAACTTTTTGGTAAAAACTCAACTCGTCGTGTTTGGAGGACAAAGAATGCTGAGTTGCATCCAAAGAACACCATACCTACTGTGAAGCATGGGGGTGGAAACATCATGCTTTGGGGCTGTTTTTCTGCAAAGGGACCAGGACGACTGATCCGTGTAAAGGAAAGAATAAATGGGGCCATGTATCGTGAGATTTTGAGTGAAAACCTCCATCCATCAGCAAGGGCTTTGAAGATGAAACGTGGTTGGGTCTTTCAGCATGACAATGATTCCAAACACACCGCACGGGCAACGAAGGAGTGACTTCGTAAGAAGCATTTCAAGGTCCTGGAGTGGCCTAGCCAGTCTCCAGATCTCAACCCCATAGAAAATCTTTGGAGGGAGTGTTGAAAGTCCGTGTTGCCCAGCAGTAGCCCCAAAACATCACTGCTCTAGAGGAGATCTGCATGGAGAAATGGGCCAAAATACCAGCAACAGTGTGTGAAAACCTTGTGAAGACTTATAGAAAACATTTGACCTCTGTCATTGCCAACAAAGGCTATATAACAAAGTATTGAGATAAACTTTTGTTATTGACCAAATACTTATTTTCCACCATAATTTGCTAATAAATTCATTAAAAATCCTACAATGTAATTTTCTGGATTTTTTCTCTCTCATTTTTGCCTGTCATAGTTGAAGTGTACCTATGATGAAAATTACAGGCCTCTCTCATCTTTTTTAAGTGGGAGAACTTGCACAATTGGTGGCTGACTAAATACTTTTTTGCACCACTGTATTCAAATACCTTGACTTATAATTTGTTGTTACAGCCTGAATTCAAAATGGATTAAATAGATTTTTTTTCACCCATATACACACAATACCCCATTATGACAAAGTGAAAAAACATGTTTTTTAGAAATGCTTGCAAATGTATTGAAAATAAAACACAAAAATATTAGATTTACATAAGAATTCACACCCTGAGTCAATACTTTTTAAAAGCACCTTTGATAGCAATTGCAGCTGTGAGTGTTTCTGGGTAATAGGCTGACCATACCGCATGCACTGCAAAATAATTGTAGAAATCTATGTTATTCAATTATTGCACCCACACTGCTCGCGTCTGCAATGCCAAGGGCTAAAATAGAACTCCTTTATATTTCTGACGCAGATCGCGCTGCAAGTCCTGCCTCTCCCATCTCCTCATTGGTTATACCCGCGTGGGTGATTGAAACACAAACTGTTTTGCCGGTTGTCGTGGTAATACCATGAAAGTGTAGATGTGATCACCATATAAATTAAAAGATGAAAAAGCCTGGAAGGAGGAGAGATGACTAGAAACGATTCGGGTGGCCGTTTTATGTGTGGATTAATTGTCAGAGTAGAGGACCTTGTGCATTTCAGGTAAAATAACAACTCAATGTTTATATCCCAGGACAAATTAGCAAGCAACAGCAAGCTAGCTAAAAAGGACAAATTAGCTAGCAAGTGCACGCTAACTAGCTAAATTGCCATACATGTTTAATGCTTTTCGACCTGTCCCAAATTAATGTCATTGGTTCAGAGTTTGTTTTGATATTTTAACCTGCTTGTCGTGATCGCGTTTGGTGTAGTGGGACAAAATACATTTATGCACGATAGAGCACGATGGCTCACGCGCCCAGCCGGTTTGGGTTCAGCGTAAAAGAGCTTTCCACACCTGGATTGTGCAACATTTGTCTATTATTCTTATCAAATCAAATCAAATCAAATTTATTTGTCACATACACATGGTTAGCAGATGTTAATGCGAGTGTAGCGAAATGCTTGTGCTTCTAGTTCCGACAATGCAGTAATAACCAACAAGTAACCTAGCTAACAATTCCAAAACTACTACCTTATAGACACAAGTGTAAGGGGATAAAGAATATGTACATAAAGATATATGAATGAGTGATGGTACAGAGCGGCATAGGCAAGATACAGTAGATGGTATCGAGTACAGTATATACATATGAGATGAGTATGTAAACAAAGTGGAACTCTTCAAGCTCAAATTGGTTGTTTATCATTGCTAGACAACCATTTTTGTGTCTTGCCATAGATTTTCAAGTATATTTAAATCAAAACTGTAACTCAGCCACTCAGGAATATTCACTGTTTTCTTGTTTACCAATAAGTGTCTAAGCCCTGTCTAAACCTGGGAAGGGGGGTTCTACTAAACTATATGGAATTGTTTGAAGAAGGTCATACCAAGGATCATTTAGCTATTTGATTTAGAATTTTAAGACTTCTTGAAGTATAAAAATATCTATAAAAAATAAAAAAATTCGCCTTCCTGCTATTAGTCCATACAAATACATTGAATAACAGATTCAATACATGGAACAACAGATGGTTCCTTTTGCTTTTTTCTGGGGGGACTTTGTTCTGAAGTGTCTGTCCTATATCTGAGAGATATAAGAAAGATCAGGAAACATTATCATTTATTTATTTTGACATGTATATTTAACCCCTTATTTTTATACAGTACTTCCATTCATTTTTTTAAATGGTATGGGATTATAATGATGAAAGAACTACGTGAGTTTGTATTTAGAATTTCATGGTCGCACATTCAGATTCGTGGTTGCAAGGACGATTCGCAAATGTGTCATTTAATTTTGCAAGCTTCTATCATGATGAGTGAAAGATTTAACAATGGTTGCAAACTTGTAACTTGAAATTTGAATATATATTATATTCAGAATGATTGAAAGTCAATTTAGTACTATGAATACTCTGCTGTGAATCTAAAATACACTTGCAGATTTTCAATTTGAGTGTGTTCGTTAGTTCTGTCATTGTTGTCACGTTGTAGAAAGGTTTGTAAATTTGTAGGGGTAAATTTACAAGTAAAATCTTGATTTTCGCTCTGGAGAAATGACCGTTCACTCCTGACCAATCAATTCCCCCTGCCAAAACCACAGCCGCCTAACCATTGGCTGGATCCTTCCATCAATCAAATATCAGGAAGTAGCTACCCACATGAGCAAGAGAGGATGAGGTCAAGAAAAACAAAATGGTCTACGTGATGGTAATTGTCTCTTATCTGTCTACATCGATTTTTTGTTGTTGTTGGTGAAAAGGCATGACAATAGTTTGCCTATCATTTGAAATATAATGGTACATTTCAGACGAACTCCAGACCAGCAATTAGCTATCTGGCCTCTGACATTCATCCTAGCTTTACCATCAACTTGCAAGTTTTATCAGGCAGTTTTAGATACGAGGGGAAAACAAATATTTGCTAGTTAACCATCTGATTGATAGCTAACGTTATTTGTATAAACTATCTAAATTAAAACTTCTAGGGGAAAGGTAGCTAGCTAACGCCCAACATCATCACAGCAGTTATTGTTAGCTTGGTTTCTAGAAAATAAAAACTTAATTACAGCTATGTTTTTAAGACTTTGAACACTTTTTGTCAAACTGACTCATTCCACTGCTTGTTTATTAATTAATTGGTGACTGAAAAAGTTGGCAATAAAAATTCCTCCCAATTTCACTGCAAATAGACTACTAGGCTGTTTTGGTAGGGTATGATTTGTGCACATTTTAGGTGAGTGTTTAATTACCCAAGTTACTGACTGACTAGGCGTAATGTTATTCATGTTTTTCTTGTTGCATTTCAGGTGCAGAGGGATTATCACTAGAAAGCAGCATGTTGCTAGACCACCGCAGGACCCTAGAAGTATTAGTCAATGCTTATGAATTTGATATTTTTTGTGAATTTCCCATTTAGATCCATGATAGTAACGAAATGGATGGATTGTTCAGCAACATGTGCAGTAAATGCTCACACTGCTTTGGTGATGAAAGGTACATAATGAATTTTGTCATCTCCCTATCAGGCCACTGCATGCTGTGATAAGGGGTTGGATGGTGGAACACATCTGCTTCAAGCTGCCTGACTGAATACGGGGGCCTTCAGTGATACCTTTGATTACAGCAAGAGCCTCCATCTCTGTCTCATAGCCATTTAACATGTACTGTATGTAACAACTCAAATTCACACGAACTGCTTCAAACACAAGAACTGACTTTATATTCACTTGTCCCTGGCTGTGTAGACTGGCAGCCCAATTCTGATCATTTTTCCTCTAATTGGTCTTTTGACCAATCACATCAGATAGGTTAAAATACAAATTAGTGGGGGAAAAAAGATCAGAATTGGGCTACCAGTCTACACGTAGCCTATTTGTCTTATTCTTCAGTCTTGTGTAGTGTACCGTTAAAAAAAAAATATTGCATAAGCAAACTGTCATGCCTTTTCACCAGAAAATGTATGTAGACAGATGGTTTTGGTTTTCTTTACCTCCTCCTCACTTGCTTATGTGGGTAGTTACTTCCTGATGATTGATGGAACAATCCAGCCAATGGTTAGGCAGCTGTGGTTTTGGCAGAGGGAATTGATTGGTCAGGAGTAAAAGGTCATTTCTCCAGAGCGCAAATCAAGATTTTACTTGCAAATTTCTTCCTACAAATTTACAAAACTTTCTACAGTGTGACAGAACTCTGAGCATGCGCAGATTCAAAATCTGCATGTGTATTTTTGATTCATAGCGGAATATTTATAGTTGTAAATGGACTTAATATATTATGTTTGCAAATCTTATTGAATGTATTCAAATGTCATGTTACAAGTTTGCAACTGTTGTTAAATCATGATACAAGCTTGTGAAATTAAAACCATTTCCAATGCATATTTTGTGATATGTACCATATTCTGAATCCAGATGTCTTTTAGACATACAGTACTAGTCAAATGTTGGGACACATTCTCTCAACCAGCTTCATGAGGTAATAACCTGGAATGCATTTCAATGAACAGGTGTGCCTTGTTAAAAGTACATTTGTGTAATTTCTTTCCTTCAATGTGTTTGAGCCAATCAGTTGTGTTTGGTAAGGAGATTTTACCTATTTGGTAAAAGACCAAGTCCATATTATGGCAGAACAGCTCAAATAAGCAAAGAGAAACGACGTCGGTTAGTTTGGCAGCTGGGGTGGAAGAGGAGCGATTATGATAGAGGAAACCAAGTCTAGATTTAATCTTAGCCTGCAGGTTTGATATGTGCTCAGAGAAGGACAGTGTACCATCTAGCCATACTCTTAAGCATGTGTATGAGGTGACTACCTCCAACTCTAAACCCTCAGAGGTAGCAATCACACCGGGGGGCATTCTTACCCTACCACGTGACCTTTGTTTTGGAGATCTTCAGAATAAGTTTAAGGTAAGAGAAAGCTTGTTGGACATTAAGAAAGCTTTGTTGTAGATCATTTAACACATTTGGGGAGATGCCAGCTGATTATAAGACTATCATCTGCATATAAATGGATGAGAGAGCTTCCTACTGCTTGAGCTATGTTGTTGATGCAAATTGAGAAGACTGTGGGGCCGAGGACTGAGCCTTGGGGTACTCCCTTGGTGACAAGCAGTGGCTGAGACAGCAGATGTTCTGAATGTATACACTGCACTCTTTGAGGTAGTTAGCAAATGAGGCCAAAGACCCCTTAGAGACACCAATTCTCCTTAGCCGGCCCACAAGAATGGAATGGTCTACCATATCAAAAGCTTTTGCCAAGTCAATATAATAAATAAATAGCAGCACAACATTGCTTTGAATCAAGGGCAATGGTGACACAATTTAAGACCTTTACGGTTGCAGTGACACATCCATAACCTAAGTGGAAACCAGATTGCATACCCGAGAGAATACTATAGACATCAAGAAAGCCAGTCAGTTGATTATTGACAAGTTTTTCCAACACTTGATAAACAGGGCAAAATAGAAATTGGCCTTTAACAGTTACAATCAGCTTGATCTCCCCCTTTAAATAAAGGACACACCGTGGCTTCCTTCCAAGCAATGGGAACCTCCCCAGAGACGTGAGACAGGCTCAGAAATGATAAGGGCAGCATCCTTAAAGAAAGGGTCTAAACCATCTGACCCAGCTGTTTTTTGGGGGTCAAGTTTAAGGAGCTCCTTTAGCATCTCGGACTCTGACTGCCTCCAGGGAGAAACTTTTTGGTGGGTCAGGGGAAAAAGAGGGAGGAGCATCGGGGATGGTCGCAATAGAAGGGGTGGGAGATGAGGAAATGTTGGATGGGCAAGGAGGCATGGCAGAGTCAAATAGGAATCCTGACTTAATGAAGTGGTGATTAAAGAGCTCAGCCATGTGCTCCTTGTCAGTAACAACCACATGATCAACATTAAGGGATATGGGCAGCTGTGAGGATGAGGGTTTATTCTCCAGATATTTAACTGTTTTCCAGAACTTCTTGGGGTTAGACCCACAGAGAGAGAACTGCTCCTTTAAGTAACTAACTTTGGCCTTCCGGATAGAATGAGTGTACTTATTTCATATTTGCCTGAACGAGAGCCAGTCAGCCTAAAGATGTGTGTGCCGAGCGAATGGAATTCTTGAACTGGAGTAACTCTGCCAGATCACGGGCGAACCAGGGGCTGAACCGGTTTTTAATTATTATTTTCTTTATGGGTGCGTATTTGTTAACTATACCACAAAAAAATATATTTTTTAAAGAAGGTCCAAGTGTCCTCGACAGAGGGGATAAAGCTGATTATATACCAATTTACAGAGACCAGGTCATAAAGGAAGCTACAGTATATTGATTTGAGATATGCTTGTCTTGGCTGAGGGCCAAATCCAGATCTTGGTATGCTTTTTGATATGCTGAAAAGACTGAAAATTGTTTAACACATGCTTATTGACTCATTAGATATCCTGTGATAGGCCTATATGGACATTTTATTTTCTCTTTATGATGACAAATACTGACAGTAGGCCTACACAGTATATTTTCTCATCACATACAATGCATATGCTCTTGACTGAGGTCCATATCAGGATCTTGATATACATGTTGATATGCTAAATAAAGGAACATTTCTGATGCTTATTTGAGTTTTGAAGACATGCTCAATAATTTGACAAATATTAAATCCATATAATTCTTTCAGACACTAGCTATAATTTTTTATATTCCCTCCGGATAAAGCTAAAAGCACTGTAACTGGTAGCCTAGCTAGAATCACATGTTTTCTGCTGATCCGTTCCAAAGGTCACTTTTTTAATATGGGCGCCACAATTAGTGTGTAAACGGTGTGTGTGTTCAAACTGACAACTGGAGAAACAAAAAAGTGAGAAGCTGTTCAGAAAATACTTCAAAGAAGTTAACGTTAAAGTGAGTAGCTAATTTGAGATGTTTTATTTATCTTAGTAAGTAGAATCAGGAACATTGGCTAATTTGGCTAGCAGCCAGTAGGACAAGCTAGCTAGCTAGGCTTGATAGGGGGGTAGAAGCTAACTTGTAGCCTAGCTAGCTAACAAGTAATGAAATTGCCTTCACTTCAGTGATTTTCTTTTTGGACCCCCAATCAAGCCTCAAGAAGACAGCTAATGTTTTAAAACGTTTAGACGTATTTTGTATTGGACCAGGTCTCGCTTGAAAAAAACATGTTATCTCAATGTGAAAAACCTGTATAAATAAAGGTTAAATAAAAAGTACAAAATTACTGATTAATAAAAGCTAGCTAGTTAACTAACATTGCTAACTATGTAACTAGCAACTTGGCTAGCTAGCTATCTTGGTCCAGTTAGTTTCCTCATCATGAATGAAGCAGGCAGAGTAGCTACCTTGGGGTATGGTTATGTGAAATGACAATATTTTCTTGCAATATCCACACAATTTTGATTCATGTCTTATGCATTGACAGTTTGGAGTGGATCACAGACCAACAATACCACCACATTGGGTCTGGACTAGAAGTTGACCAATGAATTGGAATGGCCGATTAATTTGGGCCGATTTCAAGTTTTCATAACAATCGGTAATCGTCATTTTTGGACATCGATTATGGCCGATTACATTGCACTCCACGAGGAGACTGCGTGACAGGCTGACTATGTGTTATGCGAGTGCAGCAAGGAGCCAAGGTAAGGTGCTAGCTAGCATTAAACTTATCTTATAAAAAAAACAATCAATCTTAACATAATCACTGGTTAACTACACATGGTTGATTATATTACCAGTTTTTCTAGCTTGTTCTGCGTTGCATATAATCGATGCGGTGCCTGTTAATTTATCATTGAATCACAGCCTACTTAGCCAAACGAGTGATTTAACAAGTGCATTTGCGAAAAAAGCACTGTCGTTGCACCAATGTGTACCTAACCATAAACATCAATGCCTTTCTTAATTAAAATCAATACACAAGTATATATTTTTACACCTGCATATTTAGTTAATATTGCCTGCAAACATTGAATTTCTTTTAACTAGGGAAATTGTGTCACTTCTCTTGCGTTCTGTGCAAGCAGAGTCGGGGTATATGCAGCAGTTTGGACTGCCTGGTTCGTTGCGAACTGTGTGAAGACCATTTCATTTCTTTCCTAACAAAGTCCGTAATTATTTTTCCTGAATTGTTCATAATTAGGACATTACATTGAAGGTTGTGCAATGTAACAGGAATATTTAGACTTAGGGATGCCTCCCGTTAGATAAAATACGGAACGTTTCCGCATTTCACTGAAATAATAAACGTTGTTTTCGAAATGATAGTTTCCGGATTTGACCATATTAATAACCTAAGGCTCGTATTTATGTGTGTTATTATATTATAATTAAGTCTATGATTTGATAGAGCAGTCTGACTGAGCAGTGGTAGGCAGCAGCAGGCTCGTAAGCATTCATTCAAACAGCACTTTCCTGCATTTGCCAGCAGCTCTTCGCTGTACTTCAAGCATTTATGTTTATGACTTCACGCCTATCAACTCCCGAGATTAGGCCGGCAATACTAAAGTACCTATTAGAACATCCAATAGTCAAAGGTATATGAAATACAAATGGTAGAGAGAGAAATAGTCCTATAATAACTACAACCTAAAACTTCTTACCTGGGAATATTGAAGACTCATATTAAAAGGAACCACCAGCTTTCATATGTTCTGAGCAAGGAATTTAAATGTTAGCTTTTACATGGCACATATTGCACTTTTACTTTCTTCTCCAACACTTTGTTTTTGCATTATTTAAACCAAATTGAACATGCTTCATTATTTATTTGAGACTAAATTGATTTTATTGATGTATTATGTTAAGTTAAAATAAGTGTTCATTCAGTATTGTTGTAATTGTCATTATCACAAATATATATATATATATATATATATATACAAATTGTCCGATTAATCGGTATCGGCTTTTTTTGGTCCTCCAATAATCGGTATTGGCATTGAAAAATCATAATCGGTTGACCTCTAGTCTGGACTGCGAGGGACTGCCACTGACGACCCAATCTGCACCCAATGCATCCATCGTCGATTACAAACAGGGCAGGCAGGGGTATTGAGGGTGTGCAACTTTTATTTTCTGTTAAATAAATAAAATACATTTTTTAGCAAAGATTGGCCTATTATTTTTTATTATTTTAACATTATGATAAAAAAAGTTTTGTTTATTTTTATTTTTCAATTGGTAGTTATAGTCTTGTCCCATTACTGCAACTTGGGAGAGGCGAAGGTCGAGAGCTGTGCGTCCTCCGAAACACAACCCCGCCAAGCCACACTGCTTCTTGACACACTACCCGCCTAACCCGGAAGCCAGCCGTAGCAATGTTTCGGAGGAAACACCGTACAACTGACAACCGAAGTCAGTGTGCAGGCGCCAGCTGCCACAAGGAGTCGCTAGAGTGCGATGGGACAAGGACATCCCAGCCGGTCAAACCCTCCCCTAACCTGGATGACACCGGGCCAATTTCTCCCTGCCTCATGGGTCTCCCGGTCGTGGCCGGCTACGACACAACCCGAGATAGAACCCGGATCTGTAGTGACGCCTACTGCACTGCAGTGCCTTAGACCGCTGCGCCTCTCGGGAGGCCCATGATGCATTTTCTTTCAGAAATAGCGGCGATGTGCTTTGGAAATAGAAACTTGGATTAAATATGACAATGTTTGCCTTTCCGTGCCTTATATAGCCTACTACTGAATATGGTGCAAATGTATAGATAAGTTAGCTGACAACGTTACGAAAACTATGCACATGCTTCAATGGGGCAGAAGTATGTGAGTTGTTGTGTTTCTGGATGTCCAGAAAGCTAGTAGGAATGACAAGAAACTGCCATGTGGGGAATTATAAGTGACTAATTTCAGCTAGTCAAATAAAATAAAAGCCCTTAACCAACAATGCAGTTTTAAGAAAAATAAGTATTAAGTTAAAAAAATAAAAGATGAATAAAAAATAAAAGTAACAAATAATTAAAGAGCAGCAGTAAAATAACAATAGCGAGGCTGTATACAGGGTGTACCGGTACAGAGTCAGTGTGCGGGGCACTGGTTAGCTGAGGTAATATGCACAGTACATGTTCTTGATACCATGTCTTATTTTTGTTGGTGTTTTGCCTGATTTCATGTCAATACTAATATGGCAAAAATAATTGCTAGCTAGCTAACCAACAACTGTAACGATGTATTTGAGAGACAACAAGTCATCATTGTGCAAGTGTATTTTTTTGTTTTCAATAAACATTGTAGAAGAAATGTAGTTTACATTTCGTCAACAATCTAAGCCCATTCCATCTGTAGTTGCTATTTATCCCATTTTCAATCAGACATACGAGGATAAATATTACATATCACGTAACGATGTATATTGAAATTATTAATTTGTTTAGAAATACAGATACATAAATGTCAGGTAATGACTACAGATATCATACATTTCTGAAAATATTTGGAGTCGTTCATGCCTAAGTATAAAGGCGTATCTATGTCAGCATGTTGACACATACATATTTGTAGAATATTCTAACGCCGCAAAGTGTAAGCGGGTGCACGCGCATCAGGTGTGTGTCTTGAACGTATCTCACCCTAGATATATCTCCTGGACTCATATGGTAGCAGGGAGATTTCTGAGGTTCGGATTGGATGCATGTAGAAACTGTCCCATCACGGAGAATGTCCGAGCTCCGTATATGAAATTAAGGACATGCGTATCTGGAGCATGTCTACTCCTTATATCTAATAAAGATATTCGAAAATATATAAAGATACAGTGCCTTCGATGAGTTTTCAGACCCCTTGACTTTGTCCACATTTGGTTACTTTACAGCCTTATTCTAAAATTGATTAAATAATTACAAATCTCAGCAATCTACTCACAATACCCCATAATGACAAGGCGAAAACTGTTTTTTAGAAATGTTTGCAAATGTATTACATTTTTTAAAACAGATACCTTATTTACATAAGTATTCAGACCTTTCGTTAAGAGACTCAACATTTTGCTTAGGTGTTTCCATTGATCGTCCTTTACATGTTTCTAAAACTTGATTGGAGTCGACCTGTGGTAAACTCAATTGATTGGACATGATTTCGAAAGGCACACACCTGTCTATATAAGGTCACACAGTTGACAGTGCAATGTCAGAGCAAAAACCAAGCCATGAGGTTGAAGGAATTGTCCATTGAGCTCAGAGACAGGATTATGTCGAGGCACAGATCTGGGGAAGGGTACCAAAAAATGTCTCCATCATTGAAGGTCCCCATGAACACAGTGGCCTCCATTATTCTTAAATGGAAGAAGTTTGGAACCCCCAAGACTCGTCCTAGAGCTGGCCACCCAGCCAAACTGAGCAATCGGGGGAGAAGGGCCTTGGTCAGAGAGGTGACCAAAAACATGATGGTCACTCTGACAGAGCTATAGATAATCCATCTACATAGGCGTACAGAGGCCCATTACTATCACTCCTGTGTTCCAATGGCACATTATGTTAGCTAAAGAAAAAGCCATTTCTGTCCAGTGTCTGTTTTCTTTTGCCCATCTTAATCTTTTCTTTTTATTAGTCAGTCTGAGATGTGGCTTTTTCTTCGCAACTCTGCCTAGAAGGCCAGCATCGCGGATTTGTCTTTGGTGTTTTGTGAGTACTATTTAATGAAGCTGCAAGTTGAGGACTTGTGAAGCGTCTGTTTCTCAAACTAGACACACTAATGTACTTGTCCTCTTGCTCAGTTGTGCACCGGGGCCTCCCACTCCTCCTTCCATTCTCGTTAGAGCCAGTTTGCGCTGTTCTGTGAAGGGAGTACTACACAGCGTTGTACGAGATCTTCAGTTTCTAAGCAATTTCTCACATGGAATAGCCTTCATTTCTAAGAACAAGAATAGACTCACGAGTTTCAGAATATAGGGATTTTCTTCTGGCCATTTGGAGCCTGTAATCGGACCCACAAATGCTGATGCTCCAGATACTCAACTAGTCTAAAGAAGGCCAGTTTTACTGCTTCTTTAAATCAGGACAACAATTTTCAGCTGTGCTAACAAAATGCAAAAGGGTTTTCTAATGATCAATTAGCCTTTTAAAATTATAAACTTGGATTAGCTAACACAATGTGCCATTAGAATACAGGAATGATGGCTGCTGATAATGGGCCTCTATATTCCATAAAGAATCTGCCGTTTCCAGCTACAATAGTCATTTACAACATTAACTATGTGTACACTATATTTCTGATCAATTTGATGTTATTTTAATGGACAAAAAAAATGCTTTTCTTTCAAAAACAAGGACATTTCTAAGTGACCCCAAACTTTTGAAACGTAGTGTATATATTTTATATGCTGTAATATGAAAGCACATTACCTAGCAGCCAACCTTATTGCACCAACCAGATGCAATTACAGTCAAGTAAACCCACCTCCCCTCAATGATTTTAATTAATTAATCCAGTCATTCATTACCATTACTGTAAAAAAATTACAGTAAGAATATTGGTACCATAAAACAGATTACGGTAACATGCTGTACTGTACATTTACAGCATTATACTGGCAGCAGAGTTGCCAGTAAATTACTGTAATTATATAATACAGCTGTGTTGCTGTAATGATTACAGTAGGCTCATTTACTGTATTGTAATTATGTTTTTCTTACTGTAAAACATTTTACAGCATCCCTGCTGTAAAATGAAAATACAGTATTTAGCTGGCAACTCTGCTGCCAGTATAATGCTGTACATTTACAAGGAAATGTTACCCCTATCATACACAGATAGATTCCACTAATTCACCATGCCTGTTTCTTTTTTACCTGCTTTTTGGTATGTCTTAAAGTGGTAAAAAATATAGCAAATTAAAAGCCACCTAAAGACCAACACTCTTAGAAAAAAATGGTTCCAAAAGGATTATTCTGCTGTCCCCATAGGATAACCCTTTTTGGTTCCAGGTACAACAATTTTGGATTCCAAGTAGTACCTTCTGCAGAAATGCTTCCACAAGAAACCACAGAAAGTTATGCCTGGATCCAAAAAGGGTTATTCAAACTGTTCTCTTATGGGGACAGCTGAATAACTCTTTTAGGGTCTAGATAGCACTTCTTTTTTTGCTAAGAGTATTGTCATTATTCCTGCATTTTCACAGACCCTGTGAAAAATACAGGTATTGGGTGTGTGTGAATGGTTCTCTGCTTTTTTGCAAGTAAATTCATGAACACTTCCATTGTTAAATACCTCACTAATTTGAAATGCAAACAGCTACCATGATTTAACAAAACTGCCCACTCCCTCCCCTATCAATTTGCAAGTTAACAACTGATGTGTATAAAAGGGGTAAACCTGCATGACAATGGTAAATAAGGGGCTGTTTGAACGGGGGGGGGTCATATAAACATTGCCTTATATTTATTACAGGTAATATATCACATATTCTGTCTGTAATGGGTAAGACAGAGGTGTGTTACTGAACAGGCACATTAATTAAACCATTTAAAACCATGAATTGAACCAGATTTAGGCCAAATGAAAAGCCGAACTCAAGTAGCGGGTGTTTTTAAATAGCCTACATCTTAAATAAATTAGATATGACATATGGTATCCTTTACTCTATTTATAGCTGATAATTTTGTCGTTTTACTAAGCCATCTCAGAAGCACGAAAACATAAGAGAATTAGAGGACAGAATACAAGGAATCACATTCGTTCCATTCAGTGTCAAATCTCTGCCATAAATCATTGTCACACGTGCTTGTTGCAAGGTCACTGTAGCCTACCACATAGCCTATTAAAAATATGTATATTTGATCAGCAGTCAGGTTTTAAATAACGGCCACACAAAGTAGGTGACTTACTTGTTATCTCTGGACAGAGAATCGTTGGATTTCCACAGCCACACCTGCACCCGTTAGAATAACAACATTGACTTAGAGAAGCGCAAAACGACCTCAGGTATACCTAATTATCTGTAGATGAATAAAATGACAATATTCCTTAGTAAAAAAAGAACCAATCCACCCGCACAGTTGATTCTCATCGGCTCGGATGGACTCTGTTAAAATGGGTAGCTACCAACAAGGCAGAGAAGAGAAAATTTAAACCAGGTCATCCTCTCACTGGTCCCTCCAGTCCCCAAGGGGACCTCGAAAAAGCAACCATTCAACTAAGCACTCTCTCCATATGGAATAGCTGCATGACACCTGAAATGTCAATATAAACTAGAGGCTATGTGTTAGCTATGGATCATAAGCTAGTCTATAATAAAGACATACCAGTTGGTACAATAAATATCTTATTGTGTTATCACATACATAAAACATGTGTGATGGAGTATAGGAGTGGTTTATCATTGTGTCAGATAACAAAAGTGTTTGTGTGTAAAGGAGAAAAAAATATAAAAAATGGATGCTTTCATAATTGAGGCTCCTCAACAACATCTAGCTTGACAGTATATCATAAGGCCTGAAGGACCTGCTAGCGTACACACACACACACACACTCCTGCCGATCAGTCCTCGTGGACCTGTCGCCATTACCGAACATTAGCATCCATAAATGTCCATACTTAAAATCCCATTAGACTGGGGAAAGAGGAAAGCTATCATCAGCACTTTGACCAGAATCAAACCCAACATCTAGGATGGTTTCACCCAGGGGCGGACTGAACATCTGGCATTTCAGGTAAATGTAGGCCCATTTTTAGTCCGGTGGGCAGTCTACTGGGTTTCTTTATATGCACAAAATGATAATTATCTGGCTAATAATGGTGGAAGGCCCAGCTCGGGGCATAAGCAACATAGGTGGTCGCCTAGGGCACCCGGGCCGCAAGGGGGCCCCGAAAAAGTAGAATACACACAATTTCTAAATTAGGTTGTGCATTAGCAGTTTTCCTCTTGCTATGTCAGTCACTGACCGTCAGTCTATTAGCCCAAGCAACCTTTTCTGGATTGGTAATCTAGTCTACCCAGATATCTGTTGTAATTACCGCAAGGGCACAAAGGGGCCCTGACCTCCAGGGGGCCCTTATTTATTTTGTTAGTCACTCTCACTCAGATATCATTGTAACATTGCATAAATCATGGCAACATGTGTAGAATTGCAGGAAATTAGCTGTAAAACTGCTTTTGTTTAAAAAAAACTTTGCTCCACCAATTTCATGTAATTAAATGGGGACCTTAGGGGGAAAATGGGCCAGTGTGGTGTCTCAAGGGAAAAATGGGCTGATTTCTGGTCCCAGTCCACCCCTGGTTTCACCTGTCAGCCATCATATGAAGAGGATGGAATCTCTTCCAATCCATAAAATGAATGAATGGTATAGGAAACTGTTTTTAGGTAGGATTTTTATTTTACAGTACATAAATTACTGTGTATGTATTTACCTAGAAATAACAGCTAATTTCTGGCAATTGTTTCCAAAAGCTGTGACGAGTGTAAGTCGGGTTGACGTTTCTTGCCCAGCTGCGATTTCTGCTAAATGGGCCAGCTGCAAAGTTTTACATGTAGATAATAAACCAGGTCAGGAGCCACCAACTGCTTTATTAAAGTAGATGTCTGTCCTAGTGAGTTACACATTGTGAGCCGACACGGCAATTCATCCACCAGAGGCAGCTGAGTGCCTTAACAGTTTGCAAAGATCGCCTTGCAAGGATGGGCGTTGGTGGTGGATGGCGGGCAACCGACAGCGTCATTGCATCAGTACTGCGGAATAAATTCTGCCGTCAAACTTTGTTCATTATGCATTTCATCATTTTAGTGGTTATGTGTGCAACAAAAGTTCAACACTCACCTTTTGTCACTATTTCTGGAAAGTCTACGCATACAATTTGACGCAAACGTTGGATAAATCCAATGTATACACCACATAGAAACCACTACAACTCAACTGTATGGTGTCAAATCCGATTATAAAAATCGAACGGGCGAGAGAAATCAGGAAGGAAACGTCATTGCTCAATCAAACACTTTTATCGAAAGAGAAATGTGGTCGAGCGAGCAGAGGACGTGTTCCGCGAGCGCAGGCAAACGTGGTGTGCGCAAATTAAACTTGAGGGCTTGCAAGTGTGACTGAGCGAGCCCAACGGCATTTTCCACACGCATGTATGCCGCTTCCACACACGGATGTGTTTTCATCCCACTCACACCAATTTTCCAGTTCGTTCTCCAAAACACATTTTGCTCTCGCAACTGCTTACTATAATTTTATAACGGGAAAATTCTAGCGATTGAACATTGCTGGTGCAGGCTACTGAAACGCAATTGGTCAGGTTTTTGGACCAATCACGGCTCGACTGCTCTCTCAACGGATTTTGACCATACAGATGAAAAGAGGACGGTGAAAGATGAACGATGACTGACAATAATATAGAGGTAAGTTTGATCGTTTTTCGGTAGAGAAACTAGCTAATCAACTAACTAGCTAATCTACTGTGATTTGAATATTGAAATGTACGTAGCTAGTTGTTTGGTCTTCTGTTATTAAAGCAGGCTATTGATGAGGCAAGCTAGCAGGGAACCATGTGGTTTAACCCAAAGCAAGGGGGTTTCGTTTTCTTTACCGTCTCCGATTTAAATAAGAGCATTGTATCTAAGTCGAGGAGTTTAGTAGAGGAGCATGACTAGGTGGCAGAAGAGGGGAGAGGGGTAGGGTGAGAACAGACAGGATGACCCTCAACAGGGAAAAGGTTAGTGATAGAGGAGGGGGAGCCAAGAGAGGTCAGTCTCTGAACCAAATAATAGTCAATATTGTAAACCGCTAACCACATACTTTGAGATACAATCTGATTTGAAATAAAGATGTGTTACTTTTTACTCTCAGTTTTTGTGCAGTTACAATAAATGAGAATGGCCTTAAACCATTTATTTCTCTCCATCCCTCTTTCCATGCAGGTCTACTGTCACTAGTGTGTGGTGGTGAAGTTGTTCTCTGCTCAGCTGACAGACAGGAGATACAGAGACAGGAGTCCATTCTGTTCCAAGTAGGTCACCTTGGCTCTCCTCTATGCACAGCACTCCAGGGACTTCCTGCAGGTAAAGATGTTATCCACCAATCCCCCCGTAACCGAATCATTAGTGGTACTACTGCGAGTTCCTCTCAATTCTTTGACTCTGTATGAAGACATTGTGCATAGGACATTTGTCACGTAGATTGGATAATGACCAGATGCTGGCTAATGGTTAGAAAGATGGTTCCATACTGAATGTATGTGATAGTCATTGCTAAACAATATGAGGGGTGTAGGTAAGGGAAGAAGTGGAAACCTATAGGAGGATAGCTCATCACAAGGTGGGTTGGGCATGAAATAACAGCAGGCTGTTCAATACTGAGCCTTTCTGACTGACAAGTGGTGTATTTTAGTACCGGGCAATTCCACAGTAACAGAGTGATGTTGAGTCAGATTTTTCACTTTAAAATGTATGTCAAACAAACCAACGATTGTAAATTGTTTAAAGTCGTCCTTGTGCACACGGTTGCATACATTTTTAAAGTGAAAAATCTTGAGTATCGGCGTCACTCTGTACCGTGGAATTGCCCTACAGCTTGGCTCAGTCTCACATAATGTGTTATCACTTATTTGGCTAAATGATTATCCATAGTTGCCGCTACAGCCACAGCAGTCTTGAAATGGACTGTTGCCTTGAATGCAACATTAAGATGTTAAAAAATTTCAATTCCAACTCTGTCTGTGATATTTCCTGACGTCAATGCATGTGTGACCAGGTGGAGTCAGGCTTCTACTTCATCGCCCTGGACCACGACACGAACGAGCCAGAAGACGCTAAGTTTGGACCAGTGAGTCACCAACTCATCTTATGCCTTACACAACTCTGCACATATGTATCTTTCCACTTTCCTCAAACTCCAGTGCCCTACTTTTGTTTACCTTTTTACCAATGTCTGGGTTGTACAAGGATTTTAAGTTGGGACTTCGACCATACTAAATCTAATTCCATCTCCTGTATTGTTCTGCCCTCTCTATAGAGGAATGGAATAAATGGAACGGAGTGAAACACGTGATTTTCATACGTTTGATACTGTTCCATTGATTCCATTCCAGCCATTACAATGAGCCTGTCCTCCTATAGCTCCTCCCACCAGCCTCCACTGCTCTTTTAATTATGGTGATGCCCCAACTGTAAGAACCTGGAGATCTCTACTGATTTTGAGGGAGGTGACATTGCCACAAACAGTGCCTGGGGCACCTTCCAGCGCGACCGCTGTCTGGAAAACAGCCAGAGGGTGGTCTGCTGCAACAGTGTGTCAGCTCGGCTGCACCTGGGAACTAAAGGTATGGCACCTCACACCCAACAGTCATGTATGCTCAAACATACTTGTATGATCATTTATGTGTTTCTTAAAGTGACAATCAGCAGTCGAAACAATAACAGAGCATTCTCCCTGCCCCTGTTTCGGTAAAAAGCTGAGGGATGGGGCTTGGGAAATGTAACCACTCTCAAATTCATAGACCGAGCTATGGATGCAAGGATTGACCATCGCACCTCCTTCTGAAACCTCATTGGAGGAGACGACCCAAAGGTTCCTCGCCTCAGACCTCCAATGGGTTTCGAGAAGGACGCGAGTAGAGAGGAAGTGAGGAGTTGAGCAGAGATGAATTAGGACAGAGATCATGTCATTGTTTTAGGTGGAATCTTATGTTTAATAATACATTTATTCTGTTTGCACTTCTATCTTGGTTCTACTTGTGCTCTTTCCACCGATGGCTCTGGCTTACTTATAACATCTGATATGATAAGACTCCCTATGCGATTTGACTCGGGTATTACTGACTGTATTCAATACAACTTCCAATGCCAAATTTAGTATAATTTGAGATTCTGTAACTGATAGACAATGGTAGCTCTCAATCAGACAATTACTATAAAACAAATCTGTTTTCCTCAGTGCAATGTCTGGTGAATTTTTGAAAACCTTTATTTAACCAACCAAGTCAGTTAAGAACAAATTTTTATTTACAATGACGGGCCTACACCGGCCAAACCTGGACGACGCTGGGCCAATTGTGTGCCGCCCTATGGGACTCCCAATCACGGTCGGTTGTGATACAGCCTGGATTCGAACCAGAGTGTCTGTAGTGGCGCCTCTAGCACTGAGATCCAGTGGCTTAGACTGCTGCGTCACTCTGGAGTCGTCATGAATGCATGGTGTTGTTTTGTCCTCAGTGCTCCTTTGAATGAATGATTCAGTTCTAAACGTCCATCCTCACCACCTCCATCACTTCAACAGATTGTCTGGGTCTGCTGAGAGGGTCATTGGCTGCCACCTGCCCTCCATTGAGGTCCTGCACGACTCCAGGGCAAGGAAGCATGCATGAAAGATCATCACCGACCACTTCCACCCTTTCTTCCACAGACTCCCATCTGGCAAACGGTTCAAGTCAATCACGACCAAAACTTCCCGCCACCTGAACCGTTTCTTCCCCCGTGCCATGGCCCTCACCAACCGGCCACCTGGTCCACAATGATCCTCTCATCCATGGACTCTGCGCTTTCATCCAGACTCTGCACCGTGCACTATCATCTTACATTCATAATTTATAATGTAGCTTAATGGTGCTGCCACAATAAACAGACCAAAAATATATATATGCAGAATTTCCATAGATACACATTCAGTATATTCATACTGAATGTGTATTTATGGAAATTCTGCATATATATTTTTTTTGTCTGTTTATTGTGGCAGCACCATTTCACAGAGTCAAATTTCTGTATATGCAAATGTTTGGTGAATAAAGCTGATTCTAATTCTAAAGCTGGTTTATCATATGTCAGTTTAGATTTTACGTGATAATGCCAGAGAAGCCGGTGTTTGGAGGATATATTGGCACTGGTGTTGTTATGCCCGAGACAAAGTCTAAATGTTCCTTTGCCATACTGGCTGGCAATGTTATTTTTCCTTGCTTGCTAACTAGCCAACTACAGCTAATTTACAATCACGTCAAACAGTGCAGCCAGAATAACAGCAGCATTTGCATTTGTTTAAGGTGTTTTCTAGTGACATTTATTTGGATACATCCATAACAATGAGCTAATGAGGCGAGATTTCGACAGGAATAGAAAAAGTGCTCTCTCGTCAGAACGCTTGTTCAGAGGAGCTAACCAAGAACATATCTAACACAATCACTTCAAACTGAAGCTGGAAAGACCGCAAACTAGCTACACTTAATTTCATTAACTTTTTTTCAATTGACATTTCTTTGTATATATCCATAAATATTATGCCAGCTGATTCACGATTTCGACTGGCTGAGAAACGCTGCCTGCCTGTTCTGTCTCGTCCCGACATGTTCATTACTATGGGACAGCTGGAGATCGAATTTGAATATTGAAACAATGCTGCAAATGTTGGAGAGACACAAAACAGGTTTGTACAAATCTCTGCTGTTAAAAACTAAATGTTAGTCTAAAAGAAACATGAGAATGTCTAGATGCTTTTTATAGTGGAGATCAAGTGTATAAATTGCCTGGCTGAGCTGATGAGACGGTGGATAGCGCAGTCAAATGGAACAAGAGTAAATAGGCATTTTAATGTCATAGATTTAGCCAGTGGTAACTTGTGGAATAGACACAAACGAATGTGGTTTTAACTAATCATCATTCAGGATTAGAACCACTCGTATAATCTATTGTTATAAACTGGGTGGTTTGAACCCTGAATGCTGATTGGCTGACAGCTGTGGTATATCAGACCGTAAAGCATGGTTATGAAAAACATTTATTTTTAATGCTCTAATTACATTGGTAACCAGTTTATTATAGCAATAAGACACCTCTGGGGGTTGTGGTATATTGCCAGTATGCCACGACTAAGGGCTGTATCCATTGGCCATATACCACACCCCCTTGAGCCTTATTGCTTAATTTGGGACTGGTTATGTACTGGATGAACTGTAGCAGATTTTCCACTTTGTCTTCATATAATTCAAATGTGAGAGAGAAATGTGGCCTGAACAAGCTTCTTTCTAGCCATAAGCAAGAAGCAAGCCTTATTACGAAAATAAAAACCCAATTTTTCACAAGATTATCCACATGAACTTTAAAGGACAACTTGTCATCCAACCAAATACCTAGGTATTTGTAGGATGACACTTTTTCAATGGATAAGCCACCAGATGTGACAATGCTAATGTTCTCTGGCAGAGTTTTAGCTCTGGTAAAGGTCATGAATGTAGTTTTTGTACATTCAAGACCAGTTTGAGACCATAAAGGGAGGCCTGCAGTGACTGAAAATCAGTCTGGAGCTCTTCAATAGTCTGAACCAGAGAAGCAGCACATGAATATATAACTGTATCATCTGCATATAGATGTAACTTTGCTGGTTGCATCCCATTTCCCACATCATTAATAAGAATTGAGAACAACACAGGAGCTACAATGGAACCCTGGGGCACATCTCTATTCATCAAAAGAAAGCTAGATGTTCTACTCTGTCAAAGTCACACTTGCAAGCTTTCACATTTACTCGAACAATGACGTTTCAATGGCGTGCGAGGTCAACTTTTGGATCTGATTTGACACCGTACAACTAACTGCCTCTGCAACGCAATGCTGCAAGACAAACGCAGCATTTCATTGGAAATGAATGGACTTCTGGTATACAACACACTCATTCATCATTACAAAATGTAAGCACGCTAGTTACAGTGCCTCACAGATTATCTGTCATGCAGAGTGTGCAGCTCTCAAACAGCTGGTTGTTGGTGGAGAGAAGACCGACAGTGGTAGGGGTAGGAAAGCAGTAGGAATGATGTTACAAGTTATGATATCTACCAGTATGTGCACATAGCAGTATTCATACCTTGGTTTTTGTGGTAAATGTGAATAAAAAAAACTTAACTTTTGATCTTTTTTAATACAAATACCTTGTCCATAATGTAGAGGCCTCTGGGTTTTCCATTGTGTAGGAAAGGGAGGAAGGGGGAGGAAAATCTGATATCAACTTTGGAGGGGACAATTACATGAAATTTTCTCAAGAGCAATTCCTGAGGGGACACCAAAAGTAATGCTGTAACACATAGCCTACGTTGTAATATGTTAATGTACATTTAGTCAGCCACCAATTGTGCAAGTTCTCCCACTTAAAAAGATAAGAGAGGCCTGTAATTTTCATCATAGGTACACTTCACCTATGCCAGACAAAATTAGGGGAAAAAATCCAGAAAATCACATTGTAGGATTTTTAATGAATTTATTTGCAAATGATGGTGGAAAATAAGTATTTTGTCACCTACAAACAAGGAAGATTTCTGGCTCTCACAGACCAGTAAATTCTTCTTTAAGAGGCTCATCTGTCCTCAACTCGTTACCTGTATTAATGGCACCTGTTTGAACTTGTTATCAGTATAAAAGACACCTGTCCACAACCTCAAACAGTCACACTCCAAATTCCACTATGGCCAAGACCAAAGAGCTGTCAAAGGACACCAGAAACAAAATTGTAGACCTGCACCAGGCTGGGAAGACTGAATCTGCAATAGGTAAGCAGCTTGGTTTGAAGAAATCAACTGTGGGAGCAATTATTAGGAAATGGAAGACATACAAGACCACTGATAATCTCCCTCGATCTGGGGCTCCACGCAAGATCTCACCCCGTGGGGTCAAAATGATCACAAGAACGGTGAGCAAAAATCCCAGAACCACACGGGGGGACCTAGTGAATGACCTGCAGAGAGCTGGGACCAAAGTAACAAAGCCTACCATCAGTAACACACTACGCCGCCAGGGACTCAAATCCTGCAGTGTCAGACGTGTCCCCCTGCTTAAGCCAGTACATGTCCAGGCCCGTCTGAAGTTTGCTAGAGAGCATGTGGATGATCCAGAAGAAGATTGGGAGAATGTCATATGGTCAGATGAAACCAAAATATAACTTTTTGGTAAAAACTCAACTTGTCGTGTTTGGAGGACAAAGAATGCTGAGTTGCATCCAGTGTATGAAAACCTTGTGAAGACTTACAGAAAACGTTTGACCTCTGTCATTGCCAACAAAGGGTATATAACAAAGTATTGAGATAAACTTTTGTTATTGACCAAGTACTTATTTTCCACTATAATTTGCAAATAAATTCATTAAAAATCCTACAATGTGATTTTCTGGATTTTTTTTCTAATTTTGTCTGTCATAGTTGAAGTGTACCTATGATGAAAATTACAGGCCTCTCTCATCTTTTTAAGTGTGAGAACTTGCACAATTGGTGGGTGACTAAATACTTTTTTGCCCCACTATATAGTCATGTAACATATATAGTCATTAAATATGTGCCACTGGTTTGAGTCTATTACAACATCTTTACAAGAACAAAACGTTCAGAATAAGTACAATTCTAAAAGAAAAATAACTACTTCAATGAAAAACCCAAACAAATCAACCAAAATATCCTTCAGAAATACTTAGTTATTGTTCAGTCAGTGTCTCAACTCTTCAAACAACAGCTATGGACAAGTATGTCACACAAAGTATGCAATTTTAAATTAAATAAATCATTAGTAAGTGTACTGTCATGTACTAAAAACTACTAAACAAAATAACAAATATCATACTATACACCAGGGGTTCTCAAACAGGGTATGTGGACCCCTAGGGGTCCCTGGTGTAATGGCAAGGGGTCCATGAAATAAAAAAGGGTCATGAACGTATTCAGCAGCACAAGGATTCCACTAACTTTACATATAATATAGAGGGTGTGGAGGTCCCTGAGGACCACTCAAAACCTTGCCTGCCTTTCCTCAAAATATGCAGGGGTTCCAGTACTAAAAAAGGTTGAGAACCACTGCTATACACACTACTGAACAAAAGAACCGAACATATGTTTGAGGGTTTCAATGGATCCAACAAATTGCTGGCAGATATTTTCCCTCAAGACTGTCCAGCCTGTCTTTATGTACATTACAGACAAAATTCTAATCAGCACCTTAACTTGGTCAACCAACCCCCGCACCTCCACTGGAAGCCTCCTGAGGACCTCTGCTGCCTCTTAACTGCTGCTACACGGGTATTTGTTGCGAAAGAGAGGCAACTGCACTGAATGAGAATCTATGTTCAGCTCAGGGTACTGATCTAGAGACTCATCCAACTCCCCTGTGAGAAGCACTCTTTCCAACTTTTGCAGAATGTTTTGACTATCCTGGTCAAAACGGTCGCCAAACTGAACCTCCACACAATCCAACACTTAAAAAAAATTCTGCCCTATAGTGATCCACTGCTTTGCCAGCAAATCGTATTGAGTGTCTCAATGAATTCAATCAATGTTGTTGCTTTCTCATACAGTGCAAGGTAGCTTTCGTCATTTCTGCTGTTTAACTGGATAACTGGACACTGATTGGATTTAGCTGGTGTGCTGTTACAGTTACACAGTGGCGGTGGGTTTGGCAGTTTTGATGTGCTGTTACAGTTACACAGTGGCGGTGGGTTTGGCAGTTTTGATGTGCTGTTACAGTTACACAGTGGCGGTGGGTTTGGCGGTTTTGATGTGCTGTGAATTTTACAATGGCTTTTCTCCAGTTCCTAAATCCTGCACTAATGAAGGCAGCATCTGTTCTTTGGCCAAAAGATGGATGGCTTGAAAACCCTTGGCTACAGTGAAAACACAACACTCCTTTTATTGATGGATTATAATGTAGCCAGGGGAAATCGCGAAACCATCTCTCTTGGAAACGTCAACACTCTGTTGGCAAGAGTTTGCGGTTCTATAAATTGTGGGTGTGGCTGATATGGTTTTGTGCCATCACTGAGGTAACTGGACAATGCTGTGCCACTGTCCCCTATACTGGTGCAGCTGGCAACATGGTTGACACCTGGTCCTGCCGTGGCTGTGCCACTGTCCCCTATACTGGTGCTGCTGGCAACAAGGTTGACACCTGGTCCTGCCGTGGCTGTGACACTGTCCCCTATACTGGTGCTGCTGGCAACAAGGTTGACACCTGGTCCTGCCGTGGCTGTGCCACTGTCCCCTATACTGGTGCTGCTGGCAACAAGGTTGATACCTGGTCCTGCCGTAGCTGTGACACGTTCCCCTATACTGGTGCTGCTGGCAACAAGGTTGACACCTGGTCCTGCCGTGGCTGTGACACTGTCCCCTATACTGGTGCAGCTGGCAACAAGGTTGACACCTGGTCCTGCCGTGGCTGTGACACTGTCCCCTATACTGGTGCTGTTGGCAACAAGGTTGACACCTGGTCCTGCCGTGGCTGTGACACTGTCCCCTATACTGGTGCTGCTGGCAACAAGGTTGACACCTGGTCCTGCCGTGGCTGTGACACTGTCCCCTATACTGGTGCTGCTGGCAACAAGGTTGACACCTGGTCCTGCCGTGGCTGTGACACTGTCCCCTATACTGGTGCTGCTGGCAACAAGGTTGACACCTGGTCCTGCCGTGGCTGTGACACTGTCCCCTATACTGGTGCAGCTGGCAACAAGGTTGACACCTGGTCCTGCCGTGGCTGTGACACTGTCTCCTATACTGGTGCTGTTGGCAACAAGGTTGACACCTGGTCCTGCCGTGGCTGTGACACTGTCCCCTATACTGGTGCTGCTGGCAACAAGGTTGACACCTGGTCCTGCCGTGGCTGTGACACTGTCCCCTATACTGGTGCTGCTGGCAACAAGGTTGACACCTGGTCCTGCCGTGGCTGTGACACTGTCCCCTATACTGGTGCTGCTGGCAACAAGGTTGACACCTGGTCCTGCCGTGGCTGTGACAATGTCCCCTATACTGGTGCTGCTGGCAACAAGGTTGATACCTGGTCCTGCCGTGGCTGTGACACTGTCCCCTATACTGGTGCTGCTGGCAACAAGGTTGACACCTGGTCCTGCCGTGGCTGTGACACTGTCCTCTGAAGTCTCTCTCCTTGGCTATTTCCCTTTCACCACCCTCACAGTCAGTCTCCTAGAAAAGAAATAAGGTGTTTGCCGTACTCCTAACTACCAGTACCCAGAACTACACAATTAATCACAATAGCAATACCATTGCCTTAAACAAATCTTAGTTCAGTCACCAGTTTAAGTTGAGAGTGAGGGTATCCATGGCATTTTCCAATTATGTCCCTATTTTACAAGTCCAAAAAATGAGAACCTTTCATAATGTTGCCAAACAAATGACTCAACCAACCTACCTGAGACTCCCTATCTCTGCCAGTCTGTCCCCAGCTCTGCTGTCTGTGTGCCCTCTGTTGCCTGATCTGCCTAATGACATCATTGTGAAACATTTCCATTAGCATTTCACTTCTTTCTAATGAACATTTTATCAACTAGTCTTAGGCTACTAGGGTTCTTGCTTTGCGTTTTGGTGTACTGAAAAATACTCTGATGTCTGTCTTTTTACCTTTTTCTGACATTTTTCTACCTGGCATGCTGGCTAGCTGCACAAACACACACACACACACACACACACACACACACACAACAACACAACATATGCTGCAACCTTTTGTCATTTTAATATAGTTTGTTTCATATTGGCTGGCTTCCAACAATAGCTGAATTTGCAAAGCTAGTGAGCACCAATTGGCAACAAGGTTGACACCTGGTCCTGCCGTGGCTGTGACACTGTCCCCTATACCGGTGCTGCTGGCAACAAGGTTGATACCTGGTCCTGCCGTGGCTGTGACACTGTCCCCTATACTGGTGCAGCTGGCAACAAGGTTGATACCTGGTCCTGCCGTGGCTGTGACACTGTCCCCTATACTGGTGCAGCTGGCAACAAGGTTGACACCTGGTCCTGCCGTGGCTGTGACACTGTCCCCTATACTGGTGCAGCTGGCAACAAGGTTGATACCTGGTCCTGCCGTGGCTGTGACACTGTCCCCTATACTGGTGCAGCTGGCAACAAGGTTGATACCTGGTCCTGCCGTGGCTGTGACACTGTCCCCTATACTGGTGCTGCTGGCAACAAGGTTGATACCTGGTCCTGCCGTGGCTGTGACACTGTACCCTATACTGGTGCAGCTGGCAACAAGGTTGATACCTGGTCCTGCCGTGGCTGTGACACTGTCCCCTATACTGGTGCTGCTGGCAACAAGGTTGATACCTGGTCCTGCCGTGGCTGTGACACTGTCCCCTATACTGGTGCAGCTGGCAACAAGGTTGATACCTGGTCCTGATTGCTATAATCTTTGCTATCGTCAGTTTACTCCAAGATCAGCACACGTGCTTCAAAGTCCCTTAGCGACAATTTAGCTTTTGCAACGAGACAATTATAGATAATTAAGACAATGGTAGAAGAGAGTGTAGTTCTGTTCAGTTGGGAGTTCAGTTTATCGCTAACCTTATCACAGGGACTTTGAAGCACTACAGCTGCATGTTGATCTTGGAATAAATTGACGATAGCAAAGATTCCATCTTAGACGAGGCCACATAAATGGAATAGGTACTAACTAGCTTGATAGTTAATGTTTGCCAGCTTCCTCTGAAAATTCAGCTAGTGTGTGTGTGTGTGTAAACCCTGCCAATAAAATAAAATAAACATTGCTATGGCGCGAATTACTGGTCCTCAACATCTCAAACAGCAAGACTGACTATCTACAACATGGATAAACTTCATTAATGTGTTTGTGTCGGGAGCATGCTATCTATTTAGTCAGGCAATGCCCATATTATTCTGACATATTTTAGAATGTAATAACAATGCCAATGCATAATGCCATTGGGTAGCCCCCCCCCCCCCCAAAAAAAAAAGCTATATTCTTTTTTTAAAAATCCATCAGTTTTTGTCTAAAGGCTATTACAACAATTACATATAAAATGTATGTCCTTGAAAAGTACAATGAAGTGCTTGAAAAAGTCTTTGAAAGTACTTGAATTTGACTTGCCAATGTCTGTATGAACCCTGCATAGTCTACTTGCTCAGCCTGCAAATGAATCAAATCAAATCCAATTTTATTTGTCACATACACATGGTTAGCAGATGTTAATGCGAGTGTAGCGAAATGCTTGTGCTTCTAGTTCCGACAATGCAGTAATAACCAACAAGTAATCTAACTAACAATTCCAAAACTACTGTCTTATACACACAAGGGTAGGGGGATAAAGAATATGTACATAAAGATATATGAATGAGTGATGGTACAGTGCGGCATAGGCAAGATACAGTAGATGGTATCGAGTACAGTACATACATATGAGATGAGTATGTAAACAAAGTGGCATAGTTAAAGTGGCTAGTGATACATGTATTATGTAAATGTAAATGTAAATGTATTACATAAAGATGCAGTAGATGATATATACAGTATATACGTATACATATGAGATGAATAATGTAGGGTATGTAAACATTATATTCGGTAGCATTGTTTAAAGTGGCTAGTGATATATTTTACATCATTTCCCATTATTAAAGTGGCTGGAGTTGAGTCAGTGTGTTGGCAGCAGCCACTCAATGTTAGTGGTGGCTGTTTAACAGTCTGATGGCCTTGAGATAGAAGCTGTTTTTCAGTCTCTCGGTCCCAGCTTTGATGCACCTGTACTGACCTCACCTTCTGGATGATAGCGGGGTGAACAGGCAGTGGCTCGGGTGGTTGTTGTCCTTGATGATCTTTATGGCCTTCCTGTAACATCGGGTGGTGTAGGTGTCCTGGAGGGCAGGTAGTTTGCCCCCGGTGATGCGTTGTGCAGACCTCACTACCCTCTGGAGAGCCTTACGGTTGTGGGCGGAGCAGTTGCCGTACCAGGCGGTGATACAGCCCGCCAGGATGCTCTCGATTGTGCATCTGTAGAAGTTTGTGAGTGCTTTTGGTGACAAGCCGAATTTCTTCAGCCTCCTGAGGTTGAAGAGGCGCTGCTGCGCCTTCTTCATGATGCTGTCTGTGTGGGTGGACCAATTCAGTTTGTCTGTGATGTGTATGCTGAGGAACTTAAAACTTACTACCCTCTCCACTACTGTTCCATCGATGTGGATAGGGGGGTGTTCCCTCTGCTGTTTCCTGAAGTCCACAATCATCTCCTTAGTTTTGTTGACGTTGAGTGTGAGGTTATTTTCCTGACACCACACTCCGAGGGCCCTCACCTCCTCTCTGTAGGCCGTCTCGTCGTTGTTGGTAATCAAGCCTACCACTGTTGTGTCGTCCGCAAACTTGATTATTGAGTTGGAGGCGTGCGTGGCCACGCAGTCGTGGGTGAACAGGGAGTACAGGAGAGGGCTCAGAACGCACCCTTGTGGGGCCCCAGTGTTGAGGATCAGCGGGGTGGAGATGTTGTTGCCTACCCTCACCACCTGGATAAAATGAACTGCTACTGAAATTATGCAAGCATCATTCCCTTTCCTGTCAGATCACATCCATTTCCTTCAGGTAATTATAATGCCTTGATACAGGTGATATGGAAATAATAGAATAGATACTTTACTATCCATTCTATGAGAAACTCGCTTATTGGCAGTGGCAGTAGACCAGCAGCCGTCCGATTGACAGTTAAGATGTAAATATATAGCAATAGTAAATAAGAGTCAAAGACGGGTTAGCGATCTGACTCCTGGTATTGCCCTGATTTGGTTGTTGCTCTGCTATTATCAAAGATAGGGTAGATACAGTATCTGACTTTATGGATTGGTTTCCCCTCCAGTGGCGACCCGTCATTCAGGGCAGGTGGGGCAGAGCCTGTTTTGAGCTCCACCTGTTTATCGGTTTTGCATGTTATTTTGTCATTAATAAGTGTCACATCAGTTTCCAAACAATGTAAAAAAATATATATAAATAATAATTGAGTTAATAAATACATTAGAAGTGCCCATCCAAGAAAGCTCAAGGTCATTGGCCACAGATAAAATCAAATAGAATTTTATTTGTCACATATGCCGAATACAACCTTACCGTAAAACGCTTACTTACAAGCCCTTAACCAACAAAGCAGTTCAAGAACTAGAGTTAAGAAAATATTTACTAAATATACTAAAGTAAAAAAAATATTTTAAAAAGTAACACAATAAGATTACATAACAATAACGAGGCTATATACAGGGGATACCGGTACCGAGTCTGTGTGCAGGGTATGGTGGCAAAATTGAAAGATAATGTTATAATGCTTTTATTGCATCAAATGGTTGTTTTATTCAACAGAATAGAGTATTCTGTTAACTATTGTGTGTGTGTTCTACTGAGGATGGGCCTCTGGGAGATAACTCTGACTTGGGCCTCTGGGAGATAACTCTGACTTGGGCCTCTGGGAGATAACTCTGACTTGTGTGATAAGTTTGTCTCTCCTCATTTGATAGTAAAGAAATGAACCACCATATTTGGCGACAAGGATGTGATGTGAATACCTGGTTAAACCCTATTGGAAGAAGGACCTCATTCTGAAAAGTGTCTGTGTGACTGTCCAAGTGACGCTCAGAAGTGGTGAATTCCAATTATTTTAAATGTGCTAGCCAGGTATGCCCTGGGTTTGGTAATTTAGTGTTAAATATCTCGAATCTGTGTGAACTAGTTTTGGCCATTTCATTTTAAAACATCCGGAATCTATGTGAACTAGTTAAGACCAAGGAGCTGAGGAGCTGTACTTGTTTTAAACCTGTAATTGTTTGAAACCTGTACCCCCTTTTAGAAGTATTGAAAAAATGCAAATGTATAAGTTGCATTATCCTAGGAACTAATCATGAGATAGAAATGAGAAAATATTCCTGCAAGTTAAAATATTGTTGATAAACAACTAATTGATTAGGTATGTTTGAGAATAGCATTGTGTGACTGTGATATGGGAGTTGTGTGAATATGGAAATTAGTCTTCATCTGACGTTTGGATATTAACATATAGAAATATGCTTAATCAGATGATTGAAAGGTGGACAATAAACTTTGATATAACGTTATTTTGGGGTTCTGTTCCTTCACTGCCTGTCATAGAATATCACAGGGTGGTACTGAGAGCGAGATGATATTTTAGAAAGCAGCGGAAGGTCTATAGTTCCTGAGAGGCTTGATTTTGCCGTGATCTCTGGGAGGTTAGAGAACCGTTGAGGATCCCATGGTCATTGTCCGGGAAACAAAAGTAGTTTTTTGGTTCTGCTGGGAGTATGTTTAGAGAGCTGCGTCGTAGCTGTGGAGAGTCCTTGAAAAAAAGCAAATGGAATGGTTGTCGTGAGTACCTAAGGTTTTCTTACGTTTTATATGGATTCTGTGAATATAGGAAAATATGCTAAATTGTATGTGTGTATAATCGATTACTAGAGATTTGATAAAGTTGTCACGACTTCCGCCGAAGTTGGCTCCCCTGCCTGTTCGGGCGGTGCTCGGCAGTCGTCGTCACCGGCCTACTAGCCGCCACCGATCCCTTTTTTAGTTTTCTGTTTGTTTTGTCTTATTAGTTGCACCTGTGTCTATTTGGGCCTCTGGGAGATAACTCTGACTTGTGTGATAAGTTTGTCTCCCCTCATTTGATAGTAACTAAATGAACCACCACAAGGGGTACAGGTTAGTCGAGGTAATTTGTACATGTAGGTACTTTATCAGGACCCTGTCTTTCAAAGATAGTTTGTAAAAATCCAAATAACTTCACAGATCTTCATTGTAAAGGGTTTAAACACTGTTTCCCATGCTTGTTCAATGAACCATAAACAATTAACATTTTCCTGTGGAACGTTCGATAAGACACTAACAGCTTACAGACAGTAGGCAATTAAGGTCACAGTTATGAAAACTAAAGAGCCCTTTCTACTGACTCTGAAAAACACCAAAGAAAGGTGCCCAGGGTCCCTGCTCATCTGTGTGAACGTGCCTTAGACATGCTGCAATCAACTGGCAAATCCTTTTCAATCCTTGTCATATGAAGATAAATTATAGATAAAACGAATCGGTGATCATTGGCCATTTGACATGGACTTTACACAACAAGTTGGAAATCGTAATTCCACAATGAGGGGTTTGGAAGGAATCGGTGGCTAACTGCAAGCGTTGCAAAGCAATCACTAGCCTGCTTTCAGTGGACATAAAGAGGATTAAAAAGGGTTATATTACATGTGAAAACAGCCAAAAATGCCCAGTACAACCCCCCCCCCGTCAGGTGTAATAAACATAGTTGTGTTCCAATTTTCTACCCTAATCCTAAAGTTGCACACTCCCTGTCATGAAAATAAAAGTGTTGGATTGGTGAGCAGAGTTTCATGCTCCCGCCTCTCTCGCCTCTTCCACAATGTTGGATTCAATGTTGGACTCTCCTCCTCCCCTGTAAAAATGTGACATTGATGATGCAATTCATGTTCACAAACACTCTTATTTGAAAACTATGGTAGGATATTCATAATCATAAAATAAACAAGAAAACTGTGATAGCTTCTATTTTCAGTAGCAAATATAATGGGCTGTATACCAAGTATGCGTCCGAAATGGTACTACTGCACTACTTTGGCTCTGGTCTAAAGGAATGCATTATACTGGGAAAAGGGTGTCATTTCAAAGCCCTGTTCACTAGTAGAGGTCGACCGATTAATCGGAATGGCCGATTAATTGGGGCCGATTTCAAGTTTTCATAACAATCGTAAATCTGTATTTTTGGACACCAATTTTTTTTTTTCACCTTTATTTAATCTTTATTTAACTAGGCAAGTCAGTTAAGAACACATTCTTATTTTCAATGACTGCCTAGGAACGGTGGGTTAACTGCCTCGTTCAGAGGCAGAACGACAGATTTTTACCTTGTCAGCACAGGGGATTCAATCTTGCAACCTTACAGTTAACTAGTCCAACGCTCTAACCACCTGCCTCTCATTGCACTCCACGAGGAGACTGCCTGTTATGCGAATGCAGTAAGCCAAAGTAAGTTGCTAGCTAGCAATAAACTTATCTTATAAAAAACAATCAATCAGTCATAATCACTAGTTAACTACACATGGTTGATGATATTACTAGTTTATCTAGCGTGTCCTGCGTTGCATATAATCGATGCGGTGTGTATCGTTGCTCCAATGTGTACCTAACCATAAACATCAATGCCTTTCTTAAAATCAATACACAGAAGTATATATTTTAAAAAATTGCATATTTAGCTAAAAATAAATCCAGGTTTGCAGGCAATATTAACCAGGTGAAATTGTGTCACTTCTCTTGTGTTCATTGCACGCAGAGTTTACATTTACATTTAAGTCATTTAAGTCATTTAGCAGACGCTCTTATCCAGAGCGACTTACAAATTGGTGCGTTCACCTTAAGACATCCAGTGGAACAGCCACTTTACAATAGTGCATCTAAATCTTTTAAGGGGGGTGAGAAGGATTACTTTATCCTATCCTAGGTATTCCTGAAAGAGGTGGGGTTTCAGGTGTCTCCGGAAGGTGGTGATTGACTCCGCTGTCCTGGCGTCGTGAGGGAGTTTGTTCCACCATTGGGGGGCCAGAGCAGCGAACAGTTTTGACTGGGCTGCGCAGGAACTGTACTTCCTCAGTGGTAGGGAGGCGAGCAGGCCAGAGGTGGATGAACGCAGTGCCCTTGTTTGGGTGTAGGGCCTGATCAGAGCCTGGAGGTACTGAGGTGCCGTTCCCCTCACAGCTCCGTAGGCAAGCACCATGGTCTTGTAGCGGATGCGAGCTTCAACTGGAAGCCAGTGGAGAGAGCGGAGGAGCGGGGTGACGAGTTAGTGTATATGCAACAGTTTGGGCCGCCTAATTTGCCAGAATTTTACGTAATTATGACATAACATTGAAGTTTCTGCAATGTAACAGGAATATTTAGACTTATGGATGCTACCCTTTAGATAAAATACGGAACGGTTCCGTATTTCACTGAAAATTTCACTGAAAGAATAAACATCTTGTTTTCGAGATGATAGTTTCCGGATTCAACATGTTATCATGTTATAACTAAGTCTATGATTTGATACAGCAGTCTGACTGAGCGGTGGTAGGCACCAGCAGGCTCGTAAGCATTCATTCAAACAGCACTTTCGTGCTTTTGCCAGCAGCTGTTTATGACTTCAAGCCTATCAACTCCCGAGATTAGGCTCATGTAACCGATGTGAAATGGCTAGCTAGTTAGCGGGGTGCGCATTAATAGCGTTTCAAACGTCACTCGCTCTGAGACTTGGAGTGGTTGTTCCCCTTGCTCTGCAAGGGCTGTGGCATTTGTGGAGCGATGGGTAACGCTGCTTCGAGGGTGGCTGTTGTCATTGTGTTCCTGGTTCGAGCCCAGGTAGGAGCGAGGAGAGTGACGGAAGCTATACTGTTACACTGGCAATACTAAAGTGCCTATAAGAACATCCAATAGTCAAAGGTTAATGAAATACAAATGGTATAGAGAGAAATAGTCCTATAATAACTACAACCTAAAACTTCTTACCTGGGAATATTGAAGACTCATGTTAAAAGGAACCACCAGCTTTCATATGTTCTCGTGTTCTGAGCAACGAACTTAAACGTTAGCTTTCTTACATGGCACATATTGCACTTTTACTTTCTTCTCCAACACTTTGTTTTTGCATTATTTAAACCAAATTGAACATGTTTGATTATTTATTTGAGGCTAAATTGATTTTATTGATGTATTATATTAAGTTAAAATAAGTGTTCATTCAGTATTGTTGTAATTGTCATTATTACAAATAAATCAAAAAGAATCGGCCGATTAATCGGTAGCGGGTTTTTTGTGGATCCTCCAATAATCGGTATCAGTATCGCCTTTGAAAAATAATAATCGGTCGACCTCTAGTCACTAGTACTATTACTACTAATACTGCTAGTGTGCCATTTCAGATACAGCCCTTGAAAATCCTTACCTATGATGTCATCCTCAGTGTTGAGCTCTTTGTCGGGTAATGGGATCCGAGCTAAGGCAGATAGTTTAGCTATGAAGGCCTCTTCTGCCTCCTGATGGAGCAAACACAGAAATACAATATACAAAATTAATACAAATGTATTTTTTATTTCATAAAATATTTATTAAAACAATCTTTAATATATAAATCATGAACAACAGGCATTATCCATGAATTTACTTATATTAGCTGAACAAACTATGTAGTGATATTTACACATAAGACTGAAGAAATGTTTGCCAACTCTCCCACGGATTCATGGAAGTTAAAACTAAACTATTTTCTGCTTTCACATCATCATGATAATTTTATTTTACTAGGCAAGCCAGCTAAGAACAAATTCTTATTTTCAACGACAGCTTATGAACAGTGGGTTAACTGCCTGTTCAGGGGCAGAACGACAGGTTTGTACCTTGTCAGCTCAGGGATTTGAACTTGCAACCTTCCGGTTACTAGTCCAACACTAAACACTAGGCTACCCTGCCCTGATGAACCATTGTGAATTAGCATTTACAAGCTGGCTGTTACCTGTAACTGTCCTTTGATTCGCTCCATGGTTTGTTCCTGGGCTAACTTCCTTCTCCTCAGAGTTTCACATGCGACCTCCTGCTCCAAGTCATACTGTTCCAACATCCTCTTCTTCTGCAGTTCAACCCTATTAGCATGGTGGGTAGTGTACAATGAAAAAGAGTGAGCTCTTCTCTGTATAATACCGTTACAATATTAGACATGGGTTCATATAGTATTTGTTTTCTTTCATACTTCAGCTGCACTTGATTGAGCCTGCCTGGCTCAAAAGAACCAATGAAATAGTCAGAAAAGTACAAAACCCATCCATCTGACACTCCAGGCAGGCTCAATCAAACGCTCAATTTGAACCCAGGTTTGTACATACATAATTTGCTTTAGACAACTTTATGCCGTGTTCATTAGTTGCCATGCCAAGTCATAGGAGAGAACGACAGGGAATCAAATGTATAGTATAAATAACCGTCAATTAGTTAGTAGAGAAAGTAAACAGTACCTCTGATGAAACTCGGTGGACATGGGCTTCCTCCCCCAGTTGGCCAGCTCCTTTAGCATGTCCTTGTTCATCTGAGAGCTGCTCTCTCGTCGTTCACACTCCTCTGGGGAGGGGACAGACACAACACCACAGTGATAGTTATATTACTAACTTTGGCCCCCAATTCAATCAATTGAAGATTTATGTGAAGGTTTGAGATAGCGCACAGCTCCCTGCAAAAAAACAATACACCAATCAATTGCAACATTGCACATAAACAGCCCACGATTCTGCCAGTAGAACCGAAAGACTTTCTAGTGTAGTTTTTCAGTGAACAGATTGTAAGGTACCTCACACATTCATAGTATCTGTAGTTTTACTATAGAATTAGCACTAATGGACCAAAATCACCACCTGTTCATCTCACCTCTGGCCTTGTTAGGGTGTTGCTGCTGAAGGCCCTTGGTGATGTCCTGGATCTGCGAGTAGTAGCTGGTGACCAGAGCACTGAGGGAATCCCGGGTCACGTACACACTCTCTGACGCTACCTCCGTCAACTGGCTCTACCATCCCCAAATAAATAACAATTAGAATAGATAGAAAATAGATCAAAAAGGAGGGGGGCTATTTAAAAATAATACATAGGCCTAGGTGAGTGGATGCTGGTGAGGGGAGGATGGCTCATAATAGTGGCTGGAATAGAGTCAATGGAATGGTATCAAACGTGGTTTTCATGTGGTTGACACCATTCCATTGACTCCGTTCCAGACTTTACTATGAGCCGTCCTCCCCTCAGCCGCCTCCACTGTCATAGATCCACTATAATTTATACTTGGTTTTTGTCATTATCTAAAATTATCACATTAGCCCTAGTTTGCCCATGTCTGTCTTAGGGGGAAAGGCCTAGAGGTTGTTTATGAATGAGGCCAGTCGCTCCATTACCTTCCTGCCGTGGTCAGGCTGGGGCCTAGTGGGAGGGGCCTGGTCCATCTGCTGCCAGAGGCTCTGGCTGAGGGCGTGGCCCACTAGCTGCTGGGCGTTGGCCTGCAGGAGCTCCGCTCCCGTCTCTAGCTCTGACAGGAACTCCTGCTGGAAGCTGTGGCCAATCAGCAGTGTCTCCGGGCCCAGGTGCCTCTCGGCAACACTGGCACTGGATTCCTGTGGGCAGTCCAAGACACAGAGGGAGGTGATTGACAGACCACAGTGACAAGGTGACATATTGATAGTCTAAAAAAAGAGCCGTAGATGGAGCAAGAAGGACAGGTAGGGGTCTCTATATACTATATTCCTTTTAAAGTAGTTTCTCTTCATTTCTAGGGGGAATCACAAGTGTGCACTTTTTTGGTTCTAGCTCTGCACAAACACTTGATTCAACTAATCAAGGGTTTGGTGATTAGTTGATCAGTTGAATCAGGCATGTTTCTACTGGGCCGTAACAAATGTCAAAACAAGCCTCATTTTCTCACTTTGTAGATTGTATAATAACATGTAATGTAATGTTAGTGAATGTGTGACTGAACCTGCTGCTGGGCTTTGGGGAGCGTTGGTCTGACTGTGGTCTGGGTGTGGTCCTCTAGAGCCAGCAGGGCCCTGAAGTCACTCTGAGACAGCACCTTGAGCTTGGACAACCTCATCTCCTTCAAGACCCTCAGACAGAAGTGTCTGGCCACAAAGTGCCTCTGCACCGCCACCAGCAGGAGGTGCTGTTTCTTCTCAATCAACATCCCCACATGGCTGGGATAGAATAGGGATTGGTCGTTGGTTGAGTCAAATGTGTTAGTTCTGGGCTGGAACAAAAGCCTGCACATCCTATTTTTACAGTATCAGGCATGATAAGCACTGTGCCACTTTAAACCATGCTTTTGCTTGTCAGATGTGCTAGAGTGTATAAAATGTTTACGATTGAAAATCAAATAGATTTCAGATCATATATGAAATACTGTATTTTTTAAATGTATTTCCATCTGCCAGAGGTCCCCCTGCTTCACCTGTTAAGCATGTAGCTCTGTCTGACCACCATGCCTCTAAGGATCTTCAGCTGCTGTTCACCTAGGTGTCTGAGGCAGGCCAGCACCAGGGCCGCTTCCACACACCATACCTAGAGCAGGACAAACATACAGAAATACAGTATTAAAAATGGGCGTAGTCATTAGCAAAACATTTCAAAACTGAAAGCAAAAACAATCGGTTGTAACTGGACCAGATCTAGTAGTACTACCTCCACATTTCCTAAAGTTTTCTTCCATTTAGTGCCTAACGAATATGACCCAGGAGTGTAACCTGGTGCTTATCCAGAAGAGTGCAACATTACAGAAGGTCCAGATAAAGATGCATTGAGTAGAACAGATATGATGTCTGTCATGTAGAATAGGGAATCGAGTCAGCTCTATTCATTACATTTTTGGGTCCGGCAGCATGTATACAGTATAGAGGTCGACCAATTAATCGGAATGGCCGATAAACTAGGGCCGATATCAAGTTTTCATAACATTTGGAAATCGGTATTTTTGGATACCGATTTGGCTGATTTGTAAACATTTTTTATTGATTATTATTTCTTTTTTTACACCTTTATTTAATCTTTATTTAACTAGGCAAGTCAGTTAAGAACAACTTTTCAATGATGGCCTAGGAACAGTGGGTTAACTGCCTTGTTCAGGGGCAGAACGACATATTTTTACCTTGTCAGCTCGGGGATTCAATCTTGCAGCCTTACAGTTAACTAGTCCAACACTCTAACCACCTGCCTCTCATTGCACTCCACGAGGAGCCTGCCTGTTACGCGAATGCAGTAAGCCAAAGTAAGTTGCTAGCTAGCATTAAATTTATCTTGTAAAAAACAATCAATCAATCAATCATAATCACTAGTTAACTACACATGGTTGATGATATTCCTAGTTTATCTAGCGTGTCCTGCGTTGCATATAATCGATGCGGTGCGTATTCGCAAAAAAGGACTGTCGTTGCTCCAAAATGTACCTAACCATAAACATCAATGCCTTTCTTAAAATCAATACACAGAAGTATATATTTTTAAACCTGCATATTTAGCTAAAAGAAATCCAGGTTAGCAGGCAATATTAACCAGGTGAAATTGTGTCACTTGGCTTTGGTTCATTGCATGCAGTTAGGGTATATGCAACAGTTTGGGCCGCCTAATTTGCCAGAATGTTACGTAATTATGACATAACATTGAAGGTTGTGCAATGTAACAGGAATATTTAGACTTATGGATGCCACCCGTTAGATAAAATACGGAACGGTTCCGTATTTCACTGAAAGAATAAATGTCTTGCTTTCGAGATGATCATTTTCGGATTCGACCATATTAATGACCTAAGGCTCGTATTTCTGTGTGTTATTATGTTATAATTAAGTATATGATTTGATAGAGCAGTCTGACTGAGCGATGGTAGGCACCAGCAGGCTCGTAAGCATTCATTCAAACAGCACTTTCGTGCGTTTTCCCAGCAGCTCTTTGCTGTGCTTCAAGCATTGCGCTGTTTATGATTTCAAGCCCATCAACACCTGAGATTAGGCTGGTGTAACCGATGTGAAATGGCTAGCTAGTTAGCGGGGTGTGCGCTAATAGTGTTTCAAACGTCACTCGATCTGAGACTTGGAGTAGTTATTCCCCTTGCTCTGCATGGGTAACGCTGCTTCGAGGGTGGCTATTGTCGATGTGTTCCTGGTTCGAACCCAGGTAGGGGCGAGGAGAGGGACGGAAGCTATACTGTTACACTGGCAATACTAAAGTGCCTATAAGCACATACAATAGTCAAAGGTATATGAAATACATTACATTTACATTTACATTTAAGTCATTTAGCAGACGCTCTTATCCAGAGCGACTTACAAATTGGTGCTTTCACCTTATGACATCCAGTGGAACAGCCACTTTACAATAGTGCATCTAGGTCTTTTAAGGGGGGAGGGGAGAAGGATTACTTTATCCTATCCTAGGTATTCCTTAAAGAGGTGGGGTTTCAGGTGTCTCCGGAAGGTGGTGATTGACTCCGCTGCAGGGAGTTTGTTCCACCATTGGGGGCCAGAGCAGCGAACAGTTTTGACTGGGCTGAGCGGGAACTGTACTTCCTCAGTGGTAGCAGGCCAGAGGTGGATGAACGCAGTGCCCTTGTTTGGGTGTAGGGCCTGATCAGAGCCTGGAGGTAGTGAGGTGCCGTTCCCTCACAGCTCCGTGAAAGGCAAGCACCATGGTCTTTAGCGGATGCGAGCTTCAACTGGAAGCCAGTGGAGAGAGCGGAGGAGCGGGGTGACGTGAGAGAACTTGGGAAGGTTGAACACCAGACGGGCTGCGGCGTTCTGGATGAGTTGTAGGGGTTTAATGGCACAGGCAGGAGCCCAGCCAACAGCGATGCAGTAATCCAGACGGGAGATGACAAGTGCCTGGATTAGGACCTGCGCCGCTTCCTGTGTGAGGCAGGGTCGTACTCTGCGGATGTTGTAGAGCATGAACCTACAGGAACGGGCCACCGCCTTGATGTTATTTTAATCCAGGATCACGCCAAGGTTCTTAGCGCTCTGGGACGAGGACACAATGGAGTTGTCAACCGTGATGGCGAGATCATGGAACGGGCAGTCCTTCCCCGGGAGGAAGAGCAGCTCCGTCTTGCCGAGGTTCAGCTTGAGGTGATGATCCGTCATCCACACTGATATGTCTGCCAGACATGCAGAGATGCGATTCGCCACCTGGTCGTCAGAAGGGGGAAAGGAGAAGATTAATTGTGTGTCGTCTGCATAGCAATGATAGGAGAGACCATGTGAGGTTATGACAGAGCCAAGTGACTTGGTGTATAGCGAGAATAGGAGAGGGCCTAGAACAGAGCCCTGGGGGACACCAGTGGTGAGAGCACGTGGTGAGGAGACGGATTCTCGCCACGCCACCTGGTAGGAGCGACCTGTCAGGTAGGACGCAATCCAAGCGTGGGCCGCGCCGGAGATGCCCAACTCGGAGAGGGTGGAGAGGAGGATCTGATGGTTCACAGTATCGAAGGCAGCCGATAGGTCTAGAAGGATGAGAGCAGAGGAGAGAGAGTTAGCTTTTGCGGAGCGCCTCCGTGATACAGAGAAGAGCAGTCTCAGTTGAATGACTAGTCTTGAAACCTGACTGATTTGGATCAAGAAGGTCATTCTGAGAGAGATAGCGGGAGAGCTGGCCAAGGACGGCACGTTCAAGAGTTTTGGAGAGAAAGAAAGAAGGGATACTGGTCTGTAGTTGTTGACATCGGAGGGATCGAGTGTAGGTTTTTTCAGAAGGGGTGCAATCTTGAAGACGGGAGGGACGAGCCAGCGGTCAGGGATGAGTTGATGAGCGAGGTGAGGTTCACCGGAGATGGTCTGGAGAAGAGAGGAGGGGATAGGGTAACCAAGACGTGAGATGTCATCTGGTCAGAGCACAGGGTAGGGCAGTGTGAGCAGAACCAGCGGTGTCGTTTGACTTAGCAAACGAGGATCGGATGTCGTCGACCTTCTTTTCAAAATGGTTGAGAAGTCATCTGCAGAGAGGGGAGGAGGGGGAGGGGGAGGAGGATTCAAGAGGGAGGAGAAGGTGGCAAAGAGCTTCCTAGGGTTAGAGGCAGATGCTTGGAATTTAGAGTGGTAGAAAGTGGCTTTAGCAGCAGACAGAGGAGGAAAATTGAAAGGATGCCAGGTCTGCAGGGAGGCGAGTTTTCCTCCATTTCCGCTCGGCTGCCCGGAGCCCTGTTCTGTGAGCTCGCAATGAGTCGTCGAGCCACGGAGCGGGAGGGGAGGACCGAGCCGGCCTGGAGGATAGGGACATAGAGAGTCAAAGGATGCAGAGAGGGAGGAGAGGAGGGTTGAGGAGGCAGAATCAGGAGATAGGTTGGAGAAGGTTTGAGCAGAGGGAAGAGATGATAGGATTAGCGGGGAGAGAGAGCTGGGACGGCGCGTTCCGAGTAGGGGCAGTGTGGGAAGTGTTGGATGAGAGCGAGAGGGAAAAGGATACAAGGTAGTGGTCGGAGACTTGGAGGGGAGTTGCAATGAGGTTAGTGGAGGAACAGCATCTAGTAAAGATGAGGTCAGCGTATTGCCTGCCTTGTGAGTAGGGGGGAAGGTGAGAGGGTGAGGTCAAAAGAGGAGAGGAGTGGAAAGAAGGAGGCAGAGAGGAATGAGTCAAAGGTAGACGGGGAGGTTAAAGTCGCCCAGAACTGTGAGAGGTGATCAGGAAAGGAGCTTATCAAGGCATCAAGCTCATTGATGAACTCTCCGAGGGAACCTGGAGGCGATAAATGATAAGGATGTTAAGCTTGAAAGGGCTGGTAACTGTGACAGCATGGAAACCTAAATGACCACTTGGGAGAGATTCTTACGGTGTTGTCTGTGGTGATCCATGTTTCCGTCAGAGCCAAGAATCGAGGGACTTGCTGAGATGAACTCTGCCTTGTTGGCCGCAGATCGGCAGTTCCAGAGGCTACCGAGACCTGGAACTCCACGTGGGTCGTGCGCGCTGGGACCACCAGATTAGGGTGGCTTCTGGAGCGTTTGTATGGTCTGTGCAAGAGAGAACAGGGAGACAGACACATAGTTGAAATGCTAATGCAGAGGAGATTGAATACGTCTCGAATGTTATATGGCAAGAATCTAATTGACTAAAATGATAAAAATGATTTACTGCTGGGGTCTTGACACTACCCTAAACACTTTGTTTCTACAATTTTATGAATTAGCTTAAAACCAGCAGTGTTGGTTACGTTTATGAGGAGAACGACAATAGCTGGCTAACTAACCTAGAAAAATCGCTCTAGACTACACAATTATCTTTGAAACAAAGACGGCTATGTAGCTAGCTATGTAGCTAGCTACGATTACCGTTGGGACTGTAATGAAATGAAGTGAAAAAGTGATACTACCTGTGGAGCGACGCGGAATGCGACCGGGATGCGAAAGTTCTATTCAGTAGACGTTGGCTGGCTGTTGGCTAGCTAAGTGTCTCCTACGTTAAGGGACGACAAAATAGCTGGCTAGCTAACCTCGGTGAATTAAGATAATCACTCTAAGACTACACACTCTAAACTACATACGAAGACAGCAAAGACAACTATGTAGCTATCTAATACTACACTAATCAAGTCGTTCGGTTGAGTGTGATAGTTACTTAGCCGGTGAACGTATGCTAGCTGCTAGGCAGATAGGAGGGCGACGAAATACAATAATAACGCAATTATCACTCTAAGACTCCACACTCTAAGCTACACAATTATCTTGGAAACGAAGACAGCAAAGACAACTATGTAGCTAGCTATGTAGCTAGCTAACACTACACTAATCAAGACGTTCAGTTGAGTGTGATAGTAAATACAAATGGTATAGAGAGAAATAGTCCTATAATTCCCATAATAACTACAACCTAAAACTTCTTACCTGGGAATATTGGAGACTCATGTTAAAAGGAACCACCAGCTTTCATATGTTCTCATGTTCTGAGCAAGGAACTTAAATGTTAGCTTTCTTATATGGCACATATTGCACTTTTACTTTCTTCTCCAACACTTTGTTTTTGAATTATTTAAACCAAATTGAACATGTTTCATTATTTATTTGAGGCTAAATTGATTTTATTGATGTATTATATTAAGTTAAAATAAGTGTTCATTCAGTATTGTTGTAATTGTCATTATTAGAAATAAATAAATAAAAATCGGCCGATTAATCGGTACCAGGTTTTTTTTTTGGGGTCCTCCAATAATCGGTATCGGCGTTGAAAAATCATAATCGGTCAACCTCTAATGCAGTACCTGTCCATCTCGCTCCAATTGAGCCTGTACACCCTCCAGTTGCCGTTTGGTATTGGACTCTGCCTGCTGCAGCAGTGCAACCAGGTCACCATCTAGATCCAGCCATAGCCTCTGGCCTTGGTTTGTGGACAACTGGGGCTGAGCAGGGAGAGCAGATAGGAAGATGTCTTTGGCCAGCTCTCCCAGCTTCTTGGACCAGGTGGCATGATGCCTCTGGAGACACAAAAGCATGGGTTATTTTCTATTAGAAAATAAGTTGAATTAGCACTGCACAGATTTTGGTGAAATGCCATAATTACGACCTACCCTCCAAAGATCACACACTGCCTCTGCCACTCTCCCATCCTGCTGCAGCTCCAAGTCACTGCTCTGCTTCCTCTGCTTCAGAAGCAGCTCCTGATACACCTGGAGAAGAGAATTGAACTGCTAAACCGGAGCATACAGTTATAAGGAGCAATTAACAATGTAATGTAATGGGACTGGAAAACCATAATACACAGAGTTTGTACTTATCCAAATTCGATTTTATAGTGAAGTGAGTGAATAGAGAAGTAGTTTAGCAGTACCGCTACTACTACTATTGTTATGGCACTGGACACACGACAGGGAACGAATGAGCCTACTAAAAGAGAGATACTGACCTTCACAAATTCCTGTAGGTCGCTGTGCGTCTGTGCAGAATCCAGTACACGGCTTCTCTCCTTTGCGTGAGTCCTCAGGAGTTTATTTTTCTTGGAGTCTATCTTCTTGCACTTTTCATAGACAATCTCATTGGTCTTTATCCTGCATTCTGTATAAAAAAATGTAATTACATGTACATTTACATTTAAGTCATTTAGCAGATAGTTTTGATTTATTGACATCATTATATGTAAATTACAATGTTACTACACTAAGTTGCTGATTTGGCACAGAATTTGACCAGTTTTCTTTTAACACAATTCACTTAATTCTTCTGTGTGTCATTCCGCATTTATCATTTAGAGTTGAGTATTAAACTACATTACTACAAAATGTACTTATATCAAAATTAAAGGTCGACCGATTAATCGGAATGGCAGATTAATTAGGGCTGATTTCAAGTTTTCATAACAATTGGAAATCTGTATTTTTGGACACCGATTTTGACTATTTTATTTTTTACACCTTTATTTAATCTTTATTTTACTAGGCAAGTCAGTTAAGAACACATTCTTATTTTAATGACGGCCTAGGAACGGTGGGTTAACTGCCTCGTTCAGGGGCAGAACGACAGATTTTCACCTTGTCAGCTCGGGGGATCCAATCTTGCAACCTTACAGTTAACTAGTCCAACGCAATAACGACCATTGCACTCCACAAGGAGACTGACTGCCTGTTACACGAATGCAGTAAGCCAAGGTAAGTTGCTAGCTAGCATTAAACTTATCTTATAAAAAACTATCAATCAATCATAATCACTAGTTAACTACACGTGGTTGATGATATTACTAGATATTATCTAGCGTGTCCTGCTTTGCGTATAATCTGACTGAGGCTGGTGTAACCGATGTGAAATGGCCTACTAGTTAGCGCGAGCTAGTAGCGTTTCAAACGTCACTCGCTCTGAGCCTTGGAGTGGTTGTTTCCCTTGCTCTGCATGGGTAACGCTGCTTCGAGGGTGGCTGTTGTCGTTGTGTTCCTGGTTCGAGCCGAGAGAGGAGCGAGGAGAGGGACAGAAGCTATACTGTTACACTGGCAATACTAAAGTGCCTATAAGAACATCCAATAGTCAAAGGTTAATGAAATACAAATGGTATAGAGGGAAATAGTCCTATAATTCCTATAATAACTACAACCTAAAACTTCTTACCTGGGAATATTGAAGACTCATGTTAAAAGGAACCACCAGCTTTCATATGTTCTCATGTTCTGAGCAAGGAACTTAAACGTTAGCTTTCTTACATAGCACATATTGCACTTTTACTTTCTTCTCCAACACTTTGTTTTTGCATTATTTAAACCAAATTGAACATGTTTCATTATTTATTTGAGGCTAAATTGATTTTATTGATGTATTATATTAAGTTCAAATAAGTGTTCATTCAGTATTGTTGTAATTGTCATTATTACAAATACAATTTTTTTTTTTAAATCATCCGATTAATCGGTATCGGCTTTTTTGGTCCTCCGATAATCGGTATCGGCGTTGAAAAATCATAGTTGGTCGACCTCTAATCAAAATGGTATAACTATACAATTATATTTTATTGTCACCACAGTGTGGTTCGCATTGGTTATAACAGTGCACTCAATGAATAATCAATATTCATTTTCTTGATTTACTCTTTTTGGTAATGGAGAAAGGGCACTGAACATTTTAAGAAGCCAGTTAATTTAAGATGAGGAACTAGGCCACATAATACTGAAACATTACCACCATATTCCTCAGGGGGGAAGTTCAGCAGGGTACTAGATAATTACACAACTTCCCAGTGGGCACAACTGGTTACAAAGACGTCATTATGACGTCATGTGCCAAATTGTGCCCTCTGGGTACTCATTTCACATGAAATAGAATGTTAATCTAGGTTCGTAAATTCACCCTGGCAATCTACTACGGTATCAGAGCACTCTGGTTTGAGAGTGCCAGAGCGGGGAATAATTCATGAATTTATGAAAGACCTAGCACCAGTGGCCTGTGTCAGTAAACATTGGGTAAAAAAATCAATGTAATTGTTGCCAGTACAGTGGTTAACCCAGTAGATAACATGAAAACAGTATGACCAGCTCTGCAAGTAAAATGGTCAGAGTGAGGTGTTCTCTCATTTGTGTCTGAAAGTAGCTAGAAAGTAGCTAGAAAGCAACATTAGCCAGTTAGCTTGACTGTCGTGGTAAGGTCAAAACGCATTGATCAACCCTTCTCTTGAATGATCTTCATTTAAGAATGTCCCAGAGCGCACTCTGAGACACCGGGGGCAATTTAAGAACGAACTCCTAATGTCTATGATTTGACCTGATACTGAATTCAGAGAGGTCACTTTTGAACACAAACCAGATTCTTCGTTTCAGCGGTTGGCTATTTGCATGCGGCAGCAATAATGTGTGTCAGGCCAATGACGTGGTCTCTGACACAAAATGTTAGAGGCTCTAGTATTTGCCGCAGAGACAACATTTTGCTATTTTAAAGCAAACTTCCTGCAATTCTACACATTATGCCATGGGGCTGAGAGGTAATGTGCTGAGGGTAGGTAGCAACACATCTGCCACGCTGATCCTCAACACTGGAGCCCCTCAGGGGTGGGTGGTGCTCAGTCCCCTCCTGTACTCCCTGTTCACCCACGACTGCATGGCCAGGCACGACTCCAACACCATCATTAAGTTTGCAGACGACACAACAGTGGTAGGCCTGATCACCGACAACGACGAGACAGCCTAGACTAAGGAGATGATTGTGGACTACAGGAAAAGGAGGACTGAGCACGCCCCATTTTTATCGACAGGGCTGCTGTGGAGCAGGTTGAGAGCTTCAAGTTCCTTGGTGTTCACATCACCAACAAACTGGATTGGTCCAACACACCAAGACAGTCAAAGACTATTTCCCCTCAGGAAACTAAAAAGATTTGGCATGGGTCCTCAGATCCTCAAAAGGTTCTACAGCTGCATCACTGCCTGCTCAGCCTCCGACCACAAGGCACTACAGAGGGTAGTGCGTACGGCCCAGTACATCAGCAGCTGCCTGCCATCCAGGACCTCTACACCAGGTGGTGTCAGAGGAAGGCCCTAAAAATTGTCAAAGACCCCAGCCACAGACTGTTCTCTCTACTACCGCATGGCAAGCGGTACCGGAGTGCCAAGTCTAGGACAAAAAGGCTTCTCAACAGTTTTTACCTCCAAGCCACTCCTGAACAGGTAATCAAATGGCTACCCGGAATATTTGCATTGTGTGTCGCCCCCAACCCCTATTTTATGCTGCTGCTACTCTGTTTATCACGTATGCATAGTCACTTTAACTATACATTCATGTACATACTAGCTCAATTGGTCGGACCAACCAGTGCCCCCGCACATTGGCTAACCGGGCTATCAGCATTGTGTCCCACCACCCGCCAACCCCTCTTTTACGCTGCTGCTAATCTCTGTTTATCATATATGCATAGCCACTTTAACCATATCTACATGTACATACTACCTCAATCAGCCCGACTAACCGGTGCCTGTATATAGCCTTGCTACTGTTATAGCCTCGCTGCTGTATATAGCCTCGCTACTGTTTTTTCACTGTCTTTTTTACTGTTGTTTTTATTTCTTTACTTACCTATTGTTCACCTAATACCTTTTTTGCACTGTTGGTTAGAGCCTGTAAGTAAGCATTTCACTGTTAGCTCTACACCTGTTGTATTCGGTGCACGTGACAAATAAACTTTGATTTTATTTGATTTTTACAATGGCTTATGTCGTGTTCTTATGCTATTTGGGTGACTCAAACATTATAACAAAATCAATGGGGGCCCCATTCCATGACATATTTGGAATTTTAGATTCTCTCTGACTGTCTAGTTTTTATTTTGGTCGTTGTTAGTTCTCAAAGATGATCTTATTTAAAAAATATATAACTCCGTTATCTTTCCTACATACTTTATATCTGGTTTTAGTAATTTAACCTGTTTGGGATAGGGGGCAGCACTTTCACTTTTGGATGAAAAGCGTGCCCAGAGTAAACTGCCTGCTACTCAGTCCCAGTTGCTAGTATATGCATATTATTAGTATATTTGGATAGAAAATACTCTGAAGTTTCTAAAACTGTTTTAATGATGTCTGTGAGTATAACAGAACTCATATGGCAGGCGAAAACCTGAGAAAAATCCAACCAGGAAGTGGGAAATCTGAGGTGGGTCAAATTGCACTTCCTAAGGCTTCCACTAGATGTCAACAGTCTTTAGAAACTTGTTTGATGCTTCTACTGTAAAGGAGGGGCTCATAAGGGCTCTTTGAGTCAGTGGTCTGGCAGAGTGCCACAAGCTTGTGACGCTCGTTCACGTGAGAGGTAGCTCGCATTCCATTGCTTTTCTACAGACAAAGGAATTCTCCGGTTGGAACATTATTGAATATTTATGTTAAAAACATAAAGATTGATTCTATACATCGTTTGACATGTTTCTACGGACTGTAACAGAAATTTTGGACTTTTCGTCTGGACCTAGTGCTCACGCCTCATGAAGATGGATTACTGGGCTGAACGCGCTAACAACAAGGAGGAATTTGGACAAATTATTAACTTTATCGAACAAATAAAACATTTATTGTGGAACTGGGATTCCTGGGAGTGCATTCTGATGAAGATCATCAAAGGTAAGTGAATATTTATAATGCTATTTCTGACTAATGTTGACTCCACAACATGGCGGATATTTCTTTGGCTGGTTTGGTCTCTGAACGCCGTACTCAGATTATTGCATGGTGTGCTTTTTCCGTAAAGTTTTTTTTAAATCTGACACAGCGGTTGCATTAAGGAGAAGTTTATCTTTAATTCTGTGAATAACACTTGTATCTTTTTATCAAGGTTTATTATGAGTATTTCTGGAAATTGATGTGGCTCTCTGCAAAATCACTGGATGTTTGGGAAGCAAAACATTACTGAACGTAACGCGCCAATGTAAACCAAGATTTTTTTATATAAATATGCACTTTATCGAACAAAACATACATGTATTGTGTAACATGATGTCCTACAAGTGTCATCTGATGAAGATCATCAAAGTTTAGTGATTAATTTTATCTTTATTTCTGCTTTTTGTGACTCCTCTCTTTGGCTGGAAAAATGGCTGTGTGTTTTTGCAACTTGGCTCTGACTTGGCTGTAAAGCCTTTTTGAAATCGGACACTATGGGTAGATTAACAAGAAGTTTATCTTTCATTTGGTGTATTGCACTTGTTAATGTGTGAAAGTTACATATTTCAAAAAAATATTTTTGAATTTCGCTGCCTTTTCAGCGGAATGTTGTCGAGGGGTGCCGCTAGCGAAACCCATAGCCGTAAGAATGAAGTGTATACTGAAAAGGTTTCACCATCCCAAAAAGTAATTAACTTTTTTTTATTGAGTGGCGGCAACGATTTATGAATATAGGGGAACACTACTTATAGATGATCTAAGAATGTAGGTGGTGTGTGTGTGTGTGCGTATGTGCATGTGTGTGTGTGTGCATGCGTCTGTGTATGTCCATGCTCGTGCATGCATGCATGTTTGTCTGCAACATGACTCACCTTCGCTGCAGTGCTGCAGCCCCTCGGTCAGGGCAGTCTGCAGCTCACCCAGGGTCTTCTCCATGGTGGCGAATGTCAGGTGGCCATCACTGGTCAGCTGCTCCAGGCCTCGGGCCACCAGGTCCTGTCTGAGGGACACCTCCTGCTGGAGCAGGGCTGGCTTGGCCTGCAGCACACCCCTCAGCTCCTCCCACCACAGCAGCTTCTCCTGGGTCCTCTGGGAGAGAGCCAGGGGAAAGAGAGAGATGGATGCAGGCCCTCATCAATAAATAGACCCTATCGGCCATGAAGATTAGATAGGTGTAAGAAGTATGACAATAATTCCTTCCTATAATTTTTTTATGTGTTACATTTTTATGTCTTTTCTATGTTGTAAGTAAAAAAATTACAAAAATTATAGGAAGGAATTATTGTCATACTTCTTACACCTATCTAATCTTCACGTGTAATGCATCCATGTAGAACAGCGGCCATGCATGGAACCTCATTAAAGGTACAAAGGTTTGGGTGCAAATGGAGAAGTTATGAAAAAGCCTTACTTGTATGTAAAAAATAACTTCTTTGTCCTGTATCCTTAAATGTTTCTTGTTCTTATATCTCACCTTCATGTCTGCTGCCTGAGTCTCAGTTAGCTGGTTTTCGACCAATAGGAGACATTGGATAAGGGTGTGGATGACATCCTGGGCCTCATCTCTGGGGAGAACACTGGACCTGCCCAGGAGGCTTTGGCAGAAGGCCTCCACCTGCTTGCTAAAGCCCTTGGTCTGTGGAGATAGACATACTTCAAGTTTGTCCACAAACATCCAAGTTTTTAAAGAAAACGTTTCCCCATAAACATCTAAGATTTTTTTCCATCAAACTGGCAATTGCATTGTCGGGGAAATCATGTTACTTTGCTAGAGCAGACAATATGGTTCAATGTTGGCGGTTCAATTTGTATAATGTGAATTACACACTATGTGGTTCAAAGGTTTGGTCGTGCTTTTTGATCTAGTCGACTTGGTTACCATTTGAAGCGCGTACCATTTGAAGCGCGTGCTCCAGTAGATCTTTCTGAGTTCTTTCAATCTCCTCCAGGGTACAAGGATCTGAACTTAGATCTTTGTTTCTCTCACATGAAAACAGGCTGGCTGACAGTTCTTTCTTTAATAAACCCAGTTCCTACAAAGAGATGAGAAAATCAATAAAGATCAGAATCCTTACTTGAGAATTTAAAAGCAGGTTTGTGGGAAATCATGATACGCATGCACATCTCATGCTAGGATTTGGATTAAGATTGTACCTTTTCTTGCAGGAGAAGAACACTGGTGAAAAAAGCTGAATCCTTTTTATCCTTGGGAAAACGACTGCTGAGTATAATTCTGATAATTTGGAGAAAGAGCTACAACAAGGAAATGGGAGAGGTAAGGGAGATATCTTCTTGAGATTTGGACCCACCAATATGTTACACAACATTTAAGCAAACTAGTACGGTTGTCATATTATCAATGGAAATGTTCTTAAAAACAAACATACAGTATATAAAGTCTTGATATTGCAATATGAGGAGATAATAGGCCATATAAGTGCATTCATAATGCATTAATTGGCTCATGGAATGTGCTACCCAATTGTTTGCTACTGTGTGGTGAAAGAAAGAGGTCACCCACCACACATTTCTCGTCCAGGACCTGTGAACAGTGTATCTGCACGTCCTGCAGAGCCAGACAATACAGGCTGATCCTGCCCTCAAAACTACAGTGGTAACAGAATTACATTAGAAACACAGCTTGCATCTACAGTACAGAACAGTAAAGGGAGACTCAGCAATATGACATCCTCATACACAGACAAATAATAGTAGTGTTCCATGGTGAAGCAAGCACTTTAATGAACTGAAATATCTGTTCCTCATCATCTCACCCTGTTTGAGAGAGCGTGTGGGGGTAGAGGGCCACCCTGGTGAAGCTCTCGTTCTGCAGACTCTTGGGGACCAGTGAGGAGGAGATGAACTGGCTGCTGTCGTCGTTGTCCTGGTCCTGGCTCAGTGAATCCCCGCTACAGCCCGACGAGGACTCTCCATTGGGGAGGACAGGCAGCTTGGAGTGCTCGTGCAGTGAGGGGTTGGAGGCTCCATCCGCTAAGGGCTGACGTTGGGATGTGACGTTAAAGGGCCAGTTCACCTCAAAGTCAACGTTTGCCAGATGTTTCAGCAGAATATGTAGTGGCCATTTTTTTTTTACCACACTCCTGGATGCTCCTCACCTCCGTTTCATCAACAAAACAAACACAATAACAAAGTCTTTGGTGCCAGTGGCACTGTTACGCCTAATGCAGATTAGATCTTTAAAGGGGTAGTTCAGCCATAGACTGCTTTTATTAAAGGGTACAGAACAAATATCTAAATATGTTTTTGTGCTGAACTATCAGAATAAAGGCAAAGTTACATTGCAATTAGTGTTCCAATTTGGATAGATTTGGTTACATGTGGTATGAAGGCTGTAATATAAACAGATAGATGATCTTACTCTGTATTTCTGGTTGATGGGGTACACCACCTTTGCCCGTGATGCAAAAGCAGCCACATCACTGTTCACGGGTGGCTGCTTCTTTTCCTGGTAAAGGAATAAACAAAAGTGAATTGTTAGGGAAAATGTTAATGAAGTCAGGTGAATGTTAATGAAAGCCAAATCAGCTTTTCTTTACACATACTGTACACTCTTAGAAAAAAAGTTGCTATCTAGAACCTAAAAGAGTTCTTTGGCTGTCCCCCATGGGATAACCCTTTTTGGTTCCAGGTAGAACCGTTTTCCCAGAGGGTTCTACATGGAACCCAAAATAGTTCGAACTGGAACCAAAAGGGGTTATACTTGGGAACAGCTGAAGAGTGTACCTACCTTGCAATATATCTATCACACTAAGGCACTTTTATGGTGCTCAAATATTCTATATCTATAACTAAAATACAATATATTTACTTTTTCATTGGTAGTGGCACTTTGGACACCCTTCTTGCTGTTGCTGACACAGTCACTGTGGTTGTTCTCCCTATCCTGGTCGTCTCCCTCAAACAGTCTTCTGGCATCATAGCCCTGGTGGAAAGGAATGGAAGACAGTATCATTTTGAATTGGGTTTATTCAAAAGGACTATACACCTCAGTTATTAAACAGTTATAAATCGTGTTAATGGTATCCTGACGCTTGCCAAATAGTGAGCTGATGACTGCAGAGTTATTGATTATTGCTGTTATTATTGCCAATGAGGTCATGCAGGTGGCTAAGCTATTTGCCTATCCAAACAACGAGTTATAACACTAACTAATACAAGCCTATAATAAACACCTTTACAAACTTACTTGTCGAGTTAGAAGCATAGGCTTCAGGCAAAAGACATACAGAACGGCTGCAGCTATGATTCCTGAAAAAAACCCACATACAGTGGCCACTGTCAATAATCCTGTAAATATGTGCAGCGATTCTGCAAAGTGAACCAAGACATCATTTGAGCAATCGGGATGCCTAATCGTTTCGTGGTCGTTCATTTTGGATAATTCCCGGGTGCAAAGGAAGAAAATAGGCGACAAATGCGCATTTCTTCTACGCCTGAAAGAAAGAATCAGGACAACAACTCAAACTGGTCATGGACAAAGACCGTAAACCATTAAGCTACCGAAAACAACCGTAAAAGTTACTTAAAAAATAAAACGTGTGGTGGAAAAGTAATAACTTGAGGTATGACACCGTAACTAACAAAACACTTTTTTTGTAGCGGTCAGATTCGATGTTTCACAGACGGACTATTCAACCAATCATTGAACAGATTGGATGTAACGCAAGGCATTTAGGGGTGGAGCTTGTCCTTTTCTTCATAGTTTTGGGAAAGTCTTCGAGGAAGTTTGGATGACCCATTTCCATGACCTATATTTTCACAGTCGACAAAAATCTGTTTCGCCCGTTATTCTTGTTTGTTTCTTTTGCATGACATGTTTTTAAGACATATTGTAACACAATTTCGTGTTATCAGAGAACAATGACAATGTTTCCTTTGTCTAATAGAGTAACAAGAGGATGCAAAATGTAACGGATTTCGGGAAAGTAGTGAAAGTTTTAGAACAAACGAATGCTTCAGGTACATTTCCTCGTGGAAGTAGTCACTGTATGCACTATTTTCTTCTGTTTTCAACAAGAGTATAGGCCTGTATTTTGGAGACGTCTACAGCACCGCCCTTTTCATTCGTATGGGTTCAATAATGTAAGCCATCATGAGAATCCATGCCATTCCGCTATCATGGGGGACAGCAACCATGTACATCCCGCATTCTGTTACATCTCTGTACTATCATGGGGAACTCGACAGAACTCATTTGGAAATGGTCGACCTAGAGTGAGTCCAATTCCCTTATTTCTGTGCCTGTCCTATTTCAAGGGCTGTACATCTATATCTGTATGTCTGCTATGCAGTTGTTGGAACAGGTTTTGTTTTTCACTATGTTTCCCATTCAACAGGACTCTCTTAGACCATTTCAGCATGACCCTGGTGGAAAATCAGCAGAGCTGAGCTCGAAGAAGATGGATGGTTTGTTATTTTATGTGTTCTGCAACATTTATTATCATCCCTAGGGTAACGATAAGGGTATACTGTCAAAAGAGACTTGGCCTTCTCAACTGAAAGTAGCCTATGACAGTAATTCCACCAGTTAACTGTTAAATCTTCTCAAACCCACTGTGTCATTTGGTATTTTTTGTATCTTATTAGCTGTTGCAAAAGCAGCAGCTACTCTTCCTGGGGTCCACACAAAACATAAAACATGACATAATATAGAACATTAATAGACAAGAACAGCTCCAGGACATAACTACATACGGAACTATGTGTACTGTTACTGTACACTATTGTATGTTAACTAATGTTACTTCACAGGACAACCAGGGCCATGTGGGCCCATGGCTTTCTGTGCTGAAGAGGGTCCTCTTCGTTCTGTGGCCCCAGCCGGCCCCGGGGGCCAGTCCCTCTACACCTCCTTAAGCCACCTGGCCAACATCATGCAGCATAAGGCCCGGAGCCGCAGGAGCAGTCTCACCAGATACATCACTGGTCACACTCTGCCTCAGGTAAGTACACAAACAGAGACATAGTCCAGGGGTTGTGGTCAAAAGCCATAATGGAACATAAAGGGACAAGTTTCCATCCATGCTTTTCTGAAACAGAAAAACTTGTTGTGTTTACTTTGTACTTTCTTTCAGATTCAAAGTGCTGCACAGCCATCAGCATTTGGACTCACATTTCAGAAATGTGCCCAGGTAAGTAATGTAGACTCTGTAGAGGATGGTCTTGCTTTGCTCGTTACTGTTCGGCTAGGCTCGGGATATAGAAGTGTATGTACAAAGTGCCCTCATATACCATGTGTTCTCTACGATCCTTTGGGACACAGGTGGAGGCAGGTACCGAGTTCCCCCATCTGACGTTCTTCCTGCTCATCAACAACACTGGGCCTCCAGGGGACAGCAACCTTTCCCAGCTGGCCATCAGGGACTCCGTCTCTGGGATAGCAGCCCTGCAGAGTGGGGGGAGGGTGGTGGAGAAAGGCTTCCAGACCTTCACCATCGACTCACTGCCAGGTACACAAGAGTCATGAGAAATCGGTTTCATCAGTCTGTCAATCAGTCAGATCACCAGGGTTGTGTTCAGTATGCACAAAATGAGAAAATAGCCTACATTTGAAACGGGGAGATACTACCTGAACTTGTGTAATAATAAGCACTGATTTTCAGTTTGTTTTGCTACAGTGTACCTCACTGAACATGACCCAGGCTCCATGCTACAGAAGGCTGTGCCACCTGAACCTATCCAATTGGAGTTATGAACATTGTTAAAATGATTGTATTAGCTTTTTACTCCATATTTCCGACCGTAGTTAATATCATTGTTGTTTTGGTTGTGTTTCTGCAGCAGGATCTCAGTACGTTGTGACGTACACTGCCCTCATCAAGGGTCACAAGAGTGAAATTCTGGACCTGCCTGCCTTCCTTACCTTCTCCAATGCTTCACTGGTACTGCAATCACCTCATGACATAATATAGAACATTAATAGACACTTTGTCCCTTTTTCTCTTTTGCTCTGATTATATTGCCAAAGCAGCAACACTTTACATTGCTGTACATAGGTCCTATTCCAGGGTAATTTATACTGTTATTCTCGCTCTACAGAATGACGTCAATATGTTTGGTCCAATGGTGGCTAATTTGACTCTGAGGCTTAACTCCACGAACAAGGTAACCTTGAAGCCTTCGTTTCTTACTTCTTCGTTTATCAATGTGATGTCGGTTGATAGTCGTGCTCAACGTAATGCTTGGTTTACAATGCTAAACCTTACATACAACCTTACTTACGTACATTTCATCATAGTAATCAGATTACAGCATTGTCCGTGCCCCTGATAGTAATTTCTTTCTCTTTATCAAATATTGATGAATATGACCTACTCTCTCAATACACTTTCAGATTTACCCCAATCACTATGTCCATTTTGCTGGGTTTATTGGTGGATTCTTTCTGTCCTTGTTGCTGCTTTCCCTGGGATTTCTGGCCATGAACCTAATATGTGCCCGAGCAAGGAAAAACTCCCTAGAGCGAAGGGTAAGACGTTGTTACTGTAACCTCACCTCTATTAGCTTACCTGAGTTCCAGATCTGGTTGTGATGTCCTGCCAACTCCATTGCTGTGTGACAATGACAGCAATGAAGTTGGCAAGACAGCACAAACAGGTCTGTATACTTGTTAGCCACCCAGCCGTGGCAAAAAGAAAAACAACGACACCGATACAAAGTCAACAAGTTGACTCTCTTATTGTATTTTATTTTTGAACTATTGTTTGAAAGATATTTCTCCCATTTGTTCGTTGACTATGATTGTTTTTATTCTATTTGAAAGCAATCCACAGTAAAGGGATGGTTACTGTTTCTCTTTGTATGTCTGTCATTCCTAAAGAAAAAGCGAGGCGCTTCAGACCCTGAGTATGCGGTATGCAACATGAGTGAGACGGCCAAAGAAGAGGCAGCATTCGAGGACAAGATGGTGGACATCATGGTGCTGGAAGACCCTCAGAACATGTATCAAGCTCTGGAGAAGTGAGTATGGAAATGCCAAAGGATATAAGGCTTTATTACTTGTCGTTATGGTTTATGATGTCTTATGCTCTATGAGTAGGAACTGTGTTTCAAAGATGCTACCGAGTTACAGTTCATATAATGAAATCAGTCAATTGAACTAAATCAATCAAATTTATTTATAAAGCCCTTCTTACATCAGCTGATGTCACAAAGTGCTGGACAGAAACCCAGCCTAAACCCCCAAACAGCAAGCAATGCAGGTGTAGAAGCATGGTGGCTAGGAAAAACTCCCTAGAAAGACCAGAACCTAGGAAGAAACCTAGAGAGGAACCAGGCTATGAGGGGTGGCCAGTCATCTTCTGGCTGTGCCGGGTGGAGATTATAACAGAACGTGGCCAAGATGTTCAAATGTTCACAGGTGACCGTGTCAGCGTGCACTGCGCCCGGCCCACCACAGGAGTCGCTAGAGCGAGATGGGACAAGGACATCCCTGACAGCCAAACCCTCCCCTAACCCGGAAGACCCTTGACCAATTGTGCACTGCCCCATGGGTCTCCCGGTTGCGACAGAGCCTGGACTCAAACCCAGAATCTCTAGTGGCACAGCTAGCAATGCCGTGTCTTAGACCACTGTGCCACTCGGGAGGCACCGTAGTGTATATCTGCCCATACCATAACTCCACATCAGCAAACCACTTGCCCACGCAACGCCATACATGCTCTCTGCCATCTGCACTGTACAGTTGAAACCAGGATTCATCCATGAAGACCACACATCTCCAGTGTGTCAGTGGCCATCGAAGGAGAGTGTTTGCCAACTGACGTTGATTACAACGCCGAGCACACAGATCAAATCAAATCAAATTGATTTATATAGCCCTTCGTACATCAGCTGATATCTCAAAGTGCTGTACAGAAACCCAGCCTAAAACCCCAAACAGCAAGCAATGCAGGCGTAGAAGCACGGTGGCTAGGAAAAACTCCCTAGAAAGGCCAAAACCTAGGAAGAAACATAGAGAGGAACCAGGCTATGTGGGGTGGCCAGTCCTCTTCTGGCTGTGCCGGGTGGAGATTATAACAGAACATGGCCAAGATGTTCAAATGTTCATAAATGACCAGCATGGTCGAATAATAATAAGGCAGAACAGTTGAAACTGGAGCAGCAGCACGGTCAGGTGGACTGGGGACAGCAAGGAGTCATCATGTCAGGTAGTCCTGGGGCATGGTCCTAGGGCTCAGGTCCTCCGAGAGAGGGAAAGAAAGAGAGAATTAGAGAGAGCATATGTGGGGTGGCCAGTCCTCTTCTGGCTGTGCCGGGTGGAGATTATAACAGAACATAGCCAAGATGTTCAAAAATGACCAGCATGGTCGAATAATAATAAAGCAGAACAGTTGAAACTGGAGCAGCAGCACGGCCAGGTGGACTGGGGACAGCAAGGAGTCATCATGTCAGGTAGTCCTGGGGCATGGTCCTAGGGCTCAGGTCCTCCGAGAGAGAGAAAGAAGGAGAGAATTAGAGAACGCACACTTAGATTCCCACAGGACACCGAATAGGACAGGAGAAGTACTCCAGATATAACAAACTGACCCTAGCCCCCGACACATAAACTACTGCAGCATAAATACTGGAGGCTGAGACAGGAGGCATGAGAGAGCCCCAGTAAGCCAGTGACTCAGCCCCTGTAATAGGGTTAGAGGCAGATAATCCCAGTGGAAAGAGGGGAACCGGCCAGGCAGAGACAGCAAGGGCGGTTCATGCTCCAGAGCCTTTCCGTTCACCTTTCCACTCCTGGGCCAGACTACACTCAATCATATGACCCACTGAAGAGATGAGTCTTCAGTAAAGACTTAAAGGTTGAGACCGAGTTTGCGTCTCTGACATGGGTAGGCAGACCGTTCCATAAAAATGGAGCTCTATAGGAGAAAGCCCTGCCTCCAGCTGTTTGCTTAGAAATTCTAGGGACAATTAGGAGGCCTGCGTCTTGTGACCATAGCGTACGTGTAGGTATGTACGGCAGGACCAAATCAAAGAGATGGGTAGGAGCAAGCCCATGTAATGCTTTGTAGGTTAGCAGTAAAACCTTGAAATCAGCCCTTGCTTTGACAGGAAGCCAGTGTAGAGAGGCTAGCACTGGAGTAATATGATCAAATTTTGGGGTTCTAGTCAGGATTCTAGCAGCCGTATTTAGCACTAACTGAAGTTTATTTGGTGCTTTATCCGGGCAGCCGGAAAGTAGAGCATTGCAGTAGTCTAACCTAGAAGTGACAAAAGCATGGATTAATTTTTCTGCATCATTTTTGGACATAAAGTTTCTGATTTTTGCAATGTTACGTAGATGGAAAAAAGCTGTCGTTGAAATGGTCTTGATATGTTCTTCAAAAGAGAGATCAGGGTCCAGAGTAACGCCGAGGTCCTTCACAGTTTTATTTGAGACGACTGTACAACCATTAAGATTAATTGTCAGATTCAACAGAAGATCTCTTTGTTTCTTGGGACCTAGAACAAGCATCTCTGTTTTGTCCGAGTTTAAAAGTAGAAAGTTTGCAGCCATCCACTTCCTTATGTCTGAAACACATGCTTCTAGCAAGGGCAATTTTGGGGCTTCACCATGTTTCATTGAAATGTACAGCTGTGTGTCATCCGCATAGCAGTGAAAGTTAACATTATGTTTTCGAATAACATCCCCAAGAGGTAAAATATATAGTGAAAACAATAGTGGTCCTAAAACGGAACTTTGGGGAACACCAAAATTTACAGTTGATTTGTCAGAGGACAAACCATTCACAGAGACAAACTGATATCTTTCCGACAGATAAGATCTAAACCAGGCCAGAACTTGTCCGTGTAGACCAATTTGGGTTTCCAATCTCTCCAAAAGAATGTGGTGATCGATGGTATCAAAAGCAGCACTAAGGTCTAGGAGCACGAGGACAGATGCAGAGCCTGTCCGATGACATTAAAATGTTGTTTACCACCTTCACAAGTGCCGTCTCAGTGCTATGATGGGGTCTAAAACCAGACTGAAGCATTTTGTATACATTGTTTGTCTTCAGGAAGGCAGTGAGTTGCTGCGCAACAGCCTTTTCAAAAAAAATTGAGAGGAATGGAAGATTCGATATAGGCCGATAGTTTTTTATATTTTCTGGGTCAAGGTTTGGCTTTTTCAAGAGAGGCTTTATTACTGCCACTTTTAGTGAGTTTGGTACACATCCGGTGGATAGAGAGCCGTTTATTATGTTCAACATAGGAGGGCCAAGCACAGGAAGCAGCTCTTTCAGTAGTTTAGTTGGAATATGGTCCAGTATGCAGCTTGAAGGTTTAGAGGCCATGATTATTTTCATCATTGTGTCAAGAGATATAGTACTAAAACACTTGAGCGTCTCTCTTGATCCTAGGTCCTGGCAGAGTTGTGCAGACTCAGGACAACTGAGCTTTGAAGGAATACTCAGATTTAAAGAGGAGTCCGTAATTTGCTTTCTAATAATCATAATCTTTTCCTCAAAGAAGTTCATGAATTTATCACTGCTAAAGTGAAAGTCATCCTCTCTTGGGGAATGCTGCTTTTTAGTTAGCTTTGCGACAGTATCAAAAAGGAATTTCGGATTGTTCTTATTTTCCTCAATTAAATTAGAAAAATAGGATGATCGAGCAGCAGTAAGGGCTTTTCGGTACTGCACGGTACTGTCTTTCCAAGCTAGTCGGAAGACTTCCAGTTTGGTGTGGCGCCATTTCCGTTCCAATTTTCTGGAAGCTTGCTTCAGAGCTCGGGTATTTTCTGTGTACCAGGGAGCTAGTTTCTTATGAGAAATGTTTTTAGTTTTTAGGGGTGCAACTGCATCTAGTGTATTGCGCAAGGTTAAATTGAGTTTCTCAGTTAGGTGGTTAACTGATTTTTGTCCTCTGGCGTCCTTGGGTAGACAGAGGGAATCTGGAAGGACATCAATGAATCTTTGTGTTGTCTGTGAATTTATAGCACGACTTTTGATGTTCCTTGGTTGGGGTCTGAGCAGATTATTTGTTGCAATTGCAAACGTAATAAAATGGTGGTCCGATAGTCCAGGATTATGAGGAAAAACATTAAGATCCACAACATTTATTCCATGGGACAAAACTAGGTCCAGAGTATGACTGTGACAGTGAGTGGGTCCAGAGACATGTTGGACAAAACCCACTGAGTCGATGATGGCTCCGAAAGCCTTTTGGAGTGGGTCTGTGGACTTTTCCATGTGAATATTAAAGTCACCAAAGATTAGAATATTATCTGCTATGACTACAAGGTCCGATAGGAATTCAGGGAACTCAGTGAGGAACGCTGAGATGAGCTTCCCTGAGACGGTTTCTTATAGTTTTCATCAGCTGTTTGGATGGCTGGTCTCAGACAATCCCGCAGGTGAAGAAACCAAATGTGAAGGTCCTGGGCTGGCATGGTTACACGTGTTTTGCTGTTGTGAGGCCGAATTGACGTGCTGCTAAATTCTCTAAAACAAATTTATGGTAGAGAAATTAACATTAAATTCTCTGGTAACATCTGGTGGGCATTCCTACAGTCAGCATGACAATTGCACACTACCTCAAAACTTGAGACATTTGTGGCATTGTGTTGTGTGACAAAACTGCAGATTTTAGAGTACCCTATTATTGTCCCCTAGCACAAGGTGCACCTGTGTAATGATCATGCTGTTTAATCAGCTTCTTGATATGCAACACCTGTCAGGTGGATGCTCACTAACAGGAATGTAAACAAATTTGTGCACAAAATTTGAGAGCTTTATGTGCATATGGAAACATTCTACACTCTTTTATTTCAGCTCATGAAACATGGAACCAACAGAGACAAGTAATAGAGTCATTTTGGTTGCATTATCAAAAAAGGATGTTGCATTTATATTATCATTCGGTGTATTTATATTCTTGCTAGACTGAAAGTATCTGTTATTTGGTCATTATGAGAAGTCGCTAAGGCTTTATAAGGGGGCCGGCCATACATGCATATAATTATTGAGGCATCATGTTGCATTCCGTGTCTCCCCTATAATTTTTTCCAGCAGCGGTGACAAAATTAGCGTGGGGCTTGGCCAATGGCGTGGTTTTTGACCTTCCTCATGGCCGCACCTGCTGTAATTTGTTTTTCCATTTTAAAGCTAATTTCCTGCAAATCTACACATTTTGCCATGGGTTGAAGAGAAAATGTAACAGTTTTAAAGCTAATTTCCTGCAAATCTACACATTTTGCCATGGGTTGAAGAGAAAATGTAACAGTTTTAAAGCTAATTTCCTGCAAATCTACACATTTTGCCATGGGTTGAAGAGAAAATGTAACAGTTTTAAAGCTAGTTTCCTGCAATTCAAAACATTTTGTCACGGGGCAAAAAAAAAGTTTTAATGCAAATTTCCTGCAATTCTACACATTTTAATGGCTTATGCCTTGTTCTTATGCTATCTGAGTGACTCAAACACTATAAGACAATCAATGGGGGCCCCATGCCATAACATTTTGGGACATTTTTACTCTCCCTGACTGTCTATTTTTTTATTCTGGTGGTTGTTAGTTCTCAAACATGATCTTATTTAAAAATATACAACTCTGTTATCTTTTCTACATACTTTATATCTGGTTTTAGTCATTTAAGTTTATACTGAAAATGACTTACCATCCCTGAAAGTATTATTTTTTAGTAGTGCTCACGTTTTAGTAATGGTGGCCCGCCACTGCTAAATGAATATTGGGTTAACACTGACATTATACCTGTCTGCATTAAACTTGTACTGCAGTGGGCTAAATCTGGGTTACACAGAGTGTTTCTTTGTACAAATCAACTTTGAAACAAAAGTATACACCTAACATATTGTTATAGTCTTAAAAAAAAGAAGACACCTGTACCATGTCAGATATAGAGTAGAAATGTACTCAATTTTGAGTTTGCATCCCAATATTACGCTTTACATACATCACATAGTACTGAATTTTAACAAAACAGTTTGACATAGAAACACCGAATTTTCAACAACAACAAAAAATATATGTTTGTTAATTCTGAAAATATGAAGATTTTTTTTATAATGTTCCACCCATGAGGCCACTAGAGGGCTGTTTGGTTATTTGACTGCCGGAAACTACGTGTTGATGAACGATAAAGTATAAAGTCAGACAAAGCTGTATAATATACAGTACCAGTCAAAAGTTTGGACACACCTACTCATTCAAGGGTTTTTCTTTATTTGGACTATTTTCTACATATTGTAGAATAATAGTGAAGACATCAAAACTATGAAATAATACATATGGAATCATGTAGTAACTAAAAAAGTGTTAAACAAATCTAAATTGATTTTATATTTGAGATTCTTCAAAGTAGCCACCCTTTGCCTTAATGTCAACTTTGCACACTCTTAGCATTCTCTCAACCAGCTTCATGAGGTAGTCACCTGGAATGCATTTAAATTAACAGGTGTGCCTTGTTAAAAGTTCATTTGTGGAATTTCTTTCGTTAATGCGTATGAGCCAATCAGTTGTGTTGTGACAAGGTAGGGGTGGTATACAGAAGATAGCCCTATTTGGTAAAATACCAAGTCCATATTATGGCAAGAACAGCTCAAATAAGCAAAGAGAAAAGACAGTCCATCATTACTTTAAGACATGAAGGTCAGTCAATTACGAACTTTGAAAGTTTCTTTAAGTGTGGTTGCAAAACATCAAGCGCTATGATGAAACTGGCTCTCATGAGGACCGCCACAGGAAGGGTAGACCCAGAGTTACCTCTGCTGCAGAGGATAAGTTACCAGCCTCAGAAATTGCAGCCCAAATAAATACCTCACAGAGTTCAAGTAATAGGCACATCTCAACATCAACTGTTGAGAGAAGACTGCGTGAATCAGGTCTTCATGGTCGAATTGCTGCAAAGAAACCACTACTAAAGGACATCAGTAAGAAGAAGAGACTTGCTTGGCCAAGAAACACGAGCAATGAACATTAGACCAGTAGAAATCTGTCCTTTGGTCTGATGAGTCCAAATGTGATATTTTTGGTTCCAACCGCTATGTCTTTGTGAGACGCCGGGTAGGTGAACGGATGATCATCAGGACAATGACCTAAAACACACCTCCAGGCTGTGTAAGTTATATTTGACCAAGTAGGAGAGTGATGGAGGGATGCATCAGATGACGTGGACCCCACAATCACCCAACCTCAACCCAATTGAGATGGTTTGGGGTGAGTTGGACCGCAGACTGAAGGAAAAGCAGCCAACAAGTGCTTCGCATATGTGGGAACTCCTTCAAGACTGTTGGAAAAGCATTCTTCATGAAGCTGGTTGAGAGAATGCCAAAATTGTGCAAAGCTGTCATCAAGTCAAAGGATGGCAGCTTTGAAGATTCTAAAATATAAAATATATTTTGATTTGTTTAACACTTTTTTTGTCTTCACTAATTTTCTATAATGTAGAAAATAGTTTAAAAATATATATATATAAAAAAATAAACCTTGAATGAGTAGGTGTGTCCAAACTTTTGACTGGTACTGTATATCTGACATCCTCACAGCCTGGAGATGTCCAGCCTGCTGCGAGCCACTTCCAGCCTGGAGAGCAGTCGGGTCCAGATGTACAAAGATGTGATCGCAGCCCTGCTGGCCGCACTGCGCTCCCAGAACCACATGTCCCAGCAGGCCGAGCAGCGGCTACTGAGCGTGCTCCACGGCCAGTTGATGGGCATGGAGGGCAAGCTGAAGGAGGAGCACTTGGCACGCATGGCAACCCTGGCGGCCCAGTGCAACCTGGAGACCCGGGAGCAGATGGAGGCGGAGCATCGCAGAGAGGCCCAGGAGAAGGCCCGGGCAGAGGTGCTGTTTCAGCACTCTGACGAACAGGTACTGTAGTGGCTATTATCAATCAAAAACCATTGGCGGAGGTAGAGAGCAATGTGACTTGTGCATAAATAATTAGTTAAACATGCCAGAAATGGCTCCTATGGGCACAGATGGAGAAGCAACTCCAGCCCTGTGCTTAAATACCTGATTTAGCTAATTATGGTCAAGACTATGGTTAGGTGATTATTTGAAGCAGGTGTATTAGTGGTGGGCTGTAGCAAAAGCCTGCACACCCAGTAGCTCTCCATGGCACTGGATAGACTAAATCAAGTGCACTTCAAGTATATCACACTTATATTTAACACAGATCTGGTTGATTCTGGTTGATTCTCCAGGAGCTCCACCAATGCAGTGTCCTCCTGGAGAAGCTCCACAAGCTGAACCAGAGTCACCTCCAGCGCACCCTGCTGGTGAGACACGAGGAGGCCTCAGCCAAGGTCCAAAGGCAGATAGTGGAGTGGAGAAGAGTGGAGCTGCACAAGATCTTCTCAGAGGAGCTGGAGGAAGCCACCAGGATGTGCGAGCTGGAGAAGACCCAGGCCAGGAGTCTCCTGCATGACTACTTTGCCTATCAGGTGAGCTAGTGAAGATGGTCCCGTTCAGTAGGAACAGATGGGAGGAAACACTTTGAAACAGCCAATGTAAATGTTCAGGTAGGAGCTACTTCAGCAATAGTTTTCAGCAATGTTTCGCTGTATGTATCACTGAAAGTTGTTTTGGACTAAATGGGAAAGTCAAGGGGAAATACTGTGCTCTCAACTAATCTCTTCACATATCTTGTCTCATCTATCACATCTAATTTCTTCTCATCTCTTACCATCTCTTCTCATCTTATCTAATTGACATTCACATTTTAGTCATTTAGCAGATTCTCTTATCCAGAGCGACTTACAGTTAGTGCATTCATGTTGAGATAGCTAGGTGAGACAACCACATATCATGTCTCATCGCATGTCTTCTCAGTTCATCTTATCTCATCTCATTTTATTTGATCTCATCACATCTCATCTCTCTAGAATCAACTGGAGGAGGTGCTGGATGTGGTCCTGGCTAACCAACGTTGCATGCTGGGAGAGCGCCACGCCCAGAGGAGGTTCCTGGTGCACAGCCTCCACAGCCTGAAGGGCCTCATCTCCGAGACCTTCTCCAGGACCTCCAGCCAGATAGAGAACTGCTTCAGCCAGCATAGGAGGTTTGTGCTATGACTCTCTACATGTGTTATACTGTATGTCAGGTTTTATAGCACCTGTTGTCTTCTACCTACTTGTCCTTAAGCCATTGTAGACTACTAAGGGTTCGGGAAACTTGTATAACGTAGATGTAGCCTACATTCCTAAAAATGCAACCTTGCCTGTGTTCCAACAGGGGGAGCGATGTGTCTGAAGAGCAGGTGGAGCTGCTGCTAGACAAGGCTCAGAAGGAGCTGGTGCTGGTGAGGCAGGGCCTGGATGAGGCTCTGAACCAGGAGAGGAGGGCCATGCACTGTGGCCTGGTCAAGAAGAGGAGGGACCTCATCTCTGACATGGTGAGATGATTGACAGTGCGTTGTTTAAGTCAAACTTCACAGTGTTGCTCTCAGGCAATACATTTGCACATCTTAATTAGATAATTAATTAGATAAATAATGAATTAGCACTTATTTGAGAAATACTCCCAAATAAGATAATATTTTTTCAAGAAAATATCTCAATCAATTCACAACTCCTGTGCATTTACTCATTTACTAATAACATAAAGCTGTGAATTATTCTGGGTAATGGAGAAACCACAAATATTACAAATACATACTGTGTCTTGACTTTTTCCACATTTTGTTACGTTACAGCCTTATTCTGAAATGGAGAAGAAGAAAAAAAAATCTCAGCAATCTACACACAATAACCCATAATGACAAAGCGAAAAAAGGTTTTTAGAAATACTGAAATATCTTATTAACATAACTAAATTTTTAGAAAAACTGAAATATTTACATAAGTATTCAGACCCTTTGCTATAAGATACGAAATTGAGCTCAGGTGCATCCTGTTTCCATTGATTATCCGTGAGACGTTTCTACAACTTGATTTGAGTCCACCTGTGGTAAATACAATTGATTGGACATGATTTGGAAAGGCACACACCTGTCTATATAAGGTCCCACAGTTGACAGTGCATGTCAGATCAAAAACCAAGCCATGTGGTCAAAGGAATTGTCCATAGAGCTCCGAGATAGGATTGTGTCGAGGCACATATCTGGGGAAGGGTACCAGAAAATGTCTGCAGCATTGAAGATCCCCAAGAACACAGTGGCCTCCATTATTCTTAAATGAAAGAAGTTTGGAACCACCAAGACTCTTCTTAGAGCTGGCCGCTTGGCCAAACTGAGCAATCGGGGGAGAAGGGCCTTGGTCAGAGAGGTCAACAGGAACCCCATGGTGGAGATGGGAGAACCTTCCAGAAGGACAACCGTCTCTGCATCACCCCACCAATCAAACCAGGCGGAAGCCATTCCTCAGTAAAAGGCACATGACAGCCCACGTGGAGTTTGCCAAAAGGCACCTAAAGGACTCAGACCATGAGAAACAAGATTCTCTTGTCTGATCAAACCAAGATTTAACTTTTTGGCCTGAATGCCAAGTGTCACGTCTGGAGGTGCTTCTACAAGTAAAGGATCTGAATACTTAAAGGATACTGAATACTTATGTAAATACAATATTTCTGTTTTTTATTTTTAATGAATGAGCTAAAATTCTAAAAACCTGTCTTTGCTTTTCCATTATTGGGTATTGTGTGTACATTGATGAAGGAAAAAACAATTGAATACGGCTGTAACCTCCCAAAATGTGGAAAGAGTCGGAATACTTTCTGAAGTCACTATGTACAGTGGGGCAAACAAGTATTTAGTCAGCCACCAATTGTGCAAGTTCTCCCACTTAAAAAGATGAGAGAGGCCTGTAATTTTCATCATAGGTACACTTCAACTATGACAGACAAAATGAGGGGGGAAAATCCGGAAAATCACATTTTAGGATTTTTAATGAATTTATTTGCAAATGATGGTGGAAAATAAGTATTTGGTCAATAACAAAAGTTTATCTCAATACTTTGTTATATACCCTTTGTTGGCAATGACAGAGGTCAAACGTTTTCTGTAAGTCTTCACAAGGTTTTCACACACTGTTGCTGGTTTTTTGGCCCATTCCTCCATGCAGATCTCCTCTAGAGCAGTGATGTTTTGGGGCTGTTGCTGGGCAACACGGACTTTCAACTCCCTCCAAAGATTTTCTATGGGGTTGAGATCTGGAGACTGGCTAGGCCACTTCAGGACCTTGAAATGCTTCTTACGAAGCCACTCCTTCGTTGCCCGGGCGGTGTGTATGGGATCATTGTCATGCTGAAAGACCCAGCCACGTTTCATCTTCAATGCCCTTGCTGATGGAAAAATCTCACAATACATGGCCCCATTCATTGTTTCCTTTACATGGATCAGTCATCCTGGTCCCCAAAGCATGATGTTTCCACCCCCATGCTTCACAGTAGGTATGGTGTTCTTTGGATGCAACTCAGCATTCTTTGTCCTCCAAACACGACGAGTTGAGTTTTTACCAAAAAGTTATATTTTGGTTTCATCTGACCATATGACATTCTCCCAATCTTCTTCTGGATCATCCAAATGCTCTCTAGCAAACTTCAGACGGGCCTGGACATGTACTGGCTTAAGCAGGTGGACACGTCTGGCACTGCAGGATTTGAGTCCCTTGCGGCATAGTGTGTTACTGATGGTAGGCTTTGTTACTTTGGTCCCAGCTCTCTGCAGGTCATTCACTAGGTTCCCCCGTGTTCTGGGATTTTTGCTGACCGTTCTTGTGATCATTTTGACCCCACGGGGTGAGATCTTGCGTGGAGCCCCAGATCGAGGGAGATTATCAGTGGTCTTGTATGTCTTCCATTTCCTAATAATTGCTCCCACAGTTGATTTCTTCAAACCAAGCCGCTTACCTATTGCAGATTCATTCTACCCAGCCTGGTGCAGGTCTACAATTTTGTTTCTGGTGTCCTTTGACAGCTCTTTGGTCTTGGCCATAGTGGAGTTTGGAGTGTGACTGTTTGAGGTTCTGGACAGGTGTCTTTTATACTGATAACAAGTTCAAACAGGTGCCATTAATACAGGTAACAAGTGGAGGACAGAGGAGCCTCCTAAAGAAGAAGTTACAGGTCTGTGAGAGACAGAAATCTTGCTTGTTTGTAGGTGACCAAATACTTATTTTCCACCATCATTTGCAAATAAATTCATTAAAAATCCTACAATGTGATTTTCTGGATTTTTTCTCTCATTTTGTCTGTCATAGTTGAAGTGTACCTATGATGAAAATTACAGGCCTCTCTCATATTTTTAAGTGGGAGAACTTGCACAATTGGTGGCTGACTAAATACTTTTTTGCCCCACTGTATATGATTGCTATAGCCGAAGGACATCCCATGACCGTTAATTCCCTGAAGTATTTACATTGTATATAACTTACAAGTAATACATAGTGTAACCATCATCCATGTATATTTTGTTGTTGATTAGCCATTCTTTCTTTTATATAATCATATTTTTATTTAATGAAATCTATCGACCGAAGATTACACAATACAACAGCAGTAGTGTTGTTCCTGTATACATGATTATATGTGCTATTATTAATACTGCTGAAATTAACTGTATTCATTACCCTCTTTGCATTGTACTGTATTTACTCAAATGCTGTACCACTATACTGCTTTGGCAATATCTACAAATTGTATATCATGCCAATAAAGCAATCTGAATTTGAATTGAAATAGGTAACAGCTAGGTTTTGTTCTGTTCAGCAGGGCAAAACATAGTGGAATATTCAGATGAATATATATTGAACCAACATCAGCTCTGTTCTTGCCATTTCTATCTGCAACGTTTTACATTTGCCGACTGAACATGCTCAAGGAGTGCCTGTAGGGGCCAGGGCTCGATTTTAAGCTTTTCAACCTCGTCTTTTTCTCTTCATCCAGCTGCAGGGCCACAAGCAGAGGCAGAAGGAGCTGTCAGCCCTGTCCCGAGGGGGCCTGGAGGAGGACAGGATGGAGGTGGAGCCGGCCCAGCACCTCCGCTGCTGGCAGAGCCTGCTGACCGCCCAGTGCCTGGAGCTTGGGGAGCTCATCAACAACCTGGACGAGGAGGCCGCTGCAGACATCCGTAAGGTAACTCAAAATGACACAACACCAGCCTCTCTCCTTATATACAACGGCTGGATTAGGTAAATGGTGGCTATAACTTGCACAACACATGTTGCCATTTTCAAATCGCTAGCTAGTTAGCAGTGTGCTAGTAGCATCCATTGTGCAAGTGACAGCACTCGCTCTCTAAGACTTAAAGTAGTTGTTTCCCTTGCTCTGCCAGGGCCATGGCTTTTGTGGAGCAATAGGTAATGCTGCTTTGTGAGTGCAAAGTGTTGGTCTGCAGAAGGTCCCCAGTTCGAGACCATTGACGGACAAGACTTACTTTGTTACAAGTACACAACTTGAAAAAGCGATTGTTAGACAGCAAATGAACATCATACATGATTATACATACATAGTTACATGGATTGTTAACTAACCAAGCAAGTAGTTTCACTTTCTCTGACTTTCTATTGACTGGAGATTCACCTTTGACCTCCCCCAGGTCACCATGCGTGTGATCCACAGCGCCATGGCGGAGGTGAAGGCCATCCAGCCTGCTGTCGCCCAGGCTCTGCTGGCCCTGGGGAACCCCCGTGACCCCCTCCAGCAGCCAGAATCGGGGTCCCCCATAGGGGCCAGCAGCAGCGCCCTGTCCCAGGCCCAGGAGAGGCTCCATCTGGAGGGCAAGGCGGCAGTGAGGACCCTCCAGGCCTCCAGGGACTCGCTGCACCAGGGCATGGAGAGGGAGCTGCAGGAGCAGCAGGAGCTGAGGTCCAGGGGACAGGTCTTCTTCAGGTGAGCAGATGTTTATTTTCCAATCACTTTTTCAGGTCAGTCCGTTGCGCTACAGAGAAGATGGTCACGTTGGTACACATTTCAGAATACTTGTGAAAGGGGGCAAAAAATAAACCTCTGGGGTATCTTAATGCAAATATTAGCACTTTGTGCTAATTATGTGTGTGTGGCCATCTGTGTGTGTGTTTGCGTGTATTTTCTATCCTTCCAAGGTCTCTGTGCTCGTCACAGCTCACCTTATCGGACGAGGAGCTCCTACACATGAAGCTGGAGTTCCAGAACTGTCTGTCCAGGATGGACCACTGCCTGATGCTGCCCCACGCCCTCTCCCGCTCCAAACTGCAGGCCGCTCTGTCCACCTGGAGGAAGGAGATGGAGGAGCAGGTTGAACATCCACAGCAAGAGGTAGGTGGAGTATCTGATACATACAGTTTGTAGTGCCAAAATGATAATACCGCCCTCTGCTGGTTCCTTAGCTGTAACATACTGTAACATACAGTTGACAAAGATCACTTGGACATGTTGCATTACAGTGCCTTGCGAAAGTATTCGGCCGCCTTGAACTTTGCGACCTTTTGCCACATTTCAGGCTTCAAACATAAAGATATAAAACTGTATTTTTTTGTGAAGATTCAACAACAAGTGGGACACAATCATGAAGTGGAACGACATTTATTGGATATTTCAAACTTTTTTAACAAATCAAAAACTGAAAAATTGGGCGTGCAAAATTATTCAGCCCCCTTAAGTTAATACTTTGTAGCGCCACCTTTTGCTGCGATTACAGCTGTAAGTCGCTTGGGGTATGTGTCTATCAGTTTTGCACATCGAGAGACTGACATTTTTTCCCATTCCTCCTTGCAAAACAGCTCGAGCTCAGTGAGGTTGGATGGAGAGCATTTGTGAACAGCTGTTTTCAGTTCTTTCCACAGATTCTCGATTGGATTCAGGTCTGGACTTTGACTTGGCCATTCTAACACCTGGATATGTTTATTTTTGAACCATTCCATTGTAGATTTTGCTTTATGTTTTGGATCATTGTCTTGTTGGAAGACAAATCTCCGTCCCAGTCTCAGGTCTTTTGCAGACTCCATCAGGTTTTCTTCCAGAATGGTCCTGTATTTGGCTCCATCCATCTTCCCCATCAATTTTAACCACCTTCCCTGTCCCTGCTGAAGAAAAGCAGGCCCAAACCATGATGCTGCCACCACCATGTTTGACAGTGGGGATGGTGTGTTCAGGGTGATGGGCAGTGTTGCTTTTACGCCAAACATAACGTTTTGCATTGTTGCCAAAAAGTTCAATTTTGGTTTCATCTGACCAGAGCACCTTCTTCCACATGTTTGGTGTGTCTCCCAGGTGGCTTGTGGCAAACTTTAAACAACACTTTATATACACTGCTCAAAAAAAGAAAGGGAACACTAAAATAACACATCCTAGATCTGAATAAATGAAATATTCTTATTAAATACTTTTTTCTTTACATAGTTGAATGTGCTGACAACAAAATCACACAAAAATTATCAATGGAAATCAAATTTATCAACCCATGGAGGTCTGGATTTGGAGTCACACTCAAAATTAATGTGGAAAACCACACTACAGGCTGATCCAACTTTGATGTAATGTCCTTAAAACAAGTCAAAATGAGGCTCAGTAGTGTGTGTGGCCTCCACGTGCCTGTATGACCTCCCTACAACGCCTGGGCAAGCTCCTGATAAGGTGGCGGATGGTCTCCTGAGGGATCTCCTCCCAGACCTGGACTAAAGCATCCTCCAACTCCTGGACAGTCTGTGGCGTTGGTGGATGGAGCGAGACATGATGTCCCAGATGTGCTCAATTGGATTCAGGTCTGCGGAACGGACGGGCCGGTCCATAGCATCAATGCCTACCTCTTGCAGGAACTGCTGACACACTCCAGCCACATGAGGTCTAGCATTGTCTTGCATTAGGAGGAACCCAGGGCAAACCGCACCAGCATATGGTCTCACAAGGGGTCTGAGGATCTCATCTCGGTACATAATGGCAGTCAGGCTACCTCTGGCGAGCACGTGGAGGGCTGTGCGGCCCCCCAAAGAAATGCCACCCCACACCATGACTGACCCACCGCCAAACCGGTCATGCTGGAGGATGTTGCAGGCAGCAGAACGTTCTCCACGGCGTCTCCAGACTCTCACATCTGTCACGTGCTCAGTGCGAACCTGCTTTCATCTGTGAAGAGCACAGGGCGCCAGTGGAGAATTTGCCAATCTTGGTGTTCTCTGGCAAATGCCAAACGTCCTGCACGGTGTTGGGCTGTAAGCACAGTGGACGTCGGGCCCTCATACCACCCTCATGGAGTCTGTTTCTGACCGTTTGAGCAGACACATGCACATTTGTGGCCTGCTGGAGGTCATTTTGCTCCTCCTGCTCCTCCTTACACAAAGGTGGGGGTAGCGGTCCTGCTGTTGGGTTGTTGCCCTCCTACGGCCTCCTCCACGTCTCCTGATGTACTGGCCTGTCTCCTGGTAGCGTCTCCATGCTCTGGACACTACGCTGACAGACACAGCAAACCTTCTTGCCACAGCTCGCATTGATGTGCCATCCTGGAAGAGCTGCACTACCTGAGCCACTTGTGTGGGTTGTAGACTCCGTCTCATTCTACCAATAGAGTGAAAGCACCGCCAGCATTCAAAAGTGACCAAAACATCAGCCAGGAAGCATAGGAACTGAGAAGTGGTCTGTGGTTATCACCTGCAGAACCACTCCTTTATTGGGGGTGTCTTGCTAATTGCCTATAATTTCCACCTGTTGTCTATTCCATTTGCACAACAGCATGTGAAATTTATTGTCAATCAGTGTTGCTTCCTAAGTGGACAGTTTGATTTCACAGAAGTGTGATTGACTTGGAGTTACATTGTGTTATTTAAGTGTTCCCTTTATTTTTTTGAGCAGTGTATATACACTACCGTTCAAAAGTTTGGGGTCACTTAGAATGTCCTTGTTTTTGAAAGAAAAGCACATTTTTTTTGTCCATTAAAATAACATCAAATTGCGGATATGGCAGTGAAGTCACTGGTGATGGCCGTCCTATTTCAAACTCATCCCCTCTCTTCCAACTGACGCCAGAACTTCTACAGACATGTAAGCTGGAGCATTGGCACATTGTGGGAACGTATGAAAGTATTGACAAAAACACCTAGGCTATATCCACAGTGGTCAATGGTAAAACAAATAGCAACTAATGCTAAACAGACTAGATGAAATGACAGTAGGCTATGCTATGGAGATGTTTCCCTCACCATCTCACTAACCATCTTGTGTGTTTTCCAGAAGAAGACGAGGACTAAAGAGAAATCCACTGAGGGCAGACAGCAAGCAGACCCCTCAGAACTGCTGCTCTTCCAGAAGAAGATGGAGGACAGGATACAGCTGTTTGAGAAAGAAAAAGAAATGGAGCGCACTGTGAGGGAGAAGGTTCGGTGGAATTCAGTTCACTGAAAACTTTATTTGTCCCGAGGGGCAGTTATAAAATGGAGGAGAGGGCTTTTATATTGCGCATATCCTCTTTTGTCGCATTCACTCACTTTTTGGTCCTTTGACACTTTCTCACACTTCCAGCTGGAACGAGATGGGAATATAGCAGAGGCGGGTAAAGGGGATATTCCCGGACGGACTCCGAAACCTTTAGAGTTTCTCAGACCTAGATTAAGCCTACTCCTGGACTAAAATCCACACTCTGTAAATGATCTCGTTGAACGTCCTTTTTAGTCTAGGAATAGTCATCATCAAATTCAGAAAAACTGTCCCTTAGCGTTTGCTGCCAGTGTTATGAAACCTGTTAGTCAGCCTACTGATAAACCTGCTCTTGCTATGACTAGAGTTCCTAGGGCTGCCTAATTGGTCCATAACCTATTATAAAATGTGCCCATTTAACACAAAATAAGAGTAAGCACACAGGGTGTTTGATGTATGTCTCACCAGTGTCCAGGGAGAGCTTAGTTGAGTAACTGTGACCTAATCACTTAACCTAACTCATTTCCTACAACTTTAGCTAAACCCCTTCGTTCCCTGACGCCTCCAACATCTTTCTCTCTCTCTAGGTCCTGGAGGAGATGCGTAGCGTGAGGGAATCGGAGCTCCGGAACCAGGCAGACGGCCTGGCCGTGCAGATGGCCGCCCTCCACTACCAGAAGGCTGAGAGGAGGACCAGGGTCCTGGAGACCTCCAGAGCTCTGCTCACCATCCAGAGCCTGCTCACAGAAGAACTGCGAGCCAGCAGGAGCCTGGGGGCAGCCCCCATAGCCCAGAGCATCCAGAACCACTGTCTGGTAGGATAGGACATTGTGGCATGTTGGATGCTTTAGCATGTACTGTAGCCTGATTCATACTTTAGCTGTGAAATATTACATTGTTGGCTCAATTTGATCAAATCCGCCTGAGCAATTTGGTTACACACACACAGATACAGGATAAGATATATCCTCAGTGGATAAAGGTTTTGTGAAGAGCGTGATCCCTTGGCGTGTGACTACAGGGTTTGGAGGAAGCGGAGCTCCAGCTCCAGAGAGAGCATGCAGAGTTGGAGAGTCTGGAGTCTGGACCCTCCAAACACAGACCACCCAAAGACCCACACTACTCTGATGAGGAAGAGGAGGAAGAGGAAGGGCAAAGGAGGCTGTTTCATATAGAGCGTGACAGCCGCATGGCCACCATCCTTCACGAGGCCCTGTACACGTGTGATCAGGTCATTGTTCTGCAGACAGAGAGGTGGGCTTTTTGGAGCTATTATTCTGCCTAAAACAAATGTACAATTGAGAAATATTCTTACACAAATGCACCATGAAGCGTAACACAGAACAGCTCCAAGTGCGAACAGAATAATTCTGAATATTTTATCCTTTTTTTCCCCCAGGATGCAAGAGGCCAACGCTAGGAATCAAGCCATGGAGGATCTCAAGGAGCAGCTGGAGCTGAAGAGACTCTACACAAACTGTGACCAGGTGATCTAGCCATCATATAATTGTAATTCTCCAATTGCTTTTTAGTTGCTTTTTAGCCTGGAAGTAGGCTTCATCTGGGTCTGAGTCACTATTTTGTAGACAGCCCAAGCCCAAGGAGACAGTTTTATTTCCCTCTGTCCCTCTTTTTCGTCCATCCCTCCCCAGGATCTGGAGTTTGCGGCCAGGTTGGTGAGGCAGAGCCAAGTCTCCACCGAGGTTCTCCTAGAGGCTCTCCGCCTCCTCCTCCCAACCCTCCCCGAGTCGGAGCTGCTCTCCCTCATTGATGCCCTCTGCCCCAAGCTATCGGTCTTTCCAGCGTCCGCAGAGCAGGAAAGCACAGCGTAAGAACTACTGAAGCTCCTTCGTCTAGCAATAGTTTTATTGGTAGTGGATTGGAGTGTTTTCTTCAGAATTGGCATTTAGGCATTTAGGCCAGCATTGCTATTGTACCTGTAGACTTCCAGTCATTGCGCTAAAGCTAGTTAGTATTGGTTCGCGAAACGTCTGCTAACTTCCTTCATACTGCACGCAGAAACATAAAAATTGTATCTACGAGTTCATTTGACTCTGGGTAAGTAGAACATGGCCAGAATCTCGCAGTAGACATTTAAAGGTAGAGTCTGCAATATGACATCATCAACATAGCAGGGCGACTTCCTGCTTTACAACAGCAACAGACTTCAAATCTGCAGCAACAGAGCTTAAAGGTAGAGTTGTCAGCATGACATCACCATACACACTGTGGCATGTTCCTGTTTACAGATATTAACAACAACAAAGTTCAAATCTTCCATTGCCAATATTGGATGTTCCCAAGGGAGGGTGAAGATTGGGAACAGCAAAAAGTAGCAGTCTTGGGCCTCCCGGGTGGCGCAGTGGTCTAAGGCACTGCATCGCAGTGCTAGCTGCCCATGGGGCGGCGCACAATTTGCCCAGCGTCGTCCGGGTTAAGAAGGGTTTGGCCGGCAGGGATATCCTTGTCTCATCGTGCACTAGCGACTCCTGTGGCGGGCTGGGTGCAGTGCACGCTGACCAGGTGTACGGTGTTTCCTCCTACACATTGGTGCGGCTGGCTTCCGGGTTGGATGTGCATTGTGTCAAGAAGCAGTGCGGCTTGGTTGGGTTGTGTTTCGGAGGATGCATGGCTCTCGACCTTCGCCTCTCCTGAGTCCGTACAGGAGTTGCAGCGATGAGACAAGACAGTAACTACTACCCATTGGATACCAGAAGCGGGGGGTTAAGTAGCAGTCTTGGCAGAAAAGAAGTCTGAGACATAAACTCTCTGCCTGGCCATTGAAAACTCAGGGTAAACTTTAGTCAAGTTGGTAATCTGACAGCTTGCACATCTTTGGTGTCTGACGCCAGTTTTAACATAGGCTCCAAAATACCAATTCCACTAGAGAATAGAACTCTCGGAGCAGTTTGTGCCGGGTACCAGATGTTTAGGCCGGTGTCTATGAGTGACTCACACCAGCACAATGTGTTACTTGTCAGTAACCGCTGGATTCAGTTTGTTTCCCATCTTAAAAGCTTATAAGACATATTCATCATGTGTCAATTTAAGAATTTAATTTGTCTCCTATTAACTTCACTGTGAAAATGTCCCTTCTTGCCATTGTAACAACTGACGACGCGCACACCCCCGCAGTTCCCGCAAGTGGTCCCCCCGGAGGTTGGGCCCCCCAGATAGCATATCAACACGTCATAAGCCATTCTTTATTTTTTATTACAGGAAATTTGCTTTCAAACTACAGGGTGGGCTCCGCGAAACTGCGCTATGGCACTAATTGTAAGCACCTGTCACACACAAATATACTACCACAAAAAGTAGAACTAAAAGCAATTTCAAGTAGATTCCAAAGTAGAACAAAAAGGAACTACAAGAAAATGGTTCAACATTTCAGCATTCATGTAGGGAATTAATAGCAAGCTAAGATTTATGTGATCATACAGGGGACGCGTTTCAGTTCACATGAGAACTTCTGACAGAACCTGCGAAAAGATCAAGTCAAAATAAAGTCTTTGCGTTTCGTAAACTACAGGTGTGGACTAACAGTCAAATGCTTACTTCCGAGTCCTTTTTCGAGTTAAAGATACAAATGTAATAGTGTCACGAGGAATGAATACACAGTAAATAACGAATAACAATGACGAGTATATAATATCAAATCAAATTTTATTGGTCGCATACACATATTGCGGATGTTATTGTAGATGCAGCGAAATGCTTATGGTTCTAGCTCCAACGGTTTGTAATACCTAACAATACAAAACAATGCACACAACCCCCCAAATAACATGGCTATATACAGGGAGTACCAGTGTCGAGTTGATGTGCAGAGGCATGAGGTAATTAAGATAACCATTTACATATAGGTAGGGTTAAAGTGACTAGGCAACAGGATAGATAGACAGTAGCAGCAGTGGGTAGCCATTGATGAGCTATTTAGCTGTCTTGTTTAGCAGTCTTATGGCTTGGGGGTAGAATCTGTTCACAGTTCTGCTGGTTCCAGAGAGAACAGTCTATGGCTTGGGAGGCTGGAGTCTTTGACAATTCTTTGGGACCTTCCTCGGATTTACTTGGTGTGTAAAATGTTAGTTGTAACCGCATTCTTACAGCACTGTCGAAGTAGTGAGACTAATCAATGTGATCTCTCTGAGGAGGAAAGAATAGTCATTCAAATCAAATCCCATTTTATTTGTCACATGCGCCGAATACAACTGGTGTGGACTTTACTGTGAAATGCTTGCTTACAAACCTTTCACAACGATGCAGAGTAAAAAAATATATATTTTAAAAAAATAAACAGTAACTAACTCAAGAGGAGTAAAATAAAATACACAAGAATGGGGCTCTATACAGGGAGTACCAGTACCAGATCAATGTGCAGAAGTACGAGTTATTTGAGGTAGATATGTACATGAAGGCAGGGTAAAGTGACTAGGCGTCCGGTTAGATAATAATAAATACAAATATTAGCAGCAGCAAATGATGCGTGTAAAAGTGAGTGTGTGTGAGTGTATGTTTGTTTGTGTTGTGTGTGCATATTTAGTGTTTGAATGTGTGAGGGATATGTGTGGGAGTGACAGTGTAGTGTGTGTATATGGTGTGTATATAAAGTCTAGTGAGTGTGTGTAGGGTCAGTGCAGATAGTTTGGGTACCATTAATTTACTATTTAGCAGTCTGGCTATTATGGCTTGGGTGTAGAAGCTGTCTCGGAGTCTGTTGGTCCAGGAGCCGATGCTCCGGTAACGTTTGCTGGATGGTAGGAGAGTGAACAGTCCATGGCTTGGGTGGCAGGAGTCTTTGTCAATTTTTGGGCCTTGCTCTGACGCCGCCTGGTATAGAGGTCCTGGATGGCAGGGAGCTCAGCTCCAGTGATGTACTGGGCTGTCCTCACCACCCTTTGTATCGCTTTGCGGTCAAGGGCGGTGCAATTGCTATACCAAGCGGTGATGCAGCCAGTCAAGATGCTCTCAATGGTGCAGCTGTAGAACTTTTTTATGATCTGAGGGCCCATATCAATTCTTTTCAGCCTCCTGAGAGGGAAGAGGTACTGTCGTGCCCTCTTCACTACTGTGCAGGTGTGTGTTGACCATGTTAAGTCCTTAGTGATGTGGATCATACCTTCCCATCTGCCCATGATACATTGGCTGGGAGCTTGGAACACTTACTGTCAATGTCCTGTCTGGGCTGGCCAACACTCTGTTTGGACTCTGTTGCTTGTGTGAATAATGCTCTTTGTATGAGGACACCTGGGACTTGGCCTGTCTAGCCAGGAAAAGAGGGAAGTTACTGAGAAAGTTAACTTCAATCGAACAAAATGCATCATTTTGTGGAGTCTCCATCTGCTTAATTCGCTTGTCCCCCGCGTGAATAATTTTCTTTATCGCCAGATAAACACATTCTGGCTGTGTTTTTTTCTCAGGTGGCCAGAGGGAGCAGGAAAATCTCTGCTGGTCAGACTGAGGCAGGAAATGGTGGGGAGGAATGTCTCAGCCCACAGCACGGACAAGGACAGAAACCAGTGAGTGCAAGACAAAGAGCCTCAACTTTTTTCTGGAGCTTTTATTTTATTTTATTTTACACTTTCAGGTCCTAATTCAGTCAGTTCTCATCAACTCAGAATGTTGACAATGTAATGTTGACAACAAGGACAGGTGGGTCTGTGCCAATTTTAAAAGGTTACTACCTTGATAACGATAAAGCATAAACATTGATTGTGAGTCAACCTGCAGTGCTGTTTTTCTTTATCGGTGATTGAATTGGAGCCCAAGGATACTTTTACGAAGTACTAGGAAATAACTTGGGAGAGACAATATTTGGCACATAGCAACATAGAGTGGTAGATGCATTTTGGTCCCACTTTTGTCAAATACTATATATACTGTAGATGCTTCAGAAATCATAATCAAATGTCATACTCTTCCTCTTCATTTTCCAGGTTCCAGGAGAAGAGACAGAGCCTGCTGGAGAGGTTGTTTCTCAATCCCAGACCCGAGGCTCGCAGGGACGTCATGCAAGTGTTGGTCCAGGAAAAGGGGAGGGAGGGAGTTGTTGCCATTCCCAAACCAGTCGCGACTGGAACGAGCCAAACCATATCCTCGGAACAGCTCCAAGACTCTGTTCAGATTTCAGTGGGAGGAGGAGGAGAGGTGGACAGTGAAACTGTGTTTGTCTCCACTACCGCAGCAGTACCCTCCACTTCTGGCTTGGCCAACAATGCAGTAGTACTAGACATCCCCACTATGGGGGAGAGGGTGTTTGTGTTCCGCGTTCTGCCGGAGCCCCAGAACACGGCAGGGTCCACCAACAGGAAGAGGAAGAAAAGGAACTTTCTTAATCTGAAGAAGGGATCAGTGGCCCCCACAGACCAACCCTGAGCTTGCTGGTGGTTTCAAGAGGGTCTACTGTAGACACAGACTTGCCATTAGATTCCTACTGGTCCTATACTGAACCACTAGCCTGGTCCCAGGTCTGTTTGACTGAAGGAGTTGGCAAAACAGAACAAACAGATCTGAGACCAGGCTAGGGGAACATGTGCCCTGTTAGACTCTGTTATGTGCTTTAAAATGTCCCACCTTTATGGTACTCAATGATGGTATTATGGTAACAATGAGCAAAATTCTATGTATTAACGTTTAATTAAGTAGTCTCAAGGTACTGTAAAATAGCCATATAGTTGCAAGCTTTGTCTGTAGACAGCTAGTTTTTCTGATAATGAATGATTTGCACGTCTTGGCATATACATAAACCACATCACCATTATCAATATTTTAACAAATTGTATAAATACAATTATGATAAATAAGTACAAATGTTATATAAAAAATTGTATCGTAGTGTGTTCCTATCCATTGTATGTTAAAACACCTGCAATGGTCATTTTTTTGGCAAGCTTCAAAATAACAATCCCACAAGTTCAACCAATGTGTTACAACTGTTTTTTTTACAAATTCATAAACGATCAATAAATGAATAATGATCAGTTTAGCTATATAAACTCAGTTTATTAACTAGGCCTACCTATAGCTCTGTAAATCGTTTCATTAACAGCCATACAAATGTTACCAACATGCAGTGATGTAAATTACTTAAGTAAAAAATACTTTAAAGTACTACTGAAGTAGTTTTTGGGGGGGTATCTGTACTTTACTATTTAAATTTCTGACAACTTTCACTTTTACTTCACAACATTCCTAAAGACAATTATGTACTTTTACTTCATACATTTTCCCTGACACCCAAAAGTACTCGTTACATTTTGAATTCATAGCAGGACAGAAAATAGTCAAATTCACACACTTATCAAGAGAACATCCCTGGTCATCCTACCGTCTCTGATTTGGCGAACTCACTAAACACAAACGCTTTGTTTGTAAATGATGTCTGAATGTTGGAGTATGACCCTGGCTCAACTTGATATGGAAAAAAACAAGAACATTGCGCCATCTGGTTTGCTTAATATAATGAATGTTTTATTATTCACATTTTTACTTTTGATACATAAGTATATTTTAGCAACTACACGTATTTTTATACTGAAGTATATTTAAAACCAAAAACCTTTATACTTTTACTCAAGTAGTATATTACTGGGTGACTTTCACTTTTACTTGAGTCATTTTCTAATAATGTATATTTACTTTTACTACAGTATGACAATTGGGTACTTTTTCCACCACTGCCAACATGTGCTTCAATTCATTTTGATAGTGACATGTGGATTGTTACAGCATGGGATGATACACTTTGTTGTCATCCTGAAGGATGTTGATAGCTGGAAGAAATGTCACGTTTCCAAAATGCACAGGAGCGCGTAATAAGTTCAATTTCCAGTTATGTTGCGTTGAGTGAATCTTCGACGTCACCATCTCTTTTTTTGTCACTCCCAACTACAAACTGCAAAGTTGCTCGACAAAAAGAACACACTCGTTTTGTAAAGCCCAAGCGTAGTTGCCTCTACAGAATAATACTTTTTTAACCGACGCAACAACGGGTCGAAAGATGAGACTCGCACCTTTCTTGTGTTTCTTCAGTTTTATTTGGTTGGCAGATGGTGCACCACCGACATGCTATTCCCGAGTGCTTGGCTTGAGCAAGGAAATAATGGACCTTTTGGAAAAACTACACAATTATCATCTCACGGTGAGCTATTTCAATTTCGTTTTTTGATAATAAAAAAAACAGTTATTTTCTTATGTATCCAAATGTTTTCTCATTTAAACGTTTTATTCCGTAGAAAACCTGCGTGGAGATTCTGCCCAAGATGTTTCTGGATGTGCACGTACGTTTAACACCATGTAATTTATCTGAACAAAATATTGATTCTCAGACGTCATACCAGTCAGTATTGAAGAAAAGGTCGACAGAGGGAACCAGAATCTGATTTGACGTCTCATTGGGTTATATCGCATTAACTGTAACGTGTTGGTGATGCAATATGCATGTTTGATGTAGATGAGAAGACGCATGCATTCCGTAATGTGATTGGATGCCGATATCAAAGTTGAACAATATAACCTGCCAATCAATTTAATCTAAAACAGTTGTACACCAGTATCTGAAACTGTTTCTGTGTAACTTTTGAATCAATATATTATAATATTCATTGAGCTATAGGTCATACAATGTCTTTATTATTTCCCTGTAGAATTCGTGCATCGTGACCAAGCTCCGTGACTTCCTCTATGTTGTGGAGAACCTTCCTACACAGTACTGCAGAGAGCGTCCCAGGATCGCGTTGTTGAAGCGCAAAGTCAACAACCTGTACACAATTATCAACCGAATCTGTTATCGGGTATGTGTGTGCTTAGCTATGCAGAAGAATGAACCATGCTGTCTCTCATAGCCAGAGTAGTATTAAAATAAAATATCTGTCATAGCCTATTCTGTATGTGGTACAGGAAATTACTAGTCTGTTTCCAGATCTGTTCTGCCATGCCAACCCTTATAATGACAATGACATGAGTTGAAGAGATGGCATTTCTGGAACCAAGCTAGGGAATTACAGCCCAGAGTTCAATTCAATATAAAAGATAATATGATTACTTCTGCTCATTTAGTTTGTCTGCCGACGTTTCGCCAGTTTTGCTCATCCTTTCACCCACTTTCTGCAGCTGAAGATGTTGTGTATGCCGAGGTCTGACTGTTTGACCTCCCCACAGGACCTAGTGTATTTCACAGATGACTGTGAGGCCATTGAGACTGGACAGAGTACCCCTCGCTACGGAGAGGACAGGCTCCAGCTGCTGGTGGAAGAGAAGAGATGAGCCCATCCAGAGACAAACACACTCACGCTCACATGTGCAAACAGCGCACGTCTCACACACACACAGGAATGGATGTGTGAGGGTATGTAAACCTTGTTTCACTAAAAATCACACACACACACACACATACATAACATCACACACAACTCTAGTGGAAAAACATGCCAACGCTGTTTATTTTCTAACCAATGTAGTGGTGGCCTACAGAGTTGATGTTAGTTGGCATGTGTCTGGTTACATTCCACCAAGTGGTGGAGAACTTTCCACAGGAAATTTGCTGAATACCAGCCATTCCAATGAAAACCTTACAATAATAAACCAATAAGAAATGTTTGTGAGCCTCGCTTACCGCTGCTTACTTACCATACTGTTTGAAAGGGAATGCCTAATTAATCCAAATATGTTGTATGTTTCCATAACCCTTCGTATTACTAAGCTGTCTTGAGGCTTACACATACCTAGTTCCCAGCCTGTACACCCCTGAGAAAATAATGATTACCTCATGCTGATTGTTTGATTGTATGAATAGGCCTACTCTTTAACCTTTAGTTATGTATCTTGTTTTGATGTAGGCTAAACTGAATCATTATCGCATTTTCTATGTAATTGGTACAATATACATTTGTGTAGTGTATTACTTATATGTATGTAATAAAACAACTATATCTCTTTTTGGTGCCTATGAGTTTTCAAATGTGGTGTGTGAGCAGCAAGCACAAATGCAATTGATTTTCATTTAGTATTGCAAGACAGTCGAGTGAGTTTTGATATTGAATTCACATTGTGAGTGAAAACAGGAAATGCCGTGCAAGGATGTTGGCTGGGGGTGGCAGTGGGCGTAACATGCGGGACTGGTAATCTGTGATTGGCAGTGGCAGTTTCAATCCAGGTGTGTTTTTGTTTTTGCAACATGCAACAATTTCGAAGGTTTTACTGAGTTACAGTTAATATTAGGGAATCAGTCAGTTGAATACATTCATTAGGCCCTAATCTATGGATTTCACATGACTGGGAATACAGATGTGCATCTGTTGGTCACAGAGATCTTTTAAAAAAAAGGCCTCAGGATTTTGTCACGGTATCTTTGTGCGTTCAAATTGCCATCGATAAAATGTAATTGTGTTTGTTGTCGGTAGCTTATGCCTGCCCATACCATAACCCCACCGCCACGATGTGGTACTCTGTTCACAACGTTGACATCAGCAAACCACTCGCCCACACGACACCATACACATGATCTGCGGTTGCGAGGCCGGTTGGACGAACTGCCAAATTTTCAAAAATGACGTTGGAGGCGGCTTATGGTAGAGAAATGAACATTCAATTCTCTGGCAACAGCTCTGGTGGACATTCCTACAGTCAGCATGCCAATTGTACACTCCCTCAAAACTTGATACATCTGTGGCATTGTGTTGTGTGACAAAACTGCACAATTTAGGGTGGCCTTTTATTGTCTTTAGCACAAGGTGCACCTGTGTAATGATCATGCTGTTTAATCAGCTTCTTGATATGCCACACCTTACAGGTGGATGGATTATCTTGGCAAATAAGAAATGCTCACTGACAGCGATGTGAGCAAAATAACTTTTTGTGCATATGTAAAATTTCTGAGATCTTTTATTTCAGCTCATGAAACATGGGACCAACACTTTACATGTTGTGTTTGTATTTTTGTTCAGAGTAGTTTACTTAACTGAAGTAGCTTTGAAAAAGTAGATCACTACATCCAAATTATTTCGTGAAAATTGTTCATAAACTATGTACATCTGAAATGTCATAGACTACAACTTTCAAGACACATCACTTTCAAGTCAAATGTCAACAGAATATGTAAATTAGCCTATTAAACACAAAAACTGTTTCAAGTGAGACTTAGGCAGGTCTGATGCCGAAGAATAAAGGAAATTATTGCCCAGTACAGTAGTTAGCTACACGGCAAAGAAATGTAGTTAACTATTGAAAACACTATCTAGATTCAATTTTAGTTCAACTACCACCAAGCTACTGCAAAATGTAGTTAAGTACGGAAAGCACTAGCTAGATTAAACTGTAGTTCAACTACCACCAAACTACTGCAAAATGTAGTTAACAATTTTTTAATTTTTTTTATTTAACCTTTATTTAACCAGGTATTCTAGTTGAGAATAAGTTCTCATTTACAACTGCGACCTGGCAAAGATCAAGCAAAGCAGTGCAACACAAACAACAACACAGAGTTACACATGGAGTAAACGAGCGTATTGTCAATAACACAATAGAAAAAAAGAAAGTCTATATACAGTGTGTGCAAATGGCGGTAAGGTAAGGAGGTAAGGCAATAAATAGGCCAATAGTAGCAAGTAATTACAAGTTAGCAAATTAACACTGGAGTGATAGATGTGCAGATGATGATGTGCAAGTAGAAATACTGGTGTGCAAAAGAGCAGAAAAGTAAATAAAAAACAATATGGGGATGAGGTAGATAGATTGAATGGGCTATTTACAGATGGGCTATGTACAGCTGCAGCGATTGGTTAGCTGCTCAGATAGCTGATGTTTAAAGTTAGTCAGGGAAATATAAGGCTTCAGCGATTTTTGCAATTCGTTCCAGTTATTGGCAGCAGACTAATGGAAGGAAAGGTGGCAAAAGGAGGAGTTGGCTTTGGGGATGACCAGGAAATGATTGCCCAGTACAGTAGTTAGCTACAAGGCAAAGAAATGTAGTTAACTATTGAAAACACTATCTAGATTCATGCTGTGGGTGGGTGCTGCTATGGTGACCAGTGAGCTGAGATAAGGCAGAGCTTTACCTAGCACAGACTTATAGATGACCTGGAGCCAGTGGGTCTGGCAACGAATATGTAGCGAGGGCCAGCCGACTAGAGCATACAGGTCGCAGTGGTGGGTGGTATATGGGGCTTTGTTGACAAAACAGATGGCACTGTGATAGACTACATCCAGTTTGCTGAGTAGAGTGTTGGAGGCTATTTTGTAAATGACATCGCCAAAGTCGAGGTGCGGGCAGTGAACAGTTGAAAAACATGCATTTAGTTTTACTAGCATTTAAGAGCAGTTGGAGGCCACGGAAGGAGTGATGTATAGCATTGAAGCTCGTTTGGAGGTTTGTTAACACAGTGTCGTGTCTTTACTGTCATTAACTGAAGACTTGTAGTTTTTATCAAAGATTCTCTGTAATTAAGTATTACGCGATTAGACTGATTAATCATGTAACCGTAATTATTAGGAAGTCGGGGCACCAAGGAAAAATATTCAGATTACAAAGTTATCATTTCCTAAAATAACTTTTCAGATATTGTATCTGATCAATTAGTCTTTGAATTAATGAATTATTTACTTTACCTCTCGTTCATCTCATTCCAAACGTCGTAAATTGTTGGTTATCTGCACGAACCCAAACTTCACTATGAGTCATCCATACATCAATTGTCTTAAATCATTTATATATTACTAACTAAGTAGTTCACAGAAATGCATAAACAAACAAGGTAAATGTGGTTACATGAAATGATAGGAGAATGTGCCCTAGGGGGCTAAACCGGCTTGTTAGACAAAAGGGGAAGTGGGGGTCGACTAAGAAGTCACTACAGAGAGATAATTATAACAATTGAAGTACTAATCCTTTGCACATGAATGCTCACTCATTCGGGAACAATTGCAATCAGTATATATATTTATGCTCAGTGTGTCGTCTTGATCGCTGGTGAAAAGTTAATTTATTTTGTAGAATTGTCCGTCTCTCTCCAGCTCTCTCTTGGTTGTGGTTAGAGGGGATTGTTCAGAGTGACATTCGTTATAGAATGGATGTTTCGCAGTTGTCGTTCTTCGCGTTCAATGATACCGAATTCCTAGCTGCAGACTAGTAATTAATATCAAAGACTTGTTCTTATTCTGTCGGTATCGATAGTCTAAGAGTTTAACCACGTGGTATGGTTAAAAGATTGAGCAATGGTTTACAACCTTTGTCCTAATGGAGAAAAACATGGTCTGCAACCTTTAGCCATCTCGTAATTGAGGTAAGCTCGGTCTGCTGATCGAAAACCCGAGTGGGGGTTTTATTCGGAAGGGTCAAAGAGGGCTGTCCCAGGATGTTTGACCCTAACTGGGCTCAGGGGCAATCCTCTGATTTAGTTCAAATCAAAAGGGAATTGTATTTTTCATCATTAAACAGTCCAAAATCATATTACACAATTATACAAACAGTATCATACTCACTCATTCATCTTATACAACAATTAGATGTAAACCTCATATCTGAGGCTATTATATAAACAGCGTTATGCTAATGTGGCCACACCGTCTCCCATGAGCTTCCCCAAGTTGTGACAAACGAACCGGTTCGTAGCTGGATTCTTCACCGATCTTTTATACTTTCTCCGGAACATGAAATTTGTTTGTACCTCAAGTTCTGTGAGGTGGAAGGATTTCCTTTGTCCTCTATGAAAATTTACTCTCTAATATGTGGCCATGTGGCAGGGTCTTCTCAGGAATTTACGACCTCTGACCACAGCAGCCTAGTTGAAGGAGGCAAGGGGGAGGCAGGGAGAGGGGGATGGGGTTGCTATACCCAAAGAGGCCAACGTCATGACAACAGTGTCCAAAGAAGGGCCAGATGTATACAGAATGGTGTCGTCTGAGTAGAGGTGGATCAGGGAATCACCCGTAGCAAGAGCGACATCGTTGATATATACAGAGAAAAGAGTCGGCCCGAGAATTGAACCCTGTGGCACCCCCATAGAGACTGCTAGAGGTCCGGACAACATACCCTCCGATTTGACACAGTGAACTCTGTCTGAGAAGTAGTTGGTGAACCAGGTGAGGCAGTCATTTGAGAACCAAGGTTGTTGAGTCTGCCGATAAGAATACGTTGATTGACAGAGTCGAAAGACTTGGCCAAGTCGATGAAGACGGCTGCACAGTACAATCTTTTATCAATGACTACTGGAAACTATTTATTAGACTATTATTAGACTTTTGTTCAACTACCACCAAGCTACTGAAAAATGTAGTTAACTACTGGAAACACTACCTAGATTTCAGTTCAACTACACCAAGCTACTGCAAAATATAGTTAAATTACTATTTGTAGTTTACTGCTCCCCAACACTGGAAATCTAGATCTTATGCAAACCATCAGGGGCATCACTTACCCCAATGTGGGGGGGCGAAAAGTACGTCATAATTTCTGGGGGGGTCTGGAGGGTCTCTGCCCCTGTCCTTAAATTGGAGAACTTCGCATTTTTCCAAAGCCTCCAAATGCTTTTTCCCGAAATCTAGAGCAATAATCATTATGCTTAATTCTATGTAAAATAAAACAAAAATAGATAATTTTTTCTGCATATCTAAACATACCTCTTGAGCTGTCTGTATCTTTCTGGCTGGTGGTTATTGTTTTTAAAGAAACTAAGTATGCTTCTCCGCATCTCTGCTAAAATCTAGATAAATGATTGAAAGGAATGTGAGTCTCATTCAGTACATTTAGTTATTGCTTTGCTTTTCTAAACTCTACCAATCTTGCCAGCAGGCATGCCAGCTAAGATAGTTAAACAAGCTATCTACTCTAACGTGATTAATAGCCTGAAATGGCTTCTTGGTATCTAATGGCTGGTAGTATGTTTTGTATTTGATTTTTTAAAACAGGACAAATCTGAGGGGGCACGTGCCCCTGTGCCTAATATGGGCATGATATCTCTGCAAACCGTAACCTCTTGCTCATTCTCTTTCTTGCTAGTCCCTTGAAATCTAGGTGATTTTGTAAACTGATATTGCTTGTCAGCTGTTGTAAAGCAAAATCCACTGTATCTTCTTTACCAGTTGCATATTACATTTGTTCCAAAGGGAAACTGGGCAAATGTATGATACTTTTTTGACATATTTGATACTTAAGAGTACATAAATCTTGCCCATGAATAAGTATTGAGGAAGACTCAAGCAGCACAATTGAAAGTGAAGATGAGGAACTATAGATAAAATTATAATTCACAAATAGATACATTCATACTTCAAACACAGACACCCAGTTTTACAACCCGTAATGGCTTTCTCCACCATTCAAAATATTTTGATTATGCTGCCCTACCCTCTGCTGGGAAGCTGACGTATTACAGTATTTGACTATACAATGTTGTTAGTAGAGTTGTCTAATTACAGTATCACCTGTACTACACCGAGAAGTAAACTGGCCATCTGGCATTTCGGACAAATTCCAGATGAGCTGGTCAGCATTTTTAGTCCAGTGGGCCTGTCTAACTTGTTTTTTTTTGCGCAAAATCATCATTATCTGGCTAATAAAACGTGCTTCAAGGAAAGAAATGGACCGTGTGTGGGGACTTCGAGGAAGAAAATTGGTCGGTTAAAGTTGGGTCTTGGGATAGAGCTATTGGAATAGGTTGTGGCAAGATAGATTGCTTCTTCTTCTTCTATTTCTCAAAGGACCCTAGTTGGGGTGGGATAGGTAGAAAAAATATATTTTTTTAAACTGACCTGTGCAGGTGTGCTTTATTCTGAACGTCATATGTTGTGTATGCTGTGTCTTTGCTGCACAGTTGTACTTCTTTGAGGATAACCATTTTGTGACCATGCAGAGAAGGTACAGTATGTGTGTTGAGTTTGGTTATCAGTGTTTTTATATTTGACAATGAAGTTCACAAATGTTTTTGTAAAGTTATGCCTCTACTGTAATGCCGTTTTGATTTCAATTGTTTTCAGATCGTTTATGTTTGGAGAGGCTTTGGGGGTCCAAGGCGACCACCAAGTAACTTCACCAATGTAGTATTTCTAAAATACTTACTGTTTGTTTAAATGCAGTGGCTAACTTTTCTTTTATTTCTTTCTCCATTGACGTAGGCTACTGTTTGTCATCGTTTTTGGTTAGTTTTTGTGTAAATCGGTCTGCAACAAGGATCTACAGTTGAAGTCGGAAGTTTACATACACTTAGGTTGGAGTCGTTAAAACTTGTTTTTCAACCACTCCACAAATTTCTTGTTAACTTCTTTGGCATACTGGTTTTTGGTCGGAATTTCAGATGACTGACGTGCCCAAAGTAAACTGCCTGTTACTCAGGCCCAGAAGCTAGGATATGCATATACTTGGTAGCATTGGATAGAAAACCATCTGAAATTTCTAACACTGTTAATATAATGTCCGTGAGTATAACAGAACTAATATGGCAGGCAAAAACCAGAGGAAAATCCATCCAGGAAGTGGGATTTTTTTGATGTGAGTGGTTTTTAAATGCCTATTGAGTGGTTTTTGAATGCCTATTGTCTATGTAATTGGTTAGGGCCCAGATTGCAGTTCCTATGGCTTCCACTAGATGTCAACAATCTTTAGACATGGTTTCAGGCTTGTTTTCTGAAAAATTACGAAGAAAAATACCTTTTGGTCAGGGGTCTATGGAATCATGCAGTACAGGTTTTCGTGCCCTTCGTTCTTTGTCCTTTCTATTGAATACGCTATTGTCAGGTTGAAATATTATCGATTATTGACACCCTGAGATTAGTTCTGAACATCATTTGACATGTTTCGACGAACTTTACTATTAGTATGTATTCGTCTGCATGTTTTGACCGCCTTTGAGCCAGTGGATTACTGAACAAAACACTTCAACAAAACAGAGTTTTTGGGATATAAAGAAGGACTTTATCGAACAAAAGGACCATTTGTTATGTAGCTGGGACCTTTGTGATTGCAACCAGATGAAGATCTTCAAAGGTAAGTGATTTATTTTATTGCTATTTCTGACTTTTGTGACTCCTCTGCTTGGTTGGAAAATGTAGGTATGCTTTTGTGTGCGGGGCGCTGTCCTCAGAAAATTGCAAGTTATGCTTTCACCGTAAAGCCTTTTTGAAATCTGACAAATTGGCTGGATTAACAAGAAGTTAATCTTTTAACTGATGTATAACACTTGTATTTTCATGAATGTTTATTATTACTATTTCTGTCATTTGAATTTGGCGCTCTGCAATTTCACCGGATGTTGTTGAGGTGGGTCGCTAGCCAAAGTGGTTTTAACAAACTGCGGTTTGGCAAGTCGGTTAGGACATCTACTTTGTGCATGACACAAGTGATTTTTCCAACAATTGTTTACAGACAGATTATTTCACTTATAATTCACTGTATCACAATTCCAGTGGGTCAGAAGTTTACATACACATCATTTGATTCCGTTGGAGGTGTACCTGTGGATGTATTTCAAGGCCTAACTTCAAACTCAGTCGCTCTTTGTTTAACATCATGGGAGTACCAAAAGAAATCAGCCAAGACATCAGAAAGAAAATTGTAGACCTCCACAAGTCTGGTTCAACCTTGGGAGCAATAGTACGCAAGTATAAACACCATGGGACCACGCAGTCGTCATTACCGCTCAGGAAGGAGAAGCGTTCTGTCTCCTAGAGATGAACGTACTTTGGTGCGAAAAGTGCAAATCAATCCCAGAACCACAGCAAAGGACCTTGTGAAGATGCTGGAGGAAACAGGTACAAAAGTATCTATATCCACAGTAAAACAAGTCCTATATCGAAATAACCTGAAAGGCCGCTCAGCAAGGAAGAAGCCACTGCTCCTAAACCACCATAAAAAAGCCAGTCTATGGTTTGCAACTGCACATGGGGACAAAGATCGTACATTTTGGTCTGATGAAACAAAAATAGAACTGTTTGGCCATAATGACCATCATTATGTTTGTAGGAAAAAGGGGGAGGCTTGCAAGCCGAAGAACACCATCCCAACAGTGAAGCACGGGGTGGCATCATCTTGTTGTGGGGGTACTTTGCTGCAGGAGGGGACTGGTGCACTTCACAAAATAGATGGCAGCAGGAGGAAGGGAAATGTGGATATACAGTGCCTTGCGAAAGTATTCGGCCCCCTTGAACTTTGCGACCTTTAGCCACATTTCAGGCTTCAAACATAAAGATATAAAACTGTATTTTTTTGTGAAGAATCAACAACAAGTGGGACACAATCATGAAGTGGAACGACATTTATTGGATATTTCAAACTTTTTTAACAAATCAAAAACTGAAAAATTGGGCGTGCAAAATTATTCAGCCCCTTTACTTTCAGTGCAGCAAACTCTCTCCAGAAGTTCAGTGAGGATCTCTGAATGATCCAATGTTGACCTAAATGACTAGTGATGATAAATACAATCCACCTGTGTGTAATCAAGTCTCCGTATAAATGCACCTGCACTGTGATAGTCTCAGAGGTCCGTTAAAAGCGCAGAGAGCATCATGAAGAACAAGGAACACACCAGGCAGGTCCGAGATACTGTTGTGAAGAAGTTTAAAGCCGGATTTGGATACAAAAAGATTTCCCAAGCTTTAAACATCACAAGGAGCACTGTGCAAGCGATAATATTGAAATGGAAGGAGTATCAGACCACTGGAAATCTACCAAGACCTGGCCGTCCTTCTAAACGTTCAGCTCATACAAGGAGAAGACTGATCAGAGATGCAGCCAAGAGGCCCATGATCACTCTGGATGAACTGCAGAGATCTACAGCTGAGGTGGGAGACTCTGTCCATAGGACAACAATCAGTCGTATATTGCACAAATCTGGCCTTTATGGAAGAGTGGCAAGAAGAAAGCCATTTCTTAAAGATATCCATAAAAAGTGTTGTTTAAAGTTTGCCACAAGCCACCTGGGAGACACACCAAACATGTGGAAGAAGGTGCTCTGGTCAGATGAAACCAAAATTGAACTTTTTGGCAACAATGCAAAACGTTATGTTTGGCGTAAAAGCAACACAGCTCATCACCCTGAACACACCATCCCCACTGTCAAACATGGTGGTGGCAGCATCATGGTTTGGGCAGGGACAGGGAAGATGGTTAAAATTGATGGGAAGATGGATGGAGCCAAATACAGGAAAGAACTGAAAACTGCTGTTCACAAATGCTCTCCATCCAACCTCACTGAGCTCGAGCTGTTTTGCAAGGAGGAATGGGAAAACATTTCAGTCTCTCGATGTGCAAAACTGATAGAGACATACCCCAAGCGACTTACAGCTGTAATCACAGCAAAAGGTGGCGCTACAAAGTATTAACTTAAGGGGGCTGAATAATTTTGCATGCCCAATTTTTCAGTTTTTGATTTGTTAACAAAGTTTGAAATATCCAATAAATGTCGTTCCACTTCATGATTGTGTCCCACTTGTTGTTGATTCTTCAAAAAAAAATACAGTTTTATATCTTTATGTTTGAAGCCTGAAATGTGGCAAAAGGTCGCAAAGTTCAAGGGGGCCAAGTCAAATACTTTCAAGGCACTGTATTGAGCTACATCTCAAGACATCAGTTGAGAGCAAATGGGTCTTCCAAATGGACAGTGACCCCAAGTATGCTTCCAAAGTTGTGGGAAAATGGCTTAAGGACAACAAAGTCAAGGTATTGGAGTGGCCATCACAAAGCCCTGACCTCAATCCCATAGAAAATTTGTGGGCAGAACTGAAAAAGTGTGTGTTTCATTGTGTGAGACATTTCAGTCTCTCGATGTGCAAAACTGATAGAGACATACCCCAAGCGACTTACAGCTGTAATCACAGCAAAAGGTGGCGCTACAAAGTATTAACTTAAGGGGGCTGAATAATTTTGCATGCCCAATTTTTCAGTTTTTGATTTGTTAACAAAGTTTGAAATATCCAATAAATGTCGTTCCACTTCATGATTGTGTCCCACTTGTTGTTGATTCTTCAAAAAAAAATACAGTTTTATATCTTTATGTTTGAAGCCTGAAATGTGGCAAAAGGTCGCAAAGTTCAAGGGGGCCGAATACTTTCGCAAGGCACTGTATTGAAGCTACATCTCAAGACATCAGTTGAGAGCAAATGGGTCTTCCAAATGGACAGTGACCCCAAGTATGCTTCCAAAGTTGTGGGAAAATGGCTTAAGGACAACAAAGTCAAGGTATTGGAGTGGCCATCACAAAGCCCTGACCTCAATCCCATAGAAAATTTGTGGGCAGAACTGAAAAAGTGTGTGTGAGCAAGGAGGCTCACAAACCTGACTCAGTTACACCGGCTCTGTCAGGAGGAATGGGCCAAAATTCCCCCAACGTATTGTGGGAAGCTTGTGGAAGGCTACCCAAAACATTTGACCCAAGTTAAACAATTTGAAGGCAATGCTACCAAATACTAATTGAGTGTATGTAAACTTCTGACCCACTGGGAATGTGCTGAAATAAATTATTCTCTGTACTATTATTCTGACATTTCACATTCTTAAAATAAAGTGGTGATCCTAACTGACCTAAGACAGGGAATTCTTACTGGGATTGAATGTCAGCAATTGTGAAAAGCTGAGTTGTATTTGTAAATGTATTTGGGTAAGGTGAATGTAAACTTCTGACTTCAACTGTATATGATTGGTTGATTGTTGTTCCCCTATTTGCCTTTGCAGATATGTGATTGATTAATAGATACATGGTGAAAACTCCTTTAAGGTAGACATCCAGTGGAGCTGAGGCATGGTTGGAGCTACAGTGCATTCAGAAAGTATTCAGACCCCTTCCCTTTTTCTACATTTTTGTTACGTTACAGCCTTATTCTGAAATGGATTTAAAAAATAATAATCTCATCAATCTACACACAATACCCATAATGTCAAAGCAAAAACATGTGTAGAATTTTTAGCAAATTTATTAACATTTAAAACAGAAATACCTTATTTGCATAAGTATTCCCGAAAGTTTGCTGGATCGAATCCCAGAGCTGACATGGTGAAAACCACAGTTGGATTGTGTCGAGGCACAGATCTGAGGAAGTGTACCAAAATATTTATGCAGCATTGAAGGTCCCCAAGAACACAGTGGCCTCCATCATTCTTAAATGCCAGAAGTTTGGAACCACCAAGAGTCTTCCTAGAGCTGGACGTGTAGCCAAACTGAGCAATCAGGGTAAAAGGGCCTTGGTTAGGGAGGTGACCAAGTACTCGATGGTCACTCTGACAGAGCTCCAGAGTTCCTCTGTGTAGATGCGAGAACCTTCCAGAATGCCAAGTGTCACGTCTGGAGGAAACATGGCACCACCCCTAAGGGGGAAGCATGGTTATGGCAGCATCATGCTGTGGGGATGTTTTTCAGCGGCAGGGACTGGGAGACTAGTCAGGATCGAGGGAAAGATGAACAGAGCAAAGTACAGAGAGATCCTTGATGAAAACCTGCTCCAGAGTGCTTAGGACCTGACTGAGGCGAAGGTTCACCTTCCTACAGGACAATGACCCTAAGCACTCAGCCAAGACAACACAGGAGTGGCTTCGGGACAAGTCACTGAATGTCCTTTACTGGCCCAGCCAGAGCTCGGATCGAACATCTCTGGAGAGACCTGAAAATAGCTGTGCAGCGACGCTCCCCATCCAACCTGACAGAGCTTGAGAGGATCTGCAGAAAACAATGGGATAAACTCCCCAAATACAGATTTGCCAAGCTTATAGCGTTGTACCCAAGAAGCCTCGAGGCTGTAATCGCTGCCAAAGGTGCTTCAACAAAGTACTGAGTAAAGGGTCTGAATACTTATGTATATGCTATGTTTCCATTTTATTTTTAATAAATGTGCAAAATTTCAATCCAAAAAATGTTGCTTTGTCATTATGGAGTAATGCTTGTAGATCGATGAGGGAGAAAAAACATTGAATCCATTTTAGAATAAGGCTGTAACACAACAAAATGTGGAAAAAGTCTTGGGGTCTGTATACTTTCCGAAAGCACTGTGTTAGCACAGTTCGTACACCTCCCCTACGCAGAATATTGTAGTCCAATTAGGTCAACTGTCCAGATTGCTTTAAATGAAGGAACCCTATACCAGAGACAATGTAGAAGAAGTATCTAGTGTGATACAGTAGCATACACTATATAAACAAAAGTATGTGGACACCACCTCAAATTAGTGGATTTGGCTATTTCAGCCACACCCATTGCTATATATGTATACAATTGTGCAAACAGCCATGCAATCTCCATAGACAAACATTGGCAGTAGAATGGCCTTACTGAAGAGCTCAGTGACTTTCAACGTGGCACCATCATTGGATGCCACCTTTTCAACAAGTCAGTTTGGTTTTCATGGCCGGGCAGCTGCACACAAGCCTAAAATCACCATGCCCAATGCCCAGCGTCTGCTGGAGTGGTGTAAAGCTTGCCACCATTGGAGCAGTGGAAACGCGTTCTCTGGAGTGATGAATCACGCTTCACCATCTGGCAGTGCAACAGATGAATCTGGGTTTGGCGGATGCCAGGAACACGCTACCTGCCCGAATGCATAGTGCCAACTGTAAAGTTTAGTGCAGGAGGAATAATGGGATGGGGCTGTTTTTCATGGTTCAGGCTAGGCACCTTAGTGTATGGAAATCTCAATGCTACAGCATACAATGACATTTTAGATGATTCTGTGCTTCCAACTTTGAGGCAACAGTCTGTGGCAACTTTCTGGTTTCAGCATGACAATGCCCCCTTGCACAAAGCAAGGTACATACAGAAATGATTTGTCGAGGTCAGTGTGGAAGAACATGACCGACCTGCACAGAGCCCTGACCTCTACCCCATCGAACACCTTTGAGATGAATTGGAACGCCGACTGCAAATGTAAAAAAACATACAGGCCAGAAATGTTAGGTTTCTAAAATGTTCTCCTTTATTTTCCACACGATAGAACACACAAGCGTTGAACGTCTGTTCCATTGTAATAGAATGAAATGAAGTTTCATTAGCAAAACATGCAACCTTATTAAAAATAGAATTTATCTTTAACCATCCACATGTGGCTTGTTTGGAGGTCCAATGTCCTCACATTAATATAGCATAATTGCAATGCTGATTGATAATCATTACAGGGTAACATACTTACCTTATCCAACTTCTATTTTGTGTCATTTAGCCAAAGCGCAAACCAACACTCACACCTATTAGGGGGGCAGATCAATCTGCAATTCTATGTTCTGTGACATTGCACAAAAAAATGCAAAGCGCCTCATTGTACAACTCAGTAATTTAGCCAAAGGGTGGCAGAAATCATTCTCTGGTTTGCTGATTTAAATTGGTCTGTAAAAGAAAGATCAGAAACGTGTTTGTTTACATTTAAGGCTTTGCCGAAGTAGTGTCTTTTAATGCTTTCATTTATGAGGGTTTCAGGCAGTTTTCCATCACATTTACAATGTTATTGTGTCTTAAAAACAAATACTGCCTCATTAGTTCACATAAGAAAATATTTCCCTTAAAATGTTCTAAATGACTGGCCAGAAATCGTAATTATACCCCTCTGACAAATTTGGCCACAAACAGAGATGTGTGTTTTGTTGTACTCCACCCTCTTCGAGTTGAGCAGTACTCCAAATTACATTCAATGTCCAATAAAGGCTTTTGTTCCTCTTATCATTAGTATAATGTAGTTTGCACACTTTTCTTATGTTAACTTACTTAATTGTATTCAATGTGATTATCATGATATGACGTTATAATGCAACAGTTTGTCTCTGATGTCAATCATTAGAGAGTTCACTTTTTTAAAGTTCAAAGTACACATGGGCACAACGGGAAGCAGCGAATGAAGTGTGTTGGAAATAACAGGATTGACACCTGCAGATATGGCATAAACAGCCTGAGAGAACATATTTCTAAAAAATGTTCAAATTCCAGACAAAGACCATTCTCTGAGGACAGTATTCAATCAATCCAGCCATGGTGGATTTCCAGTCAGTACTTTCAGAAGTGCATTTGATCTACACAGAAGAATATCCAGGATGGCGAGAGCTGACTCTTGAGAAATAGTCCGTTGGGTTATGTGTACAGGATCAGAGTTAGTCAGGGTTGGTCAGGGTTGGTCGGGGTTGGTCAGGGTTGGTCGGGGTTGGTCAGGGTTGGTCGGGGTTGGTCGGGGTTGGTCGGGGTTGGTCGGGGTTGGTCAGGGTTGGTCGGGGTTGGTCGGGGTTGGTCGGGGTTGGTCGGGGTTGATCGGGGTTGGTCGGGATTGGTCGGGGTTGGTCGGGGTTGGTCAGGGTTGGTCAGGGTTGGTCGCGATTGGTCGGGGTTGGTCGGGGTTGGTCAGGGTTGGTCAGGGTTGGTCAGGGTTGGTCGGGGTTGGTCAGGGTTGGTCAGGGTTGGTCGGGGTTGGTCATGGTTGCTCTGGCTGATGAAGAACTTGGATATCCTTTGAAGACTCTTGAAAGTAGACTTGAACAGAAAACTGTTCACTGGGTGAGATAAACTAAAAACCACCAGGACTCCGGGCCTGAGCTGTTCAGCCATGTTCTAAAACATATTTGTCGCATTTTCTGAGAATTTAGAGAACATTAGGTTTAGAATATTACAGTTTCAATGAGACATGTTGTACTGCCTTATAAATGCATTATAGCTATTTATACATTCATATAGTTTAAGGAGCCCTGAACTATTATGAATATTTACAGCATGTTTTACAGTGCATATTACCACCAGTGTATAATGCTTATGGCACTCAGGGAACATTCTGTTAGTATTTCTCATACAGATGCTTTATAATTACTTGAAGGACATTTCCGTGTTTTGTAGAGCATAATAATTTGGTTTATTTGACTTTCATAATTTGGTTTAGTACAAGATCATAGAACAACTGTTCTCATTTCCCTGTCAGCATTTTCCCTTTCCCATTCCTACCGTCATGACACAGAAGACACTCCTGACCCCTGGTGGATGCCAGAAGTTATCACACAAGGAAACAGAAAAGTGTGCTCCACTCCTAATCCAGGGTTTCTCAAACGTGGTCCTGGGGGCCAACCCTGGGTGCACGATTTGGGTTTTTGCCCTAGCACTACACAGCTGATTCAAATGACCAGCTCATCATCAAGCTTTGATTATTTGAATCAGCTGTGTAGTGTTAGGGCAAAAACCCAAAACATGCACCCAGGGTTGGTCCCAGGACCGGGTTTGGGAAACCCTGCCTAATCAAGTAATCTAATGCTAGTTATGCTGCTTCAGAAAACACCATCAACCGCGAGTTAGCCTCTTCTGACCTAAGTGTTATTTTTTCCATTTCATCTAGAGATACTTTTGTCTGATTCAGACAGAATGTTTGGAAATGGATAACTAGAGGTGATCTTGACGTGAAGGTCCATTTCAATACATTTTGGTAGCTAGGGGGAAATCTTGCTATGTAGTCTAACTGTATAACACAGTTGTTAAATAATGCCCACTTCTTTAGAATTTTTTTATATTTTCTAAATGGAGTAAATTTAATTTTCACATTCCATTACATGATGGCAATAGTATTTTGACTCACGTTCAGAAAGTGTCTTAAAGGTGTATTCAATCTCAACTAAATCCTGCATTCTGCGCAACGGACATCATATTTCCATCTGTGTTGTGTTTTGTGTTCCATGGAGGGACATTTCATGTCCTTGCGTATTGTAATGAATACTCGGGGAGAAAAAGGTGTAGATTCACGCGCAGAGCACGGCAGATGTTTATTAAGCCTTCACAGAAGGCGGGAATCGTGGTCCCAGGCAATGGTCAAACAAAGGTAGGCAGTCAAAAACAAACAATACCTCACAACCATACAAACAGAAAGAACTGAACAAAATAGGGAGCTGATAAGACCAGGTGAGAAACGAACACAGGTGAAATCAATGAACAAAAATTAAAGACAGGGCTACGTTCCAGAACACAAAGAAACAGGGCTACGTTCAAGAACACAAAGAAAAGGCATATAAGGTTGACTAAGAAAAGAAAAGCAGAAACTTACACATATATCATTACTACTACTGCTGTAACTGTTGACATTCTCCCTACTTGCTACCAAATTTGTTATCAGTTGATTTATTGTTCTCAATAATGAAAATTAAATGCAATGGATTGTAGTAGTAGGAAATACCAGTAGCCTATTAGCATAGTAATTATAGGCTACAAGTAGGCCTACGTTTTACTACAGTTACAAGGCAATTTCAAATATTTTCAAATAAACTCAACAGGAGGTGTAAACACAATTTATAAAAGTTTAGACTACTTGAAAATCCTATGCATAAAAAAATGGCATAATATTATAATTTGATGCTGCTATATTGTTTATTACGATTACCGTTAGTATTAACCCTACTACTAGGTACTTTTACACCTAAATGTACCTTCTTTCATCAATCCCTCCACTAGCCTAAACCTGCACATTGTAATAATGGTACTGGCACTGCACTGCCCTGCCCTGTATATAAGACCTGTATATACAGTATACAGTGCCTTCAGAAAGTATTCACACCTCATTTTGTTGATACAGCCTCAATTTTAAATGTATTACATTGAGATTTGCTGTCACTGGCCTACACACAATACCCCATAATGTCAAAGTGTAATTATGTTTTTTGAAATTTTAACAAATTAAATTCAAATGAAAATCTGAAATGTCTTGAGTCAATAAGTATTTGACTCCTTTGTTATGGCAAGCCTAAATAAGTTCAGGGAAAAAAATGTTTAACATGTTACATAATAAGTTGCATGATAGAGTTTAACGTGATTTTTGAACCACTACATCATCTCTGTATGCCACACATGCAATTATCTCTAAGGTCCCTCAGTCGGGCAATGAATTTCAAACACAGATTCAACCTCAAAGACCAGGGAGTAAGGTTTTCCAATGCCTCACAAAGAAGGGCACCTATTGGTAGATTTAGTTTTAAAAAAATGTTTTTACAAAAAGCCGACAATGAGTATCCATTTGAGCATGGTGAAGTAATTTATTAGAATTTGGATGGTGTATCAATACAACCAGTCACTACAAAGATACGGGCATCCTTCCTAACTCAGTTGCCACAGGGGAAGGAAACCGCTCAATAATTTAATCATGAGGCCAATGGTGACTTTAAAACAGTTACAGAGTTTAATGGCTGTGATGAAACTGAGAATGGGTCAACAACATTGTAGTTACTCCTCAATACTAACCTAATTAACAGAGTGAAAAGAAGGAAGCCTATACAGAATATAAATATTCCAAAACATACATTGTGTTTGCAACAAGACACTAAACTTTTTGTCCGGAATACAACGTTTTGTGTTTGGGGCATATCCAATAAAACACATTACTGAGTACTACTCCACATATTTTCAAGCATAGTGATGGATACATCATGTTATGGGTATGCTTGTAATCGTTAAGGACTGGGAGGTTTTTCAGGATAAAAAAGAAACAGACTGGAGCTAAGCACAGACAAAATCCTAGAGGAAAACCTGGTTCAGTCTGCTTTCCATCAGACACTGGGAGATGAATTCACCTTTCAGCAGGACAATAACCTAAAACACAAGGCCAAACCTACGCTGGAGTTGCTTGCCAAGAAGATAGTGAATGTTCCTGAGTGACCAAGTTACAGTTTAGACTTAAATCTACTTGAAAATGTATGTCAAGACCTGAAAATGGTTGCCTAGCAATGATCAGCAACCAATTTGAAAGAGCTTGAAGAATTATGAAAATAATACTGAGCAAATGTTGCACAATCCAGGTGTGGAAAGCTCTTAGAGACTTACCCAGAAAGAGTCACAGCTGTAATCGCTGCCAAAGTTGAGTCTACAAAGTATTAACTTGGGGTTGGGAATACTTATGTTAATGAGATATTTCTGTACTTCATTTTCAATCAATTTACTAAGATTTCTGAAAACATGTTTTCACTTTGTCATTATGGGGTCTTGTATGTAGATGGGCGATAGAGAAGAAAATAGTTAATACATGTTAAATTCTTAAATTTAGGCTCTAAAACACAACAAAATGCGAAAAAAGCCAGAGTATAAATACTTTCTGAAGGCACTGTAACTGCATTATCGTGTTCATTTTTTTTAAATTCTCTAATTTCACGTGTTTTTCGTATCTATATTACTACCTTTATTGTGCATTGTTGGGAAAGAGCTCAGACGTTAAGCATTTCACTGTACTGGTTTACACCTGCTGTATCTTGCATGTGACCTTGAAACGTGTATAGGTTATTAACCTCTACAATATGTGGACTCAGATTATGCGTAACTACATAAAATACTGATTCAATCAAACTGTACAAATTCTGGTTCAGTGACTTATATTGTATTGTAGGCTACAAGCATAAGAAAAATACAGTCATGGCATTTTAATGCAATTTGTAAAATGTTGTGTGACTCAGTTATAATCTAATTCAAACGAGCGTCAGTTTATTCCTTTAACGGCAATTTCCTATAGCCTATATACTGTATATATAATAACTAACTATACATTACAAAAATAACGACAGTAAGACTGATGATAATATGAATAGGCCTTGTTATAATAACTGTATTATTCTAGCCTACAATAAGGGCCATTTTAATGTGTGGTAGACACATAGGCCTTTATGTGAGAGCGTAATTTATGTGAGCAATTTTGCTTGCGTTATAGGTTTGAATTAGGTCAATTCTAGTTTTGGTGGCTATTCGTGATGATTTATTGATACAATGCGCATATCGCAATAATCCATTTGGATGGATGTCATAGCCCATGGTCATGCAACAGTATTTTTGTATTGTGCTTAGACAACTTGAATGCTCAACACAGGAGCAATTAGGGCTAAGTGCTTTGCTCAAGGGCACATCGACAGATGTTTCATCTATCGACTCGGGGATTTGAACAAGCTACCTTTCGGTTACTGGTACAACCCTCTCAACCGCTATAGAGATAGGCTAACTGCCGCCTGACAAACGTTACACATTGCCTGTATGAGGATAATAGGACTGCTTGCGCTGCCACTCAAGTAAAGTATAGTCAGCCGCTTGAATGAGCCTGAGGGTATAATATTCCTGGCTCATATTTTGATAAAGGATTGGAAATATCTCATTATAGGCCTAATGCTGATAATCAAATGGTTAAACTTTTTTTAATGCGGGTGTTAATTTACCTATTGCCTATATGCATTTGCCTATACGCGTTATTGAAATGACCTGGACAGCAATGTCCATAGCCCATCAAACAGCGTCAATTCTGAAACACTATAGACAGCAAAAAACGTGGCATCGTGAGAGAAAATGTTTAAATATAATATTCTGATTACACACCACGGTGTAGTGATCCGCTTAATATTTGAAAAGGAAGTAAGCATAATCAACAATAGCCAACTCTATTAAGAAAATAGTCTAAATATGATCCGTTTGAAATCAATTCAGGTCAACAGAGGAAGCTGCCTGTTTCTGCCTCGATACTATTGTATAACTGTGTTGTATAACTTCATATGCAATGTAGGCCTACTTATTTATGTATGAGTTTATTTGATCACAATCGCAGACAGGCACTAAAATAATTGCCATCCTTGTCCCTTGACAGTGGGGTCTGATGCCTATGAGGGGCAAGAAACGAAATGGTGTTTCTCTCCTCGCTGTAGGCCTACCGGTTGTGATCCTTTGGAAGACATAAACAAGTGAGTTTGGTTTGCTTTTTGGCTTCAGGCAAGATAGAGGGGGAAACGAAAGAAAGACAATCTTCTTGAAAGAACCGACAGCTCCCCTTTGGCTCTTTTGTGTGAAGTTTTTTTTCTCCCATTCAGACAGAGCGTTCATCCGTGTGATTTCTCAACTTATTGTCATTACTTATTTATTAATTGATGCCTACTGGGTGAAATTGAGCGTCGAAGGACTCGCCACAACGCACGTTAAAAGCCTGCACATCGCAGAAAAACTATCTTTTGACTGCCTATGGTAGGGCAGTGCTGTGCAGGCATATAACCTATTATCTTCCAGCGAACCTCGGTGCAATTCAACTTCACCATAACATAAAAGCTATAGCCTATAAATCTATTGTTGTTTATCCGGCGAAATCTTTTTTTTTTCGCCCACTGAAGCGTGGCCTTGTTTACATTGGCCGCGTTTAAGCAATTCACTTTTGTAAAGTTGGTGACCTTTTCAAAGTGTGTTGCATTAAGGGGATACAAATTATCCGACTTGCACCTAGTCGACTGCATGAACTTAACAAAAATCACGGGATCAAATGTCATGAAGTTTTGACTGCAAGTGTCTGCAGTTGCTATTTGCCAACTTCATCCTGCAGCCATTGCCTGGATTGTGGGAAACTATAACCAATTATTATAATGTTTTTGTTTGACCAATGCAAATGTGACCAAAAAGATGACTGAACTAGGAATCAACTTTGCCTTGATTCGTGTACTCAGTGGGTATACAAATGCATGTGATATTTGAGGCTCTCTCTCACTAATTAATTGTGCAATCTACACACATGATTTCAGTTTGTGAGGATGTGATATGGTGGTTGTAGACATGTTTATTTCAACATTATAAAGACACACTTGAATAAACAATAGCAACACTGCCATGTTGATCTAAGCCTTGCTGTTGGAAAACCACATTGGTGTCCGACTTTAGGCTGTTGCAGATGCACCACCACGACTTCACTCATTCGGTTTGCTTTAGCCTAACCACTCAATTCGCGTGAATCGTGGAAAGGAAAGGAAATGCGAGGGAAGAAAACTGTTGCACGTTGCCAGTCCCTCATTGACATTTTAGGAATGATAAAAGTTCTGCCTTGCCTGCAGCTATAGCCTCACTGGAGCCAGCGTTCGTCTGCGGAAGATTGCCTCTGCTCATTATAGCAATTATTTTACTTTAATTTAACCCCTGCCTGGATGCCATGACCGGTTAAAAGCAGCCTTAATTTGGGAGCGGGTAGTAATTTGCCCATATTATTTTCCTATTTTGCTACAAGTCTTCATCATTGCAACAATTGACAAGGACTTTGTTAGGTTTCAAAAATATTTTCTCTCTGTGCCCAACTGAAGAATGTCAAGTAACCTGCATTTATGTGTCGAGTGACACACGTCTGCTAACACCGTAGAAGTGGCTTCTCCACAATGTAGGTGTCACCTGTCCAATTATAGTCGGTAATGACATTCCACCGAATCGTTTAGGCCGACAGGCAATTGAGCCCTATAGACTCAATCTCTCATTTGCCGGAGTGTTTTGAAGTCTGCACAACTGATGGTTGTAGATGTTGGTCCTCACTGAGCTCTCCTGGCGCCAACAAAATCTGGGTGAGTTATTTGAAAGCAATGGGCAACAGCTGTAGAAATATATTCCGCGTTTTGCTCAGCGAAATGACATTTGACAGGTCTAATTCATAACTGTTACACTTACACTGACTGCAATGTTCAAGAAACGGCTGCTCTTTCACAATTAGGCCGACAAAAATATGGGTGAAATATATTTTAAACTGGCTACCCCTATGGTTACACAGACAAAGCATGCATGCAATTTGCGGATTCTGTCGACGCCTCTGTGTGCGTTTATTTCCAAGGTTTCTGCCTTTTAAAAGTACAAAAGGCTTATTTTTAATTAGGCTACTTTTCCACAGTGATAGTCCAACCGGAAATATCAGGCTAAAGACCTGCTTAAATTGTTTTTTATGTATATTAAACAATAGCTTCGAATGAAGTCGCACAATTTTTGAAGAAACATATTTTGTCTACGTTTTGTTGATTTAATGTATAGAAAAATGAAATACATTTTAGAGTAGATTGGTCTGAAATATAGACTACTATTCCCACATTTTCCCAGCATATTAGTCATTTTCCCATTAGAAATATTATTCAAGTAGCCAACCATTATTCAAGTAGTCTACACTCATTGAACTCGATATTTTCTGACGCTGACATCACATCATTATGGATACTGAAGTTGGCCTAAAATCAACAAAGTGTAACAAAACATAATGTCAACAGCAAATTCAAATTTTAAAAGCAGTGAAGTCATCCCTGCATTTAGCTAATATGTAATTAATAGGCACTACTCAATAACTGCTGGCACGTTTGAATTTAAATTATGTCTATATACAGGCTAATCTAGACTGGCTACATAGAGACGCCACCAATGGAAATGTGGTTCAAAGTCATGGAAAAGTCATGAAATTCCATCTGTCAAAATGTGTATGAACACTTAACGGTGAACAATCAGAGGTCTCTGTAGCATAATGTCATTTGGGGATTACTGTGAACATAGTCTAATGGACCGATTTGAAAAAAGACAGCTTCTGCACCTCTCATCCCAAGCCAAGCACTGAATCTAGTCATGTGTACTGCCAATCAACATGAGCAACTGCTCAATGAAAAAGAATAAACCATTTATTGTTAATTTATGTCACAAATATATTCAATATAAATGAGGGTATTTTTCAAATATACAGTAGTTTACAGTACACAAATCCCTTCCGAAGGGAATCATTCAAACAACAGACAGTGTTGTTATAATTTTTAAAAAATGCTGTGGTTCTTCTAATTTAACAAAGAGCATTAATTGACATTGGATTAAGTAACCCACTATTTTACGCATTGACATGAATGCAAGTGAAAAATATACCATCTTAGTTATCCTTAGTCTGCAGTGACAGCAGTTCACAGAAGTGATGAGAGCCCAACCTACCTTTTGGGTCTTATGTGTGTTGGTGCAAAACCCAATGAGTAAATCTTTCGCATGGTTTAAGTTTGTAGTGGACTCGGGTAGAGCTTAGCTAAGCTTTAGTGACCCAATAATCAACCATGGCATCAAACTAATGGCAAAGTAGATGACTATACTTGACATACCGAGGAAGACTGCACTTTTACAAGGCAGTCCTTACTTATGACTATCCAGTCGTGATATTCAACACCAGGTAGTCTTTTGGCGATGTGGGTCTATGTTGAAGCACTTCATAGTCAACATGGCACAGAATATGTCATTCCTTCACGTCAGGCGAGGTGATACATGCTGTATCCGACATGAGCAGCGTACAGTCCCATGGGAGACATCGGCAGGGAGTGCCTCTGGAAGTGGTGCGACCCTCCATACGACGAGGGGACATGCGCACCGAGCGGAAAGGAAATTCCGAACGCCGGAGGCAGCATTGGCTTGGCTGCCATTTTTAGTTTTTCCAGTTCTGCCTCCTGGAGCCTCTTGGCTTTGGCTCGTCTGTTCTGAAACCATATTTTCACCTGGGTCTCAGTCAGGTTGAGCGAGCTGGAGAACTCTGCGCGCTCGGCGATGGAGAGGTACTGCTTCTGGCGAAACTTCCTCTCCAGAGCCAGGAGCTGGGACGTGGTGAAAGGGGTCCGGGGCTTTCTATTGGTCTTGTGCTTTCTCAGTGGACAGGCGGGGGGACTTAGTCTTCCTGCAATAACCACGATAGAAAACATCGTCAAAAATCATACTTTCAAAGCGACAGACATGGATGAGTTAAGTTGTTTTGATGTGTAGAATTCATAATAATCCCATAAACTTGAAAATAGTTTATATCCAAAACACTTCGTGGAACTGCAGTATAATTTCAATATAGGATAGGCCTATGAATTCGTAAAAACAGAGACGTTAGAAAATACTATGTGATAAAATACCCAACTAGGTGCTTAAACTGCAAATATATATGGCAAACTAAAATTCCCACAATCAGTAAGTTGCTTTAAATCATACAAAACTTCTCACCCAATTTACTCGCGCATTATGGAAGGATAAATAGAAATTTAAAAAACTTACGTGGAGTAGGTGAAAAGCGAGGGCTCTGTATCCAAGAATTTCGGTCTTGACTTTCTGGACTCTCGGGTTTAACCATTGCGTCCTCTTGCATGTTCATAATGTCGCCTACCGAGAACGGCGACCCGATGGTCAAGGAGGGGACCGAGTTATCCAGGCTCGAAAGCGAGCCCATCCGTGAGCCTAGCGCCTGGGACGTCCCCGCAATGGATGACCTTTCTGGAGATGTCAAGTCTCTGTTCGGTTTCCTATCAGCCATCAGAGCCTCGACGCTGAAGGGAAGAATCGCAACTTTGGGCTTGATCGCTGTCTCCTCGGCCATCACGATCAAATTGGTCTGCATCTCGCCTTTTTCCAACGAGAACCGAACGCGAATGAATGTCTTCAGTTTTCAAGCCAATGGATAAAGCTGACATGGTAATAGTTGGGGCCATACAGGTTTGGCCTTCACTTGGAGGTAAACACTCGAAGTATCGAAAAGTAGAGTGACAGAAATTTCTCATGTGCTCCTATGCTGATGGCATCCTCATGTTTATCTGAACACACTGGTGAGCAGTGCTATAAGGCAGGCGTGGGGACACCACCATCCAATCAGAAGTGAGGTGGGTGGGACATAGAGATTCCAGTTGAGCAGGAATCTCAGCCACAACTGATGTGATGAGAAGCTTGTCTATTTGACTGGCAGGGGGAAGTAAACAATGTTGGGCTACATTTTACAACTTGAAATTAACAAGTTGGACATGGTAGACAATTCAATTAGCAACAGAAATTAAAACATGTTGTTACTTTCAATAGAATCATTTATATAGAAAATATTAATATTATTATTAACAATCTTATTTGGTGTTATTGTTATTATTACTGTGGTGGTGGTGGCACTCTTGCAGTAGTATATCAGTAAGTGTGTAATTGCTGCTTGGGCTGTCACAAAAATTGGTTTATCAGAGGACGTGATAAGTGTCATGTTAAATTGAAATTATTATCAAAGCATTATATAGGCTACTATAGGAATTTATACTATTATACTACTTTATCATATGTCTTACGACTTTATTTTGCAATTACGTTCAACAGTTAAGGTAGAAACTCTCGAATGTTGCCTAACGTTTACTGCCTTCGTTTATGTGATCGGCCTCTTGCAGAGCTATTTTTATTGATGGCTGCAGGGCTCTAATCATATTGAAACACACAGGCCTTCGCAATCATTTAGGGGTAATTATCGGGCTTGTGGGAGGGATCACTGGGATCTTTCCCTTTGACTACATCCATTAAAGTCTCAAATTATTTGGAGTCATGGAGGCAACCGTGGAGCCTATGTTCGATTTAACCTACGACTGTCATTGATTTAGTCCACCTGTCTACTTTGGGAATACTTGAACATCTATATTCTAATGGGATATACATTAGCTGTATCAGCTTTTTTTACATAGCGAGATAGGGCCAACGTTTCCTCAGTTACTTTTATGTTTGATCTCCATTATTTATCTCAAATTGATTTATTAACGACCGTGACACATAGTAATTCAATTATAACTAAGCCTATAACTCTATATAGTAAGCTATATTTTCTTTTAATTGTCTCTTCACTAAAATGAAGCGGTTAATGCAATCTCAAATGTGTACGAAAATCACGAAAAAATAGTTACTATTCTTATTTCATGCGGTCTGTTTAGCTCTCTGGAAAGCGTCTGCGTCGCTAATTGCTAAGTATAAACAATCTGTCAAGATGTGTCAGTCCCTCTAATAGTCAGACAAGTTATGTTGTTTTTAGGCGCCAGCAGCGGCATGATCAAAGCGCTCGACTTTAGGGAGACTATTGAAAATCTTTAACCCGCATCAAGAGCGCAACCCGCCTCTTCCTTGCCCGCCCTAGCCTTGGGACACTATTCAGCATGAAAAATTAGCTTTCTCATCCGATCGCACGCCATTTCCAACTATTTAAATGGGATACTAGCTGGTGTAATAGTAGGCTACTCAGAAGAAAAGGTAAATGCTTCCCACTAGTTATTTTCAGAGAGTCCTCGGAAGTAACGTAGGCTATAGGCATCCCTACTGCGTTTAGTAGGGGAACGTGGTGATTTAGCTCTGAAGCTGTCTCAACTCTTGAGCGTAAATTCTTGTTGTTGTGTAATTACACCATTCAAAGTGACGTGATTTAGGAGTTTGAGGTGGCCTATCCATTATTTCCACTGTTGTTAGGTGTATTATACAGGCCTACCCTACCTGTAATATCCATCATTAACTGTAAATTCCACTTTTGTTTTGGGATAAATTGGCTAATCATTGGTTATACCTGAAACAATTTCACACAAATTGGTAATTTAGCGTTTCCTTCATTCTACATCCGGTTCTCAGGGGGAAATACATTTGCAACTATGCATATTTGGGAAACACATAAAGCCCATAACCTAGATTGAGTGACACTGCATGCACCGCGCTCTCTCTTTCTTTGAAGTCACTGGGACCTCTTGTGTTGCAGGTCTGTTTAAAGTTGAGTCCTGCGACGAGTCTTCTGCTCCCGCTCACTTCCCCATCCTCGAAAACGTACTCTTAAAATGGTCCTCGCTCGTAAACACAAATAGTCACAGATGATAGCCTATACAGTACCAAGTCTAGTCAAGCGACTGCATATTTCACCCGGTTTGGCTGTAGAGAGGACACAGAAAATGAGAAAGGAGGGACTTTATGTAGTATGTGAAATTTCCCCTCGAAGAGCGCCAGAGCACTGGGTAAAGACAGTCTTTGTTTACTTCAGTTTATTTGCGTTGTGAACAGAGGGATAGTGCTGGAGGAAAATTAGAATCCCAGACACTGCCCTTTCAAAAATAATTATGTGCCATGGAAAAGACGATTACCATCGAATTTTATTTAAATCCCGAGGCAACAAATGAGGGCTGAGCTGAGATACAAAACAACTGTAAGCCTCATCGGAGCTTTGTTTAACTTTATAAACTACCTTTGATTCGGAGTCAAGAGGCAGGGAGGCGAGACAAAGGGCCATTGTGGTCGCCTCTGAAAGTTGTCTTAACCCTTTTCATGCAAAGTCTGTCAGTTTTGACTTAAAAGACATAAAAGGCACTGCTGATGTCAAAAGGCATTTCAGGCAAAATATTTGCACTTGGTGAAAGTAAATGACTTTCGTCTGGCCACATTGCTTATATGACGAGCTGACTGATCTTATTCTCAGGTTTTAAAACCAAAACATCACGTTGCATGTGATGTGAATATTATAGCTTAGTTTCAGTTTAGCTGACCCTTTTGTGGATGTTGAAGTATATGACAGTTGCAAGATATCCAAATACTATGAGGTTCTTTTTCTATGCATTTTGATAAAATAGTCAATGAGCGCACGTATATTTGACGCCTTATGGACCAATCATTAAACCACAAATGGGTTGTTTCGAACTCTGGTGAACTTTTGTCATGACACATTCCCTGAACCTGTCTCTTTAAGAAATCCTAGCGCTTATCCCAGAATGGAATGTCCAATTTTGAGTGGCCTAAATTAATTTGATCTCGACATTATGATGCACTTCAGAAAGATTAAAGGGACAGCCGACAGTCTCCTCCAAGATCTCCATAATTATAGATAATGTATCATATTTCAAAGCAATTAGCTCAATCAGGCGTAACGAGGCACTTTGCTGCCAGTAAGTAACAATGCCTTATGGTCATTTAAGCCTCAACATGACATGCAGTCTCCAAAGCTTGCAGGCACGCCTGAAATCTATTGGCGCAGTTGGCAGGTGTATGTTCAAAGTCGCCTTTCTTACTGACACAACAAACCAATGAAGTCATGAAAGATAGATTTGAAGTTGAGGACAGGAAGAGGGAATTTTCACATTTTGCGACGGACACATTGTATCCTACATAGACATCTACGGCCTATCAAACCAATAGCGCAATATGTCCTCAATCAAGATATTTAGGACTTTACATCGATGTATGGGTAATTTACGCTCGACCGTGTGTGCGTGCGTGTGTGTCGGCATTTCCATCACTCTATAATGATAATATAATCACGGTAAGTTTGACTGATATTGCCTTTTTCAAATCCAAGCACACTAGGCCTTCTTGAAAATAAGCATAAATAAAGCATATTTAATTTAAAAAGCACTGACAAGTAGCCTAAGTGTAGGCTATATGCTGCATGGGTGTATTTAGCGTAGTGCGTTACAATGCTCTTGAGTATAGGCTATTTATATAGTCTATTCGTAAAAATAAAAATAAAACTTCCAGCAAAACATTGTGAGAATATAGGTCCCTAAGTTATTCATCACTTTTGTGACAATGGAATTTGATATTGATTTTCACATTTCAAAATGTTGCTTCGGATTTCACCCAGGCACGCAGCCTATCATATGTTATGCGGTTTCTTGCTTTAAAAACATCTGCTAACAATTATTCAAAACTGAACGATGAATACATCCCAAAAGGAAACCAGCGCGTAATAATGAATACTGTGATGAAAAAAACTACAGGTGAAAGGAGCTTTATCATCTCATGCATAGAAAATGTGGCTATACTCCGCATATTCAAGTCTCAAAGTTGAACAAATTCGCCAAGTACAAACCGAGATTGTGAAAGCATTCACCATTCATCTCCTCACCTTTCACGGGTGACAGGGATGAGAGTGTCCCTACGGTGACTGCAAAAGTCTCTCGTGGTAAAGAAATGGGTTTTCAGTTCGCTTGTCGCCTGCGCAGCAGGGGACAATATTGTTCGCAGGCCAGTGTCATTCAAGGAAATATTTGCGTGACATCGTCTCCTCGAATCCTCGGAAACTCTCATAATTTGCAAGGGAGTCTGACATCCGTCAAGCGAATCCAGGCGAAGTACCGCAAGACTGTTTTGGTAGCCTGTCTTGCAATGGACATGCCATGCTGAGAAAATGGTAGGCCTAATAGTCATTTATTACCCTTACTGAAAATACAAGTTATACTGTTAAAAAACGCGACTTTGTGTTAACGAGAATGTTCTACACCTTAAGCAACATTTACGTCCAACTAAGAATAGTTCATGAAAGTTTGCAAAAATAGCGGTATATATAGCGATATATATATATAGCCCAACCTAGACACCTTCCTGTATGTTCCTGTTATGCCAATAAAACATGTTTGTGTCGGATTAATGAAAGGGTAGAGGATACTTTTCGTTATTTGGGAATTGAAGCATTATGTTATAGCAAAATGCTCTCAGAAAATAAGTAGCCTAATGAATTACTATGAATAACTATGATTTATTATTGCTATTTTCTATGTTATGATGATGTTATTAGTACTATATTCATTACACTTGGTTGATAATAAAAGGAAATGGAAAGATACTTTTTTCAAAGCATATAAATAATTTTATTGCTAAGGGTAGTCAACAATGATGATCACTTCATATGGCACTCTGTCTGGCCCTCATATTTAGCTTGTCTGAGCCGGCATTAATTCAAATGTCCGTATATGACATGTTAATATAACCTAATATATCTTCACATGCAATGTCTCTCTCTCTCTCTCTCTCTCTCTCTCTCTCTCTCTCTCACACACACACACACACACACACACTCACCTTACAGTTGACCATATATGTTCCTACAAGCACATGACCTCTGGATGACATGAAAAGACAAATAATTTCATGATGTGAACTGCCGAATCTGACGCCCTTGCCCTTATTGTCTGGCTCCCTATCTTCTGTACGTGTTAGATAAAATTGCGTAGCTCTTTGGATTTACAGCCTTCCATCCTTCAATCAACGACATCTCTATAACTCAATTACCCGAGGTATTGGTGTGAAATTGAATGATCGCCCGTTATTTCTCTCATTCCATTAAACAGAAAGCCAACTAATAAAATCATTTGCAAACCATTGGCCCGGTTAATATGATATAGGTCATGCAAATAGTTGATTTAACTAACGAGAATAATGGAATTCGTTTTTTATCGTTCCCCAACATTCTTCAAACGCTCAGTGCGCTTGTTGATTAGGAACTAGCTAAATGTATTCTTAATTAAATGTGTTTGGCCTAATAAGCGCACCGCAAGCAATAGCTGCAGTAACAAATCATTTCGAGACGCTGGATAAAAACGAGTCGAAGATGCTGACGATTATGTAAATGAGGTCATCAGAGTGCTGTCACCCATTAATTCCCTATGATCCAAAAACAAATTGCTCGATTGACTAAACGTCACCTCCTAAACTTTCAATGTCGGGTTCAACATAGTCCAGTTAGTACTAATGAATAATAAATTAATAATACAGACAGACAGACAGATATATATGTCAGTAGGCCTATGCATATACACATTTAGAAGGGTATTTGCTATGCCATGATTAGCCTATGTCATATTTTGAAAAACCATCACCGTATACAATTATTCGTGTTCTGTAATGGGTTACACACAAAACGTTGAAGGTAACGTCACAGACTTAGACAATGTAGTCATGAATTAAACTCACCTGCCTTTTCAATTAAAAAAAAAAAACGTTGCATTTAACATAGTCATATCAAGACTTTCATGAAATGCACTCTCCTGTCACGGAAACATGAAAAAAAAAAAAGGTTTCATGTTACAAATCAAGTCCTTCTATTTGAATCCTATATAGATCCCATATTTTTCCTGTCATTGTTTGTCACAGGATAGAAATGAACCATTTACCTGAGGATATGACCAGCAAAAGTGCCGTTTTTATTGACATTTTTTATTGACACTTAGACCCTGCTCAAAAGATCCCCATCTGACACAATATTGGAATTACCATACACTGAAAACAGATTCAGAAACTATGAGGGTAACCTTCCCTATTTACAAATCATCTGTATGCACATTATGTGATACTGTATGTACATATTAGACCTAGGCTTACTATAATTATATTGTAATGCCATTTTTTTATTTTTTTATTTCACCTTTATTTAACCAGGTAGGCTAGTTGAGAACAAGTTCTCATTTGCAACTGCGACCTGGCCAAGATAAAGCATAGCAGTGTGAACAGACAACACAGAGTTACACATGGAGTAAACAATTAACAAGTCAATAACACAGTAGAAAAAAAGGGGCAGTCTATATACAATGTGTGCAAATAGCCATATAGTATTTCATTGAACAATCTCAGCAATGGTGCATGGTTTTGAAATTCCTTCATGAACTCTAGAATTACAGGATTTTCACAAACAAATCATAAAGTATGATATGATATTAATGTCTTTCTGAAAATGTAGCTTCTGCTACCTCCCTTGTAACCCAAAAACTAAAATAAAAATCAAGGGTTCAAATGCATATCTGAACAACAACGATGATAATCTAGACAACTTTAAATGAATTGCTGAATCATCATTGAATCATCAATGCTCAAGTGAAAAACAACTTTGATCTAATTGGTAGTAAGGAAGTTATAAAGGTGCCAATTTGATATAAAGAAAAGCTCTGGGGGTGTTGTTGTGCCACATTGTGATATCTGCGTTCTAATCTTGTCTTTACATTCTAGTCCCACACTATAAACCAGCCCCCAAGACCCCTTTTGGTTTATTCTCTCCTTAGATCTGAGCAAAATAAGCAAGACTGGAGAAACCAAAACAACAAGGTATCCGTAAAGGAAGGGGGGGGGGGGTGTTGTCGGCTATGGATGGCAACACTCACTCACCCTCCTCTCCTGTCCCCCAGATCACAATGTAGCATACTTGACTCCAACATAATCTCACAAGACTCAATAGTCTGCAGCCCAAGTTTATCTAGAGGGGGTTGTTCTACCCAACCCTAGCCCCATTGTCAACCCCTCTCCCTCCCAGTGACCCTGTGCTGACTCCAGCCCCCTAATCCTTTAAATGTGGGGCAAAGCTTGAAATGACTAGGAGCCATGCTTTTCCACAGGTGACGTCCTCTGCCTCCCTTTGTTTCCCCGCGTGGCCAGTGGGATCATGGGTAAAGTAGCTGGAGATCCTCTCCATGTCTAATGGGGGAAATGGAGCGGGAATTAAAGCCCAAAAATGGATGGAGGAGGAATTCTGACAAATTGGGGTTCTACGAAATTCTTCTTCTTCTTCCAAATGGTCAAATGGTGAGTGTTGGAAATGTGAGTATTTGTAGAAAAGTTTAAGTCCCTTTAAGGAGTCCAGGAGGTGAGTGGACTCCCTGGCCAATCATGCAAAGTCATTGTAGGGCGTAAAGAAGAGCAGTAGACAATTTTGCCAAGACATATGATGACATTTCCTGTCCAACCCATACACACACTATGCGCATAGAGCACACATGGCTATCCACACACACACACACACACATTACATGCATACAGAGAGAGAGAGAGTTAGTTCTCAGCGAGGTCATTGGGGCCAGCGGCACCACAGTCGGAACCCCATCCCTGCAGTAGATATATTTAATTTAATTAAAGCCTGTCAGCGCTATTGATTTTGGCACTTTCAATTATGGCCCGGCATTTATGGGCCGTGGATCTACTGATCTGTGATGAAGGCCCTATCAGTGCGGGACCACATGGACGGGAAGGCACTTTGTCTCCCTTATGGGCAGACCCTGTCTGCCACAGATGCTGACGTATTGCCCCAGCCCCGGCCCAGCTCCCCTTCTGCTCCCCATAATTAATTTGTCATTAGACAGCTCTTTATTGTTTAATTTGTGCCGTTCGTAATCAAATTGGGCAGATTAAGTACTACAGAATTTAGAGGGGGGTGAAAAATGACCACTTTTAATTGCCTTGGGGTTTTATGACACTCTATGGCCATTACCCACTCCGTATTTTCCCCTCACTTTTGGAACGATGAACTGGAGGGGGATATTCTTTGTGAAAATCAAGGCGGTATCACGGAAGCTCGTTAAAGGGTTTCTCAGCGATATATTTCCCCTTGCAGTCCTAATTGCAAAAGTCAGCCTTACAAATTAATGTGTTTATTTATGGATGTGGCCTTTTGCTTGTGTTGTGTTGTGTATATTCCCACTGTGCCGGATGGTCGGCAATGGTAATGGCTCAGTGTAAGTATTACCAGGAGGCAGGCCTTTAAATGGCAGTAATATGAACTCAGGTTATTCATTGAGATTATTATTTAGATATATGTATGTACAGTAGCAGTCAAAAGTTTGGACACACCTACTCATTCAAGGGTTTTTCTTTATTTGTACTATTTTCTACATTGTAGAATAATAGTGAAGACATGAAAACGATGAAATAACACATGGAATAATGTAGTAACGAAAAAAGTGTTAAACAAATCAAAATAGATTTTAGATTTTAGATTCATTAAAGTAGTCACACTTTGCCTTGATGACAGCTTTGCACACTCTTGGCATTCTCTCAACCAGTTTCATCTGGAATGCTTTTCCAACAGTCTTGAAGGAGTTCCCACATATGCTGAGCACTTACATTTACATTTACATTTAAGTCATTTAGCAGACGCTCTTATCCAGAGCGACTTACAACTTGTTGTCTGCTTTTCCTTCACTCTGCGGTCCAACTCATTCCAAACCATCTCAATTGTGTTGAGCCTGGGGGATTGTGGAGGCCACGTCATCTGATGCAGCACTCAATCCCTCTCCTAGCCCTCACCCTGCCTGGAGGTGTGTTGGGTCATTGTCCTGTTGAAAAACAAATGATAGTCCCACTAAGCGCAAACCATTCACCTACTCTGCGTCTCACAAAGGAACCAAGAATCTCAAATTGGGGCTCAACAGACCAAAGGACAGATTTCCACCGATCTAATGTCTATTGCTCGTGTGTTTTTGCCCAAGCAAGTCTCTTCTTCTTACTGGTGTCTTTTAGTAGTGTTTTTTGTCTCCATCAATTCAAACATGAAGGCTTGATTCACACAGTCTCCTCTGAACAGTTGATGTTGAGATGTGTCCTTTGCTTATTTGGGCTGCAATTTCTGAGGCTGGTAACTCTAACGAACATATCCTCTGCAGCAGATGTGGGTCTTCCTTTCCTGTGGCGGTCCTCATGAGAGCCAGTTTCATTATTGCAGTTGATGGTTTTTGCGACTGCACTTGAAGAAACTTTCAAAGTTCTTGAAATTTTCCGGATTGACTGACCTTCATGTCTTAAAGTAATGATGGTTTTTAATTTCTCTTTGCTTATTTGAGCTGTTCTTGCCATAATATGGAATTGGTCTTTTACCAAATAGGGATATCTTCTGTATACCAACCCTACCTTGTCACAACACAAATGATTGGCTCAAACACATTAAGAAAGAAAGAAATCCCACAAATTCACTTTTAACAAGACACACCTGTTAATTGAAATGCATTCCAGGTGACGAACTCATTGAGATAATGCCAAGAGTGTGCAAAGCTGTCATCAAAGGTTGGCTACTTTGAAGAATCTCAAATCTCTTTTTTGGTTACTACATGATTTCATATGTGTTATTTCATAGTTGTGATGTCTTAACCATTATTCTACAATGTAGAAAATAGTAAAACATAATGAAAAACCCATGAATAAATAGGTGTGTACAAACTTTTGATTGGTACTGTATGTGTGTGTGTGTCTGCATGCGTGCATGAGCCCAATTAGATAATTTTTCCAATAATTGGTCTTTTGACCAATCAGATCAGCTATTTTGCCAATAATTGGGCAAAAGATCAGAAATGGGCTACCTGTGTAAACACAGACTGACACTCTTTTCTAAGGACTTGTTCACACTGCAGGCCTTGATGCTCAAATCCGTTTAGTTTTCTTAAATCTATTTTGAAATAGTGACTTTCCAAACAGCAAGTTACAAGTGACCCAATTGTATTTGCTGACATGGCTACAGTGGTATAGGCTGATGGTTGGTGGTGCTTGTGGTTCCTATCACTCAGAAGTTATGTATCAAGCTACGGTGACAGCAATGCCTGCAATGGACGTTTCCCAGTTGCTGTGAATGTTCAAAATCCAACATGTTCTCACTTTCTCACTTCAGAATGAGACGTTCATCCATGTTTCTCAAATGTCACATTTCGAAGTTGTTCCAAACATCAAATTCTCTGGTTAAGTTTAGGCATTAACTCAGAATTCTTAATGTTAGGCATTACCTCTGAATAGTTAAGGTAAGGGTTAAGTTTTGAAATAGGCTTAAAACAAAAATATACTAAAAAATATATGTTCAAAAAATATATATATTATTGCTGGATTTGAACATGCAACCTTTAGAACCAGATGTCTAAGCTCATCTGCCACCCCCATCCACAATGTCTTAGCAAAACCAAACCCTACTGGAAGGTAATAGTTGCCCTTAGTGGCTGGTTTCGGTGTCATCTCCCGACGTCCTCAGACATGGACGGATGTCAAATGATGACTTATATCACGGGTGACCTGCCTGCAAAATCATAGTGTAAGAAGACTTTTAAGGCCTCAAAGGATAGAATGATCCAACTTCCAAAACAAGTCATTTTTGGCTAGCCAGAACAGCAGTCAATGGGGTGGTAGGGTAGCCTAGTGGTTAGAGTGTTGGACTAGTAACCGAAAGGTTGTAAGTTCATATCCAAGAGCTGGCAAGGTACAAATCTGGCGTTCTGCCCCTGAACAGGCAGTTAACCCACTGTTCCTAGGCCGTCATTGAAAATAAGAATTTGTTCTTAACTGACTTGCCTAGTTAAATAAAGGTTGAAAAAAAAGTAGGTAACTGTTTAGCTTTCGAGCACATTCACTCATTTCTTTGTAAACAATTAACAAGCTAGTAAGGTACCACATGTTCTTGTCAAACTGTCATCAGAGTAGCTAGCAAGCAACAATACACTGTATGCCAAATAACAGTCTAAAAACCACTTGAGGGCAAATACATCAGATTTGACCATTCACCATGGCCAGGAATCAGATTTGTATATGTATTTCAAACCACCTACGAAGCATCTGATTCCATGTGCCTTTTGGCTGTTCATTGTGCAGGAAACAGAACACATTCGAAATGGTTATGCAACATTTTTTTATTTGAGTCACTTCAAACTGCCGGTGTGAACAAGGCTGTGTCTATTGTGTAAGGCCTGGATTCAATCCGTAGCGCTGAAATTTTGCGGTATAGGGCGTTTGAAATTTAAACGCAATATTTCCTCATTCATGGAGACTGCATTTACGGTAAACGCTGCATATGTCAGCCCAATTGGAAATGACCTTTACATTTCAATCTCGATGTAATGTGGATCTTCAGCGCTACGGATTGAAGTCTAAATCAAATGAAATGAAAATTTAGGGGGAAATCACTCAGACATGTGAATATGGAAAAGCTCAGCTTTCTTTTGTTGCGGGTAGCCAAAATGAGCCTCAGACATTGCCAATGTTTCACTATCCTTGGCAGATTATGTATTTTCCCCTATTACACAATCTCCAAATAAGTGCACGTACTGCATCGTTTATAGATCACAAATGAACAGAAATACAACCGCACTAAGGTAGATACTGTAATGTATACTGTCCATAACATTGAAATGTTAGCACATTTTTATTGGTGTTATGACTGATTTCAGCTTTGAAGCAGGTCGACAACAACAACATATAGGACTACTGATTTTGGTTTCCTACAGGTTTGGTCAAGTTCACATGAAGTTCAATCAATTCAATTAATTGAATTATACTAATGCGAAATCATTTCAGATTTCATATATTAGAACTCTGATTAATTCCCTTAATTGACTGGAATGGAAGTATAATTGACTCAGGTTTAAGGTGAACTGCTACAGCCTTACAGTCACATTCAGTACAGTTGACCTGGTTTACAGCACATATTTAATTGGTGGCTTTTAACACTTAATAAAGGGATACTTTGCTTCGCTTGGCTCGGGAACCTTGTAAACCAGCCTTTTCAAAGCAAAGTTTGAGTGAAAACAGATACAAATATTTCTAGCCACCCCTTATGAGGGGTTAAACTTCGCTGAGGTGAATTACGAAGTACAACAAAACTGGTTTCAAAAGTGTAGGAGCTTGATACAGTAATTGTTTGGTCAGGCATTGGTGGTTTTGTGAATTATAAATGTTAGTGAGCCAGAATTAAGAGTCTTCTATGGAAAAAATGAATATATTCACAGCCGATGATCAAAGAGATCATGGAAAGAGTTGATAGGTCAACAATTTGCTGCGCTATTGCTTTTGGGCAATGAAACTAAATGGAAAAGTGTTTTTGAAAAAACAAACACTAAAAAAAAAGTGCTTTTGTTGTAAGTCTACTTGCTATTTTACTATTGGTTGCTTTATATATGCAACATTCTTCAAACCTTGGCAGATGCTTTGTAATTTAATTGGAGGTAAAGATATTGTGCATATTTGGTGTGTGCAAAGATAAATTGTGAGGGTCGGGGGTGGGGCAGAATTGCATCATGTTTCGATGACATCATCATTTAATGAGAGCATTGATGTCAAAAGTAAGATAATCGGTGCTGTTGCCATGCCACGATACACCTTAGCAATTACCACGTCCTTCAACGATTATGCTTCATTATCTTGGTGAGCAGCCAGCAACCCAAACAATGGAGTCAAGCAGAAACCTATGAGCAAATTGCTTACAGACACAAATAGATCTTTGGAGCCGAGGAGGGGCCATAGACTTTGTTGTCATAAACTGCAGTGTAATTTGGAGGTTGAGTTACGCAAATATGAGCCGTTAATTTCTCATGACTGGCAGATGGACATAGTGAGATGTGCAGCTATACCACCAAAACAATGTGAACCATGCAACTTCATAAAGGGGATTTATCAACTCAACCGCTAGCTGTAGTAGAACATATTAAATGGGAGTGCATGTTCTTCACTATCATTCCACAACAGTAATCCTACTTAAGTTGATTACCGACAACAGGCCGCACGGAATCAGATTTGCTTACAGAGTTTAGCGATTCAAGTGAAAAAATAACATTCTTAATTGGAGCAAGAAAAACACATTTGAATGTATATGCATTGCAATCAGTTTGACCAGAAGGGTAAAGTAGTATTTGACTTATCCCGGAAGCCCTGTGACAAGCTCTGATTGAGATCCAGGCTCTATAAACCATCGCAGGCTTGTCAATGAGCCGAGCAATACTGTTCAATCCTCCTGAACCCGTGCTATCCCATTTTGTCATCCCTGTGCACCACAGCAACCTTATAAGGCTGCAGGATTCCACCGGAGCCCAGGAATAGATGGGACATCTTGCATCTTTGTATGCCGTATCTCTTCATCATCCCCTCATTCAATAGCTCTGATTATTATCATTGGCTGAAGATGAGGGTCCAATATCCCAAAAGATGTACCTTTTATGCACGCTGGATCAAGTTTTTAGACTTGTATGAGGAAAGGGCAACTGTTTTGTAAATGGTTCAGTATCCATTGTGTTAGTTGTTAATGTGCAAGGGGAACTATAGGAGTTTGGAGTAGGGTTGCCGATTTGGACCGAGCTCATTCAAGGAGATTATAAAAGTCACTCCAACACTTTCCACATCTGTCATTCAGTTTGAGTTTGAGTTTATTTGACATTTTTACAGGGACAGTGCACATTAATCAACGTTTCAGTAAAAGTGCCAGTTTTAGCCAGCCGGCTAATTTTCAACCGCAGTCCCTGGTCAGGTTATTAAAAACAATTACAATAACAATACAGCCAATCATTGAGCAGTGAGCACACACAGAGCAACATAGGACAAGCAAGACATAGCATGCAGACAGAGCAACATAGCACAAAAAGCAACAAGACAAAATCCATAAAAAAGTAAGTGCTTTCACACCTCACAAGCTACAGACAACAGGCAACATGGAAAGTTCAGTAATGCACTGCAAAATGTCAATGGTCAAAGGCCCGTTTAAGAAAAATAAAAAATCAGAGTATAGGGTGCTGATATAGGATCAGTTTTGCCTTTTTAAATCATAATGAATAAGAGGGGGCACCTGATCTTAGATCAACACTCTGAGACACGTAGTGAATGGGCCCACGCCTGGCAGCCCTGGTTTCAAGAGGCTTTTAAAAGAGAAGATACTATTTGAATACACTGGTAGTTGTGTGCTTCTGTCATGGTGACCTATTGTGTTTAATTGTTTATTTCTACTGTTGTAATATCAAGGTCGCACTGAAGCTGTGTTGCCCTCAAATTTAAATGAGGAATATATAACCTTTGACCTATTTAGATATTATTAAACGTGCCTTGTGTCAACCCCTTTCCTCAGGTTAAAATCTTTTTTTCGCCAGAATAAAAATGATCAGCAGCGACCACTGGCAATGACCCAGAACATTTCCATGGGCCTCTCTCCCTGAGTCATACGACATAAGTATTCTCCCTCAAAGACCAGTCTCAATCTTTCTTACACCACTGTAAGCCCCTTACACACACACACACACACACACACACACACACACACCAGCTTACACATACACCGACCGGCTTACACGGGGGACCCATTATGAAATGGGGTGCATAGCTAATTATAGCAGCGCCGGTTCGCAATGGAAGGCGCTCTTCTCGCTGTGTGTTGGAGCCACGGAGGCTGCACAAACATCTCCTCAGAGACCCCGCTCTTGTTTAATGAAACATCGTCTGGGGCCTCGCAGGGGCCCGGCAGAACGGGACGCACATAGACAACTAGAACCCAGTCTGACAGACAGTGTCAGAGAGGCCATGCCAATTATATTCTCAGCAACAATCTCAACCACCCCCCAATCCCAGACAAAGAATAACATGGGAAAGATATGCTTACTAATACTCCCCAAGCCAAACATGAAAAGTGTATGGATTTATTTGCTTAGTCATCAAGTAGGTGTTTCAGATTGAAGTGGTGGTGGTGGTGGGAGGGCACACTGCTCTCAGCTGTTTATTTTGGTTCTGAATCACGTGAGGGAGGCCCGATGTCGACTTCAATGCCGCTGCTCGTTCGGATGAGTTATTGTGGGTCTAGCTGGCTACTTTTTATGGCACAAACCATTTGTAGATAGGACCAAGATGAGTGCACTGGTGTGAATGTATTAAGGAACACATACTCTTTGTAAAAGTGTAAATCTTGATCTACTTGAGTGTCTTGAAAGCTGAAACGTAGACAAGTGTGTGCTTCCAGATGTCGTGGAATGCAGAACGGCCTCGACTTCATTGGGAAACCATGATTTAAGTCTTACCTTTGCCTTTTGAATACTTGCATCCTACCTTCTTTTCAATGGTGGCATTAGAATATGTAAAAAAAAAATAGGGGAATTTAACCATTGTAGTTATATGTCACCTTAGCTGACATATTAGTCTTCAACATGGTACTCATCCCCCCCATTGCTAGTACAGGGATTACATGTACAGTGGGGCCCGAAATTATTGGATGAGCAAAAAACACCGTATAAAATAAATAATACAAATACTGAGCAATATAGTATGCAAATATATATATATATACAGTATATATTATTTTATACTAATACAACTGTTCAGAGTTTGTTTAACAAATAATTGAACAAATCTAAAAAGGATAGAGGTCAAAATGATTGGATCCCCTATTTACAGTTTTTTTCAATTGCTAACAAGCATCAGTCAGTACTGAAGCCACTTTTTCAAAACTCTTCACACAGTCTGCATTACCAACATGCATCTTGGCCAAACAGTTCATCTCACCTCAAAAAGTCACTCAAACCACAAAAACAGTTCATATATGTCTCAAAATAAGCTCGTTCGACCAACAATTAGAAAATGGCGCTAACAGAGATGGTCACCTCACTTCAGGTCCGTAGAAAACTATGCAGTTAGTTGTTTTTTTATGTATTATTTCTTACATTATTCGCGCATAAAATCTCAAGTGCTATTACATACAGCCGGGAAGAACTATTGGATATAAAAGCGATGTCAATTTACCATCATTACGACCAGGAATACGTCTTTCTCAAAGCGGATCCTTTGTTCGGACCACCACCCTGGACATGCGATCTTATCTCAGAGGCCGATCCAATACAACTCGGTTGCCTCAGGGGAGGCAGACGGAGCGGCCTACTGGTCAGACTCAGAAGGCGAGCACACCATCCACCGGTTCCGAGCATATTACTCGCCAATGTCCAATCTCTTGATAATAAGGTGTACGAAATTAGGGCACGAGTTGCCTTCCCGAGAGACATCAGAGATTGTAACATTCTCTGTTGCACGGAAACATGGCTCACTTGGGATATGTTGTCAGAGTCGGTACAGCCACCTGGTTTCTTCACGCATCACGCCGACAGAAACAAACATCTCTCTGGTAAGATGAATGGCGGGGATGTATGCCTTATGATTAACAATTCATGGTGTAATCACAACAACATACAGGAACTCAAGTCCTTTTGTTCACCTGACCTAGAATTCCTTACAATCAAATGCCAACTGCATTATCTTAACAAAGCTAACAAGATCAATACTTCCTAAATTCTATCAGCACATCGAATGCGTGACAGGAGCTGCTAGTATTCTGGACCATTGCTACTCAAACTTCCACAATGCATACAAAGCCTTCCCCTGAGTCTCACCATGACTCCATTTTGTTGCTCCCAGCCTATAGACAGAAAGCAAAACAGGAAACGCCCATGCTCAGGTCAATACGACGCTGGTCTGACCAATCAGATTCCACGCTTCGATCACATGGACTGGGATATGTTCCGGATGGCCTCAGACAACAACATTGATGTATACGCTGACTCGGTGAGCGAGTTTATTAGCAAGTCCAGTGGAGATGTCATACACTCTGTGACTATTAAAACCTTCCCTAACCAGAAACCATGGATTGATGGCAACATTCGTGCAAAACTGAAAGCGCAAACCACCGCTTTTAATCATGGCAAGGCGACCGCAAATATGACCGAATACAAACAATGCAGCTATTCCCTCTGCAAGGCAATCAAACAAGCAAAGCGTGAGTTTAGAGACAAAGTAGAGTTGCAATTCAATGGCTCAAATACGAGATGAATGTAACGTAACGTAACCAACACTGCTAGCTAGCCAGCTAGCTCCCGATAAGCAGCATTGTAGAAACTTCACACTCAACGGTACGACTTGATTAGGGTAGTGTCAACAACGCAGCTAGCCTACCCCAGCAGTACTCTATCATTTTAATCATTTTAGTCAATTAGATTCTTGCTACGTAAGCTTAACTTTCTGAACATTCGAGACGTGTAGTCCACTTGTCATTCCAATCTCCTCTGCATTAGCGTAGCCTCTTCTCTAGCCTGTCAACTATGTGTCTGTCTATCCCTGTTCTCTCCTCTCTGCACAGACCATACAAACGCTCCACACCGCATGGCCGCAGCCACCCTAATCTGGTGGTCCCAGCGCGCACGACCCACGTGGAGTTCCAGGTCTCCGGTAGCCTCTGGAACTGCCGATCTGCGGCCAACAAGGCAGAGTTCATCTCAGCCTATGTCTCCCTCCAGTCCCTCGACTTCTTGGCTCTGACGGAAACATGGATCACCACAGACAACACCGCTACTCCTACTGCTCTCTCTTCGTCCGCCCACGTGCTCTCGCACACCCCGAGAGCTTCTGGTCAGCGGGGTGGTGGCACCGGGATCCTCATCTCTCCCAAGTGGTCATTCTCTCTTTCTCCCCTTACCCATCTGTCTATCACCTCCTTTGAATTCCATGCTGTCACAGTTACCAGCCCTTTCAAGCTTAACATCCTTATCATTTATCGCCCTCCAGGTTCCCTCGGAGAGTTCATCAATGAGCTTGATGCCTTGATAAGCTCCTTTCCTGAGGACGGCTCACCTCTCACAGTTCTGGGCGACTTTAACCTCCCCACGTCTACCTTTGACTCATTCCTCTCTGCCTCCTTCTTTCCACTCCTCTCCTCTTTTGACCTCACCCTCTCACCTTCCCCCTACTCACAAGGCAGGCAATACGCTCGACCTCATCTTTACTAGATGCTGTTCCTCCACTAACCTCATTGCAACTCCCCTCCAAGTCTCCGACCACTACCTTGTATCCTTTTCCCTCTCGCTCTCATCCAACACTTCCCACACTGCCCCTACTCGGATGGTATCGCGCCGTCCCAACCTTCGCTCTCTCTCCCCGCTACTCTCTCCTCTTCCATCCTATCATCTCTTCCCTCTGCTCAAACCTTCTCCAACCTATCTCCTGATTCTGCCTCCTCAACCCTCCTCTCCTCCCTTTCTGCATCCTTTGACTCTCTATGTCCCCTATCCTCCAGGCCGGCTCGGTCCTCCCCTCCCGCTCCGTGGCTCGACGACTCATTGCGAGCTCACAGAACAGGGCTCCGGGCAGCCGAGCGGAAATGGAGGAAAACTCGCCTCCCTGCAGACCTGGCATCCTTTCACTCCCTCCTCTCTACATTTTCCTCCTCTGTCTCTGCTGCTAAAGCCACTTTCTACCACTCTAAATTCCAAGCATCTGCCTCTAACCCTAGGAAGCTCTTTGCCACCTTCTCCTCCCTCTTGAATCCTCCTCCCCCTCCCCCCTCCTCCCTCTCTGCAGATGACTTCGTCAACCATTTTGAAAAGAAGGTCGACGACATCCGATCCTCGTTTGCTAAGTCAAACGACACCGCTGGTTCTGCTCACACTGCCCTACCCTGTGCTCTGACCTCTTTCTCCCCTCTCTCTCCAGATGACATCTCACGTCTTGTGACGGCCGGCCGCCCAACAACCTGCCCGCTTGACCCTATCCCCTCCTCTCTTCTCCAGACCATCTCCGGTGACCTTCTCCCTTACCTCACCTCGCTCATCAACTCATCCCTGACCGCTGGCTACGTCCCTCCCGTCTTCAAGAGAGCGAGAGTTGCACCCCTTCTGAAAAAACCTACACTCGATCCCTCCGATGTCAACAACTACAGACCAGTATCCCTTCTTTCTTTTCTCTCCAAAACTCTTGAACGTGCCGTCCTTGGCCAGCTCTCCCGCTATCTCTCTCAGAATGACCTTCTTGATCCAAATCAGTCAGGTTTCAAGACTAGTCATTCAACTGAGACTGCTCTTCTCTGTATCACGGAGGCGCTCCGCACTGCTAAAGCTAACTCTCTCTCCTCTGCTCTCATCCTTCTAGACCTATCGGCTGCCTTCGATACTGTGAACCATCAGATCCTCCTCTCCACCCTCTCCGAGTTGGGCATCTCCGGCGCGGCCCACGCTTGGATTGCGTCCTACCTGACAGGTCGCTCCTACCAGGTGGCGTGGCGAGAATCCGTCTCCTCACCACGTGCTCTCACCACTGGTGTCCCCCAGGGCTCTGTTCTAGGCCCTCTCCTATTCTCGCTATACACCAAGTCACTTGGCTCTGTCATAACCTCACATGGTCTCTCCTATCATTGCTATGCAGACGACACACAATTAATCTTCTCCTTTCCCCTTCTGACGACCAGGTGGCGAACCGCATCTCTGCATGTCTGGCAGACATATCAGTGTGGATGACGGATCATCACCTGAAGCTGAACCTCGGCAAGACGGAGCTGCTCTTCCTCCCGGGGAAGGACTGCCCGTTCCATGATCTCGCCATCACGGTTGACAACTCCATTGTGTCCTCGTCCCAGAGCGCTAAGAACCTTGGCGTGATCCTGGACAACACCCTGTCGTTCTCAAATAACATCAAGGCGGTGGCCCGTTCCTGTAGGTTCATGCTCTACAACATCCGCAGAGTACGACCCTGCCTCACACAGGAAGCGGCGCAGGTCCTAATCCAGGCACTTGTCATCTCCCGTCTGGATTACTGCAACTCGCTGTTGGCTGGGCTCCCTGCCTGTGCCATTAAACCCCTACAACTCATCCAGAACGCCGCAGCCCGTCTGGTGTTCAACCTTCCCAAGTTCTCTCACGTCACCCCGCTCCTCCGCTCTCTCCACTGGCTTCCAGTTGAAGCTCGCATCCGCTACAAGACCATGGTGCTTGCCTACGGAGCTGTGAGGGGAACGGCACCTCACTACCTCCAGGCTCTGATCAGGCCCTACACCCAAACAAGGGCACTGCGTTCATCCACCTCTGGCCTGCTCGCCTCCCTATCACTGAGGAAGTACAGTTCCCGCTCAGCCCAGTCAAAACTGTTCGCTGCGCTGGCCCCCCAATGGTGGAACAAACTCCCTCACGACGCCAGGACAGCGGAGTCAATCACCACCTTCCGGAGACACCTGAAACCCCACCTCTTTAAGGAATACCTAGGATAGGATAAAGTAATCCTTCTCCCCCTCCCCCCCCCCCCCCCTTAAAAGACCTAGATGCACTATTGTAAAGTGGCTGTTCCACTGGATGTCATAAGGTGAAAGCACCAATTTGTAAGTCGCTCTGGATAAGAGCGTCTGCTAAATGACTTAAATGTAAATGTAATGTAAATGTAATGTGGCAGGGTCAATCAGTCAATCACGGATTACAAAAAGAAAACCAGCCCCGTTGCGGACATCGACGTCTCGCTCCCAGACAAATTAAACAACTTCTTTGTTCGCTTTGAGAACAATACAGTGCCACTGACACTGCCTGCTACCAAAGCCTGTGGGCTCTCCTTCTCCGTGGCAAATGTGAGTAAAACATTTAAACGTGTTAACCCTCGCAAGGCTGCCGGCCCAGACGGCATCCCTAGCAACGTCCTCAGAGCATGGGCAGACCAGCTGGTGTGTTTACGGACATATTCAACCAATCCCTATCTCATTCTGTTGTCCCCACATGCTTCAAGATGGCCACAAGATGGCCACCATTGTGCCTGTTCCCAAGAAAGCTAAGGTAACTGAACTAAATGACTATCGCCCCATTTCACTCACTTCTGTCATCATGAAGTGCTTTGAGAGACTAGTCAAGGATCATATCACCGCCACCCTACCTGATTTCCTAGACCCACTTCAATTTGCTTACCGCCCCAATAGGTCCACTGATGATGCAATCGCCATCTGCACCTACACTGCACACGGCCCTATCCCATCTGGAAAAGAGGAATACCTATGTAAGAATGCTGTTCATTGACTACAGTTCAGCATTTAACACCATAGTACCCTCCAAACTCGTCATTAAGCCCGAGACCCTGGGTCTCAACCCCGCCTTGTGCAACTGGGTCCTGGACTTTCTGACGGGCCGCCCCCAGGTGGTGAAGGTAGGAAACAACATCTCCACCCTGCTCATCCTCAACACTGGGGCCCCACAAGGGTGCCTTCTCAGCCCTCTCCTGTGCTCCCTGTTCACCCATGACTGCGTGGCCATGCACGCTTCCAACTCAATCATCAAGTTTGTAGACGACACTACAGTGGTAGGCCAGATTACCAACAACAACGAGGCGGCCTACAGGGAGGAGGTGAGGGCCCTCGGAGTGTGGTGTCAGGAAAATAACCTCTCACTCAACGTCAACAAAACTAAGGAGATGATCGTGGACTTCAGGAGACAGCAGAGGGAACACCCCCCCCCCCCCCATCCACATCGATGTGACAGTAGTGGAGAAGTTGGAAGTACCTCGGCGTGCACATCACGTACGAACTGAAATGGTCCACCCACACAGACAGCGTGGTGAAGAAGTCACAACAGCGCCTCGTCCAGCTCAGGAGGCTGAAGAAATTTGCCTTGTCATCTAAAACACTCACAAACTTTTACAGATGCACAATCGAGAGCATCCTGTTGTGCTGTATCACTGCCTGGTGCGGAAATTGCACCTCCCTCAACCGCAAGGCTCTCCAGAGGGTAGTGCGGTTTTCACAACACATCACCGGGGGCAAACTACCTGCCCTCCAGGACACCTACAGCACCCGATGTCACAGGAAGGACAAAAAGATCATCAAGGACAGCAACCACCCGAGCCACTGCTTGTTCAACCTGCTATCATCCAGAAGGCGAGGTCAGTACAGGTGCATCAAAGCTGGGACCGAGAGACTGAAAAACAGCTTCTATCTCAAGGCCATCAGACTGTTAAACAGTCGTCACTAACAAAGAGAGGCTGCTGCCAACATGCAGACTCAAATCTCTGGCCTTAATAAAGGTATCACTAGTCACTTTAAATAACGCCACTTGAATAATGTTTACATATTGGTATCACTAGTCACTTTAAATAACGCCACTTAATAATGTTTACATATCCTACATTACTCATCTCATATGTATATACTGTGTTCTACACCATCTACTGCATCTTGCCTTTGCCGCACGGCATTGCTCACCCAAATATTTATATGTACATATTTTTATTTATCCCTTTACATTTGTGTGTATTTGTGTGTATAAGGTAGTTGTTTTGAATTTGTTAGATTACTTGTTAGATATTACTGCATAGTCGGAACTAGAAGCACAAGCATTTCGCTACACTCGCGTTAACATCTGCTAACCATGTGTATGTGACCACCTGCATTTGATTTGATTTGAATTCTCACTCAGAATACATACATTGTCACTCAAAACACACTGACCTAAAAAACACTAACTGGGAGCCTTACATAAATGATGAACTTTTCTCTTTGAAGTTTAAATGATTTTTCACATACTGTAAATCAGTGTTTCATTATAGAATAAGGATAACACCTTTTCACTTTATTGACTGTACTAAAGTGCAGTTGAAGTTGGAAGTTTACATACACCTTAGCCAAATACATTTAAACTCAGTTTTTCACAATTCCTGACATTTAATCCTAGTAAAAATTCCCTGTCTTAGGTCAGTTAGAATCACCACTTTATTTCAAGAATGTGAAATGTCAGAATAATAGTAGAGAGAATGATTTATTTCAGCTTTTATTTCTTTCATCACATTCCCAGTGGGTCAGAAGGTTACATACACTCAATTAGTATTTGGTAGCATTTCCTTTAAATTGTTTAACTTGGGTCAAACGTTTTGGGTAGCCTTCCACAAGCTTCCCACAATACGTTGGGTGAACTTTGGCCCATTCCTCCTGACAGAGCTGGTGTAACTGAGTCAGGTTTGCAGGCCTCCTTGCTCGCACACGCTTTTTCAGTTCTGCCTAAACATTTTCTATAGGATTGAGGTCAGGGCTTTGTGATGGCCACTCCAATACCTTGACTTTGTTGTCCTTAAGCCATTTTGCCACAACTTTGGAGGTATGATTGTGGTCATTGTCCATTTGGAAGACCCATTTGCGACCAAGCTTTAACTTCCTGACTGATGTCTTGAGATGTTGCTTCAATATATCCACACAATTTTCCTTCCGCCATCTATTTTGTGAAGTGCACCAGTCCCTAGTGCAACAAAGAACCCCCACAACATGATGCTGCCACCCCCGTGCTTCACAGTTGGGATGGTGTTCTTCGGCTTGCAAGCCTCCCCCTTTTTCCTCCAAACATAACGATGGTCATTATGGCCAAACAGTTTTATTTTGGTTTCATCAGACCAGAGGACATTTCTCCAAAAACTACGATCTTTGTCCCCATGTGCAGTTGCAAACCGTAGTCTGGCTTTTTTATGGCGGTTTTGGAGCAGTGGCTTCTTCCTTGCTGAGTGGCCTTTCAGGTTATGTCAATATAGGACTCGTTTTACTGTGGATATACTGTAGATACTTTTGTACCTGTTTCCTCCACCATCTTCACAAGGTCCTTTGCTGTTGTTCTAGGATTGATTTGCACTTTTCGCACCAAAGTATGTTCATCTCTAGGAGACAGAACGCGTCTCATTCCTGAATGGTGTGATGGCTGTGTGGTCCCATGGTGTTCATACTTGCGTACTATTGTTTGTACAGATGAACGTGGTGCCTTCAGGCATTTGGAAATTGCTCCCAAGGATGAACCAGACATGTGGAGGTCTACAATTTTTTTCTCCTGAGGTTTTGGCTGATTTCTTTTGATTTTCCCATGATGTCAAGCAAAGAGGCCCAAAGGTAGGCCTTGGAATACATCCACAGGTACAGGTACCTCCAATTGACTCAAATGATGTCAATTAGCCTATCAGAAGCTTCTAAAGCCATGACATCATTTTCTGGAATTTTCCAAGCTGTTTAAAGGCACAGTCAAGTTAGTGTATGTAAACTTCTGATCCACTGGAATTGTGATTAAGTGAATTATAAGTGAAATAATTTGTCTGTAAACAATTGTTGGAAAAAATACTTGTGTCATGCACAAAGTAGATGTCCTATCCGACTTGCCAAAACTATAGTTTGTTAACAAGAAATTTGTTGATTGGTTGAAGAACGAGTTTTAATGACTCCAACCTAATTGTATATAAACTTCAGACTTCAACTGTATATGTAACAAGAATGAATCAGAAATTAAGCAATTTGCTTCAATAGACATTATTTTTTCTATGTCTTTGCATGTAATAATTTACTTGTGAAAAATAAAAAGTTGAAACAAAAAACGAATTCCTGAAGTTCCAGGGCTGCAATAATAATTACAAAAACCACAACGTGCATCGTATAATCACTCTTACTGTACAGTACTGTGGGGATTCTAGTTCTCCCTCTCTCCTGCATTTGGCCACACGTTCTCATTAACATCACATCTTATGTCTTCTCTGGCGATGCATCTTGGAAAGTATCTTCTGGAATGTCTAATCCAACACTGGCAGTCTTCAGGAGAAGTGTCTCCACATCCTGGCAGTCTTCAGGAGAAGTGTCTCCACACCCTGGCAGTCTTCAGGAGAAGTGTCTCCACATCCTGGCAGTCTTCAGAAGAAGTGTCTCCACACCCTGGCAGTCTTCAGGAGAAGTGTCTCCACATCCTGGCAGTCTTCAGGAGAAGTGTCTCCACACATTCATGGCATCCAGTAAGGACATCTGGTCATGTGGATGATGGTCATAAACCTTCCACCTCCACGCAGAGCAAAACTCCTCTATGGGGTTTAGGAAGGGGGAGTATGGAGGCAGGAATAGTACTGACATCCTGGGATGTGTAGTGGAGTGGTGGAATGCCACATTATCTCACACAACAACGAAGGTAGGGTAGTTTCTTGCCCCTCTCTCCTCCACTGGCACAAGTTGATTATGCACGTCATCCAGAAAAGAAATGAGTATCTCTGTATTGTAGGGGCCAATGAGTTGTTTGTTTAACAGCAGACCATCATTGGACAGTGCTGCACACTTTGTGATGTTAGCTTCTCTCTAGCCTGGGACATCCATGGTTGCTCTCTGTCCAATCACATTTCTTCCCCCTGCGGTGCGTTTTTGCCAGGTTGAATCCAGCTTCATCCACAAAGATGAATGTATATGCAGTTTGCCTGGCTTCCATCTCCATTACTCTCTAAAATACAGTAAATTCACAGTTTTGCAGTACTTTACATTATGCATAGCTGTGTATGTACCCTGTTTGGTTATTGAACAGACCTCTTACCTGGACATATTGATACCGGAGTTCTTTCACACGTTCACCGTTTCTCTCAAAGGGTACAGTGTACAACTGCTTCCTCCTTATTTTATGTTTCTCTGGGACTCTGGCCATTGTCGTTGTGCTGACCGTATTCACATTCCCTACAGTGATATTGTCTGCCAGCACTCTGTCCCGAATTTCCCGCAGTTTTATTGCATTGTTGCCAATTACCATGTCAACAATGGCATTTTCCTGCGCATCTGATAATATTCTGCCTCTCCCTCCTGTGGGAGGCAACCTTTGGATCCTACTGAAAAACACAAAACAATCAATATATTTCAAAATGTCAGTACATGTAAAAATGTGAACATACTGTATTGTACTGTAATATGTAGTTCAATTATCATTGAAGGATGCACATCTCGTACTATTGACGCAACTGTTGAACGCTGCAGATTTGGTTGCACCCTTAAACCGTCCTCTCTCATAGAGAGACCATGGTTTACAACATGGTCAATAATTGTGGCCCTTATCTCATCAGAGACCACCTCTCTTGGTCTTCCTCTCCTTTGTCCTCCACGCATTCTCCCTCTCCCTGCCACTCTTCTTTCCCCACCAACCTGTATTCCTTGATCCATGTTTCCAAACGAAATCATTTCGAAGCCGTCCTCTTTTGTCTGTTTGGTAACTAGACTAAAAACAGAACACTTGGGTAGGCTTTCAGCTGAAATTGCAATCAGCTGTGTTTGGAATGATTAAATATTCTGCTGAGATTTTCTATACCTTTCAATCTGGTTACTGCAGAAATGCACGACATTTGCTATTCATTCTGTTTTGAATGTGTTTTGGAGACAGTGTGTTAGCATTTGAAAATGTGCTGAAAATATATCGTTTTACAGGTGGTGGAGTATGAATGAGAAAAGAGTTTCGGAGAATGTGGTCGGAGATTTCGGAGAATGTGGTTGGAGATTTCTGAGAATGTGGTTATCGAATGCATTTTGTGTGAGAACAATTCAAAATGATTGACAGTTTGGTCCACATACACTTCTGTTTCGCTGACTGTATGAAGAGATTTGACAATGTGACTTCAGTTTTGACCAATGCATGTTAGCGATTGAAAAAAAACGGTAAATACTCTAGCACCACCCCCTTGCGAGGATAATGACACTGAGCCTTTTTCTAGAGAACACAGGGGAAGGGATCTTAGACCATTCCTCCATAAAGAATCCTTCCAGATCCTTGATATTCTTCATCTGCGCTTATGGACTGCCCTCTTCAAATCAAACCAACGTTTTCAATGGCGTTCAAGTCCGGAGACTGAGAAGGCCATTGCAAAATCTAGATCTTGGGGTTGTTGTCTTGCTGGAAGATCCATGCGCGGCCTCCTGTCGGAGGCAACCCGGTTCATGGCTAAAATGTCCTAGTACTTGATAAAGTTCATGATGGCATTGACCTTAACATGTGCCCCAGGACACAAAACAGTCCCATAACATAACATATCCACCACCATATGTTACAGTAGGTATGAGCTATTTTCTGCGTATGCATTGTTCTTTCGAGGGCCAAACCCACAGCTGGTATTTGGCCCCTCACACCAATGGTGGATTTGACCATTGAAAGAACAATACATGTGCAGAAAATATTGATTGAATATTGAAGAGAGTTTGAATTGAAGAAGGCAGTCCACACGCGCAGACAAGGGATATCAAGGATCTGAAAAGAATCTGTACGGTGGAATGGTCTCAGCTCCCTCCCTATGTGTTTTCCAATCTCATAAAACATTTTAGAGAAAGGCTCAGTGTCGTTATCCTTTCTCTGAGCAATTGTATTAATATAAATAATATAATTTTTCATTTTTGGGGGGCATACAATATAGCTCAGTACTTGTATTATGTATTTTTGATCAATACTTTTGGACCCCAACTGTATATCCTGTGATTTGCGCTGCTGAGGTGCTACTGCCTCTCATTCTGCTCGAGTGAGAATGTGATAGAGGGCTCTGCTGATGGGCTTATACAACGAGTTGGCAAAGGTACACCGTTCTACAGACAGAGAGCAATGGTCTCTCATTAGTCAAGCACTGTAATGGCGTTACACGTACATAACACCTATGTAACTGAATGAATGGGGAGCAGAGGACAGGAGAAGAATAGAGAATGGAAGGGTAGCTTTCTATTCATCGCAGGAAGAAGAAGCTTGGAGAAAAGCGATCTATATTAAGCCTCGGGTGTGAATGTGTTCAAAGAAACGTGAAGCGCATGGTATTGTCTACGATGAAACAATCAATCGGTCAAATCATCGCTGCATGCTTCCCACTGGATTCAAGTGGCACTAGTTTTGTGACTTTTTTTAGGAAAGAAGTATTTGGTGACGATGCTCCCAACACACCCATCCTCCTCCTCCGACCTTCGTCTTCTCCTCACCTTCGTTCTCTCCTTCTCAACTCAGCAGGGATTGTCAGTCGGCACACAATGGTGGCTGAATGGACTCCCCCGACAATGGCAAATAAGGCCTGCAAATGAACAGGAGAGGTGGGGACTCATGATTACGTCTTTATTTGCAAGTAATGGGATTAGCACGCCCGTAAAAGGGACAGCACACAAAGTGACACGATTAAGGACGGTGTCGGTTTCTCGGGCCGCAGTGACATAAAGAGCACCCACCAGCAGTCTTCCCCTCGGGCCGTGGATGTGAAACTCTGTAGAATTCTGCCTGGAGGCCCCACGACAACCCCAATCACCTCCTCTACGTCTTTGCTGTCACCAGACTTCCTTTGCTCCGGAAGCCGGCGCTCCACCATACAGTACGGCCCGCCTTGGTTGCCCATTTCCAACCCCTGTAACTCGCAGCTCATTGTGCAAGAAACACAATTAAATTCAGCTAAAGGGGACCACTAGCTGCTCAGCTGTGGTCTAAATAGGCTTAAGGAGGGAAAATGAATCTAATTGCATGTTATTGGCCTGAAGTTAATCCCGTCGCTTTGACAGCTCAGTGAGGGTTTCATGGGGGGGGGTGAGGCGTGCCTCTTGTTTCTGGAGGCGCTCAGATACCACAGGGGGTGGCGGAGTGCTTATAACAAAGCCAAGGGGCTGCACTTGACTCCCTCTGGAAAGGGGCTGGATATGCACTAAGAGACTTTTGTGGTGAGAATTCGTGCCTAATACACTCTCGACTTCAGTTTGGTTGAGTCGTCAACCCACACCTTTTGGGGGAGGGGGCGGGGGGCTGGAAATGTGATTTGTTTGCGTTCAAAGTAAGAGGGGGGTGTTTGGGATTAATTGTTTAAATGCAGATGTGTGGCCGGGAACGTTTTGAGTCGTATCCGGTGGGATTGATCAACAATTAGGCTGTCTGCCTTGGCCACACGATTCTATTTCTATTGGCCGTCTTAAACGAACCCAACCAATATTAAACACTTTGCTTGTTATTTGGTTTTCGAAATGGTTTCCAGTCCGTGAGCCTGTGATCAGATTTTATTTTACTTTGGTTCCACCATAATTGGAGCCCCACTTTCACCCTTTTGTACACATGATTAAATGGTTAAATCTATCAAGTTAGAGGTTGGGCATTTAAACCACATAGCCACACGGATTGTTAATCCCTTTTCTGTTATTTCAACTCAAGGAGATTTGGCCCCTCACAAGGTTTTCTTCCAAGGCACAATACCTTTCAGCTGTGCGTATGGTCATGGATGCACTAGGGAAGACGGATAAATAGCTCATGGTGTAAATAGGACCCAGACGATTGCACTATAAAGTGGATGGAAACAGTTTTCTAACTTATTTACTTTGGAACGATCAGGGAAACCATCTATTTACTTCCCACCCCTCTCTTTCTGGAGATATACACGAGTCTGCATTTCATTTAGCGAGTACTTCCAACAACTCACTTTTCGGAAATAAGTACTAATAGTTCCCCCTTGGTTGTGTGGCCTCCCCAGGCCTGTGAAATCTTAAGCATTGTGGTGGCGGCTCTAACTACATGCAAATAACACAAAGACGGATGGTTAACCTCAGACGACACTGGAGTCGGCTCTTTGCACGAAGATCCCCCAGCTGTGTTCGTTTCAACCCGACTGCTTTACTCTCCAATCACTCTGGATCCCCCAGCTGTGTTCGTTTCAACCCGACTGCTTTACTCTCCGATCACTCTGGATCCCCCTGCTGTGTTCGTTTCAACCCGACTGCTTTACTCTCCGATCACTCTGGATCCCCCAGCTGTGTTCGTTTCAACCCGACTGCTTTACTCTCCGATCACTCTGGATCCCCCAGCTGTGTTCGTTTCAACCTGACTGCTTTACTCTCTGATCACTCTGGATCGCCCAGCTGTATTCGTTTCAACCCGACTGCTTTACTCTCCGATCACTCTGGATCCCCCAGCTGTGTTCGTTTCAACCCGACTGCTTTACTCTCCGATCACTCTGGATCCCCCAGCTGTGTTCGTTTCAACCCGACTGCTTTGCTCTCCGATCACTCTGGATCCCCCAGCTGTGTTCGTTTCAACCCGACTGCTTTACTCTCCGATCACTCTGGATCCCCCAGCTGTGTTCGTTTCAACCCGACTGCTTTACTCTCCGATCACTCTGGATCCCCCAACTCAAATCTTAATCCCACGGTGATGGATGAAGCCTGTACAGCAATGGCAACAAATGATGCTCAAGTGAAATGGAATGATGCCCAAGATAAACATAATTTAAAACCTCAGTTAATAAACATTTGAGAAAAAACATGCATTTTGATGTCATTAATGAAAATGACATGCTGGGAAAACATGGTTGATAACGTTGGAACCCCAACCAGAATTAGACATGACTACTAGACTGCTAGACATGGCATCACCAAAAAAGACAAAGCCTATCTAACAATATTAAGACACAACTGATACATGGATAGGAAACATAATGGCTGTGTGTGAGTAGTTGATTGGGTTCCAAATCATCAGTTAAGGTCATTAAAAAAAAAATGATAGGGAACTCTCTAAAAAAAACTTTTCAAGGCTTTTATCACCTGCCTAGTTATCTGGGCCGGTATATAGATTATAGACAAGACCCGTCTGTGTTCCGTTTAGATAGCGTCCACCTTCACTAGCTGGATGTGGTCGTCCTTTGTGTGGTCAAGCATGCGACCAATGAGCATTTAGAGAGAGAAGGGCTTTGGAGTTGTGTTGCCAGTGAGTCCGCAGAGCATGTATGAAACCAAAGAGTGCTAAGGGATCTTCCTCCACGACACTGATGAAAGCTGATTCAGTGCCTCTCGTTAAAAAAAAAACAAAGCATTTTGTGTGCTCCACAGTCATCCCTATCCAGGTAAGGGTAATATGGTCTCCTAAATCACAGCCTCAAATACCAGAGGGAATTAAAGGTACAATATGCAGAAATCGCTTAGCCATTTCCTGGTTGCTAAAATTCCAAAAGTTAGCCTAAATTCAGTTTATGTGACAAAACAAGCAAGTGTAGAGAATGATTGTACCGCCTAAACCGCTGTGAAATGTATTTTCCAAAAGCATTTTGTATTTTCAGCTGTTTGAAGCTGGTGTACAAAACTGAAAGCAAAAGACACAAAAATGAAACGGGAATAACGAGAAGCATAGAAATAGAGCCCCAAACAGTGACTTATTGCAGCTTTAAGGTGGCTGTTTACCCACTCTCTCTCTTAAATCTCTGCATGCGTGTGAAATGTCGGCTCAATATTAATATTAAGTCCAGAATTGTTTAAACAAAGGTCGGTCTGAAAGGAAAAGGATTAATCGAACTACAATATTCTAGCCATTCTTTGCAAATGGACCACCTAAGTTTGATACTGTACTGTATGTGACAGATATAAAGACCAAAATCTGCAAGCACAGGGGTAATAATAAGTGTTATCTTTGGATTAAACTGGCTCATAAGCACCTTTTCCGCTTCCACACACCCGGAAGTAAAATCCTTTTGCACACAATTGAATCGGAAGTTCATATCCATATGCATCACACCAAGTATATCTTTCTTTTTTTAAGCAGAGTCTGCCTGTTGCAACATCAGGAACCATTCTTTATTCTCATAAGATTAAGTTATGCATCGATGTCGATGGAAGATGTACGCTAAAGTATCCCAAATTAAGAGTCAGTTCATAGAATCCAGAAATGAGTGTTGCTGTTAAAATAAAGAGTTGTGAAATGTAAAAAAAAAATGTGTGGTGGATCTGCGGGGGAATGGTGGAACGCGCCATTGCAGGGATCGAGCAAAAGCCCAATGTGGCGGCTAGGGAAAGTGCCTGTGGCCAAACTCACGGCTCATTGAAAGTTTGAAGTAAAGAGGGCCGCAATACCCACAAATCCATAGGAAGTCCAAAACAGGGATAATTACAACTTTCATCAATTCAGTTTGTCAGGGCGACTTTTTTCTTTGCATTTATTTCTGTGACAAATCCCTCCCTCCATCCCCCAGTCCTCACCCGCTCTCTCTCTCTCTCTGACTTTTTTCTCATTCCCCCCCTCTGTATCCTGGTCCCTCACTTCCATGCTGAGGGAGGGAGGAGAGAGAACGAGAGAAAGAAAGAGAGAGGGAGAGAGGAGGGGGACTGGAGCCTGTGAGGGGAGCCAGTTTTTTTTTAAACAACAATGATTACAGTGCCATGCCCCGACCTGTGAAAATGAGCTGGAATAGGAGGGAGAGAGAGTGTCTGTGTCTGTGAGAGAGCGAGCGAGAGAGAGACAGAGAGAGAGAGAGAGAGGGAGTAAGAGAGTAAGGGAGAGGGCAGGATCCCCCTTTGGTATCTAAATGATTACAATGACTCCCTTTCAAGCTGGAGCACCCATTGCTGTGACTTGATATGATTTTTATCAGATGCTGAAATGCTACATTACCAAGTGAGCAGTAAATTATGTCTAAACCAATTACAGCAGGACCCCAAGCGGGCTAGCGGCCACACCAGGCCAAGAGGGAAGGCGGGTAGGATGGGAGGAGATTAAGGGGGGGGGGTGCAGGAATGAGAGAGGTGCACAGGGGGGGGGCTGCCGTTTGTCTTGATTAGGAGAGTCTGGGGGCGCAATCGCGCATGAGAGTCTGGCGATAAGAGCTCTGTGTATGTGTGTGCGTGTGCACGCATGTGCTTGTGTAAGTGAAGTGGCAGAGAGAGTGGGGGGGAGGGGGGACATAGTGACTACTGATGCAGATAGATGTATATGTATTTAGAGAAGGTGTGTGTTTGTCAGGGGTCAGGGAAATCAAAACAAAATGTCATGGGAAAAGTTGTTTTAAAGGTACCTTGTAAATGAGCGGGTCATAAATCGAGTTAAAATAACCTGTGGTTTGACTATTAAATGTGCCAAGCTTGTTCAAATCTGTTCCCACCAAATCTAGTCAAAACGGCCCATTTCCTGTCTTTTCTTCTTCTATCTGAATCTGTATTTTAATGCAGTCAAAATAAAGATGGAGGAAATGCGTCCCCAGTGATGTAACAGAGACATACATCAGAAATCCCTGGACTCTGACATTTCTTTGATTTCTTCCCACACCATCCTCTGCCTTGACTTAGTTAGACTTGTGTGTGTGTGTGTGTGTGTGTGTGTGTGTGCGTGCGTGCGTGCGTGCGTGCGTGCGTGCGTGCGTGCAGATGTACAGTACGTGCGTGAGTGTGTGTGTTCAGAAAAAATCTCATCTGTCTTTGAAGCTCTTCTGCAGTCCATAGAGATCGCGATGGGGACTGGCTGGCTGTTTTGATAGTGTTCCAATCTCTTCTCTTTCTCATGGCTTATCTTCATCATCAGTGGCCATTTGTGTTTGTTTACCCTTGTCCTCGTCATAAACATCCTCACAGGCCAAATAGGTGATCACAGAACGGAATGGCTCACCCTCCCATCATCAACATTTGATTAAGATAAGGAGAATAGATTAAAATGTAGGCCACAGTAAAATATATAGATACACTACTGGTCAAAATTTTAGAACACCTACTCATTCGGGGGTTTGTCTTTATTTTCACTATTTTCTACATTGTAGAATAATAGTGAAGACCTCAAAATTATTAAATAACACATGGAATAATGTAGTAACCAAAAAAGTGTTAAACAAATCTAAATATATTTTATATTTGAGATTCTTCAAATAGCCACCCATTGCCTTGATAACAGCTTTGCACACTCTTGGCATTATCTCAACCAGCTTCACGTGGAATGCTTTTCCAACAGTCTTGAAGGAGTTTCCACATATGCTGAGCACTTTTTGGCTGCTTTTCCTTCACTCTGCGGTCTGACTCATCCCAAACCATCTCAATTTGGTTGAGGTCAGGGGATTGTGGAGGCCAGGTCATCTGATGCAGCACTCCATCACTCTCATTCTTGGTAAAATAGCCCTTACAAAGCCTGGAGGTGTGTTGGGTCATTGTCCTGTTGAAAAACAAATGATAGTCAAACTAAGCCCAAACCAGATGGGATGGTGTATCGCTGCAGAACGCTGTGGTAGCCATGCTGGTTAAGAGTGCCTCAAATTCTAAATAAATCACATACAGTGTCACCAGCAAAGCACCCCCACACCATAACACCTCCTCCTCCATGCTTTACTGTGGGAAATACACATGCAGAGATAATCTGTTCATCCACACAACGTCTAGTAGAAATTCCCTGTCTGAGGTCAGTTAGGATCACCACTTTATTTTAAAAATGTGAAATGTCAGAATAATAATAGAGAGAATTATTTATTTAAGCTTTTATTTCTTTCATCACATTTCCAGTGGGTCAGAAGTTTACATACACTCAGTTAGTATTTGGTAGCATTGCCTTTAAATTGCTTAACTTGGGTCAAATGTTTTGGGTAGCCTTCCACAAGCTTCCCATAATAAGTTGGTTGAATTTTGGCCATTTCTTCCTAACAAAGCTGGTGTAACTGAGTCAGGTTTGTAGGCTTTCTTGTTCGCACATGCTTTTTTAGTTTTGCCCACACATTTTCTATAGGGTTGAGGTCAGGGTTTTGTGATGGCCATTACAAAACCTTGACTTTGTTGTCCTTAAGCCATTTACCATAACTTTGGAGGTATGCTTGGGGTCATTGTCCATTTGGAAGACTCATTTGCGACAAAGCTTTAACTTGACCTGACTGATGTCTTGAGATGTTGCTTCAATATATCCACACAATTTCTCCCCCTCATGATACCATCTATTGTATGAAGTGCACCAGTCCCTCAGCATAGCACCCCCACAACATGGTGCTACCACCCCTGTGCTTCACGGTTGGGATGGTGTTCTTTGGCTTGCAAACCTCCCCTTTTCCCTCCAAACATAACGATGGTCATTATGGCCAAACAGTTTCATCAGACCAGAAGACATTTCTCCAAAAAAAGCTGAAATATTACATTTACATAAGTATTTCGACACTTTACTCAGTACTTTGTTGAAGCACCTTTGGCAGCGATTATAGCCCCAAACAGCAAGAATTACAACTTTCATCAAGTCTTCTTGTGTATGATTCTACAAGCTTGGCACACCTGTATTTGGGGAGTTTCTCCCATTCTTCTCTGCAGATCCTCTCAACCTCTGTCAGGTTGGACGGGGAGTGTCATTGCACAGTATTTTCAGGTCTCTCCAGAGATGTCGATCAGGTCAAGTCTGGGCCCTGGCTGGGCCACTCAAGGACATCCAGAGACTTGTCCCAAAGCCAGTCCTGCATTGGTTGTCTTGGCTGTGTGATTAGGGTCGTTGTCCTGTTGGAAGGTGAACCTTCACCCCAGTCTGGAGCAGGTTTTCATCAAGGATCTCTCTGTACTTTGCTCTGTTCATATTTCCCTTAATCCTGACTGGTCTCCCAGTTCCTGCCGCTGAAAAACATCCCCACAGCATGATGCTGCCACCACCATGCTTCACCGTAGGGATGGTGCCTGGTTTCCTCCAGACGTGACGCTTGGCAATCGGGCCAAAGAGTTCAATCTTGGTTTCATCAGACCAGAGAATCTTGTTTATCATGGTCTGTGAGTCCTATAGGTGCTTTTTAGCAAACTCCAAGTGGGCTGTCATGTGCCTTTTACTGAGGAGGAGTTTCCATCTGGCCACTCTACCATAAAGGCCTTGATGGTGGAGTGCTACAGAGATGGTTGTACTTCTGGAATGTTCTCACATCTCCACAGAGGAACTCTGGAGCTCTCTCAGAGTGACTATCAGGTTCTTGGTCACCTCCCTGACCAAGGCCCTTCTCCCCTGATTGTTCATTTTGGCCGGGCAACCAGCTCTCGGAAGAGTCGGAAAGAGTCTCGGAAGAGTCTTGCTGGTTCCACTGTGTTCTTGGGGACGTTCAATGCTGCAGAACTTTTCATACCCTTCCCCAGATCTGTAACTCTACATAAATCCTGTCTCTGAACTCTACGGACCACTCCTTCGACCACATGCACTGTGAACTGTGGAACCTTGTGTAAACAGATGTGTGCCTTTCCAAATCATATCCAGTCAGTTGTATTTACCACAGGTGGACTTCAATCAAGTTGTAGAAACATCTCAAGGATGTTGGAAACAAGATGCACCTGAGCTCAATTTTGAGTCTTATGTAAGTAAGGTATTTCTGTTTTTTTTAACTAGTTTAGAAAATACCTGTTTTTGGTTTGTCATTATGGTGTATTGTGTGTAGATTGATGAGGGGGGACATTATTTAATCAATTTTAGAATAAGACTGTAACAAATGTGGGAAAAGGGAAGGGGTCTGAATACTTTCCGAATGCACTGTATGGTTGGAACTGGGAGGGGTCTTAATACTTTATGAAACATCAATGCTATATATATGTAGATCTTCAGACCCTTGTGACTGTGTAGTATACAGTACCTTCAGGAAATATTCATACCCCTTGACTTATTCCACATTTTGTTGTGTTACAGCCTGAATTCAAAGTTGATTACGACTTCCCTGGAGCAGGTTCTTTGTTTGCTCTACCCAGAGCAATTGAACTTATTCCAAACAACACCGGTGGAGGAGAGGTACTCGGGACGATCTTCTGGTCCGACTTAGGAAGCGTGCACACCACCCACCGCTCCTGAGTATTTTACTCGCTAATGTCCAATCTCTGGATAATAAAGTTGATGAGCACAAGGCGAGAGTTGCTTTTCAGAGAGACACCAGGGATTTGAACATACTCTGCTTCACGGAAACATGGCTCTCTCAAGATATACTGTCTGACTCTGTAAAGCCAGTTCGGTTCTCAGTACATCGCGCCGACAGGAACAAACATCTCTCCGGGAAGCAGAATTTGGCTTAACGCCTAAAACTCTCACAAACGTTTAATTGAGAGCATCCTGTCGGGCTATATCACTTCCTGGTATGGCAACTGCACGGCCCACAACCACAAAACTCTCCAGAGGGTGGTGCGGTCTGCCCAACGCTTTACCGGGGGCAAACATCCCCCTCCTGGACACCTACAGCATCCGATGTCACAGGAAGGCCAAAAAGATAATCAAGGACATCAACCACCTGAGCCACTGCCTGTTCACCCCACTATCATCCAGGAGGTGAGGTCAGTACAGGTGCATCAAAGCTGGGACCAAGAGACTGAAAAACATCTTCTATATCAAGGCCATCAGACTGCTAAACAGTCATCACTAGCACATCAGAGGCAGCTGCCATTAGGCATAGATTAGTAATCACTGGCCACTTTTAGAAACGGATCACTAGCCACTTTAATACTGTTTCTGTATCTAGCATTACTCATATAATATGTATAAACTGCACTCCACACTATTCTACAGGATCTTAGTTACTTTTAAAATGTGTTTACATATTGCTTCTCATATGTATATACTGTATTGTATTCTCTACTACACCACTGACTGTTAAACAGCCATCTCCAGCACATCAGAGGTTCTGCCTATGGCAGATAGATTAGGAATCACTGGTCTCTTTAAGGAAATGAAACACTAGCCACTTTAATAATGTCTCCGTATCTTGCATTACTCCATATCTTGCATTATCTCATACTGTCATGTTCGTTGGAATAAATATAGGACCAAGGTGCAGCGGATGTTGAGTTCCACATAATTTATTATAGTGAAACTTAAGCACAAAACACAAAATAAAGAAACAAACAACGAACCGTGACTACTTGCACTAACTCAAAACAATATCCCATATAACACAGGTGGAAAAAATGCATCTTAAATATGATCCCCAATTAGAGACAACGAAAACCAGCTTCCTCTAATTGGGAACCATATCAAGCACACCAACCTAGAAATATGAAAACTAGAATACCCACATAGAAATAATAAACTAGAATACAACATAGACATACATATACTAAATCACCCCCTAGTCACGCCCTGACCTACTATACCATAGAGAAACAATGGTTCTCCATGGTCAGGGCGCTGAATATACCCCCAGAGGTGCGGACTCCGACCTCAAAACCTGAAACCAAATGGGAAGGGTGGGGGGGTGATTGGTGGCGGTGGCGGCTCTGGTGCGGGACGAAGAAACCGCTCATCTCGTGGATCCAGCCATGGAACTGGACATCACTGCAGAGGAAGGCTCCTGCCATGGAGCGGGACTGGCCACCAGATCTGGACTGGACATCACTGCAGAGGAAGGCTCCTGCCATGGAGCGGGACTGGCCACCAGATCTGGACTGGACATCACTGCAGAGGAAGGTTCCTGCCATGGAGCGGGACTGGCCACCAGATCTGGACTGGACATCACTGCAGAGGAAGGCTCCTGCCATGGAGCGGGACTGGCCACCAGATCTGGACTGGACATCACTGCAGAGGAAGGTTCCTGCCATGGAGCGGGACTGGCCACCAGATCTGGACTGGACATCACTGCAGAGGAAGGTTCCTGCCATGGACCGGGACTGGCCACCAGATCTGGACTGGACATCACTGCAGAGGAAGGCTCCTGCCATGGAGCGGGACTGGCCACCAGATCTGGACTGGACATCACTGCAGAGGAAGGCTCCTGCCATGGAGTGGGACTGGCCACCAGATCTGGACTGGACATCACTGCAGAGGAAGGTTCCTGCCATGGAGCGGGACTGGCCACCAGATCTGGACTGGACATCACTGCAGAGGAAGGTTCCTGCCATGGAGCGGGACTGGCCACCAGATCTGGACTGGACATCACTGCAGAGGAAGGTTCCTGCCATGGAGCGGGACTGGCCACCAGATCTGGACTGGACATCACTGCAGAGGAAGGCTCCTGCAATGGAGCGGGACTAGACGCCGTATCTGGACTGAGCATCGGTGCAGGAGAAGGCTCCGGCCATAGAACTGGACCGAATTCCGTGCCTGGAGACACCATACCCAGTATACACTTTCTTAAAAGAGTCCGAATTTATCTAAGATAACTCAAGAAATCTGGCATTCATTTTGACGTTTTTGCCATGGAGATCTCAGTCGCGCAATTTTACGTCTAACTAATATGTTTGGTGCAGTATTTGTTGATTAAAAAATTTGAATGAAAACGGGTCATCTCTCATTGAATGAAAACAAAAACTTTATTGAAGAATCCCAACAGTTGACCATTTACCGACAAAGGGGTGTAGAATTCAGCTCTGAACTTTGGCTTTCCTCCAGAAAGAATATTGTGTCCGAACAGCCCAAAAATCCTCACTTGAAGTCCAAAATGAACAAAAACTTTATAAAATGTCTTCATAGTATATGCACAAACTCTTCCAAACTGTTTTGGCTGGGAAGCATGTGGATGGCTTAAGTTTCTAAGAGCTTTGCACATCTGTATTGTACAGTATTCTTTTTTAATTCTTCAAGCTCTATCAAGTTGGTTGTTGGTCATTGCTAGTAAGCCATTTTCAAGTCTTGTCATAGATTTTCAAGCCGATTTAAGTCAAAATTGTAACTAGGCCACTCAGGAACATTCAATGTCATATTGGTAAGCTACTCCAGTGTATTGTATATTTGGCCTTGTGTTTTAGGTTATTGCTGAAAGGTGAATTCATCTCCCAGTGTCTGGAGGAAAGCAGACTGAACCAGGTTTTCCTCTAAGATTTTGCCTCTGCTTAGCTCTATTCTGTTTATTTTTGTCCCCCCAAAAAACTCTCTAGTCCTTGCTGATGACAAGCATACCCATAACATGATGCAGCCACCCCCATGCTTGAAAATATGAAGAGGGGTACTTAGTGATATTTTGTGTTGGATTTGCCCCAAACATAACACTTAGTATTCAGGACATCAAATTAATGTATTTGCCACATTTTTTGCAGTTTTACTTTAGTGTCTTATTGCTAACAGGATGCATGTTTTGGAATATTTTTCGTTCTGTCATTTGTGTTAGTATGGTAGAGCAACTACAATGTTGTTGATCCAACCTCAGTTCTCTCCTATCACACCCATTAAACTCTGTAACTGTTTTAAAGTCACCATTGACCTCATGGTGAAATTCCTGAGCAGTTTCCTTCCTCTCCGGCAACTGAGTTAGGAAGGACGCCTGTATTTTTGTAGTGACTGGGTGTATTGATACACCATCCGAAGCCTAATGAATAATTTCACCATACTCAAAGTGATATTCAATGTCTCTTTTTTTTATACCCATCTACCAATAGGTGCCCTTCTTTGTGAGGCATTTGAAAACTTTCCTGGTTTTTGTGGTTGAATCTGTGTTTGAAATGTACTGCTCGACTGAAGGACCTTACAGATAACTGTATGTGTGGGGTACATAGATGAAGTAGTCATAAAAAATGGTTAAATACTATTATTGCACATAGAGTGAGACCATGCAACATACTGTACGTGACTTGTTAAGCAAATTTTTACTTCTGAAATGATTTAGATTTACCCCCCCACTGACATTATTATGGGGTTTTGTTTGTAGGCTAGTGACACAAAATCTTAATTTGATCAGTTTTAAATTCAGACTGTAACACAAAAAAATGTAGAGAAAAAAGTAAAGGGGTGTGAAAATGTTCTTATTCCATTCTATCATTCCATTCAATTATACTCCCATTTCTTTAACAATTGGTTATTTCGCTATTCTACTGTAGTAAACAATATAAAGTGGACTCTTAAACTCATAAAAAAACGTAAATGTTTCCCCTGCCTTTTCCCATATCTGTTCCCACTCTTTCATCCCCACTGACACCCACATTCATCATATTCCTGTCTGTTATCGGCTAGGAGCCAGCGATAAACAGGCAGGTTCATAATTATTGGAACCCTTGATAAATATGAGCAAAACATTTGGAAATTATATTATTTTACACTAATACAATTGCGCAGAGAAACAAATCAAAAAAAGAGAAGGTTCTAAATTATTGGCACCCCTGTTTTCAATACAATTCTTGCGAGGATAACGACATTGAGCCTTTTTCAAAAAATTGTTTTATGAGATAGGAGAACACGTTGGGAGGGATCTTAGACCATTCCTCCATACAGAATCTTTCCAGATCATTGATATCCTTCGTCTGCTCTTATGGACTTTCCTCTTCAATTCAAACCACAGGTTTTCAATGGGGTTCAAGTCCGGAGACAGATGTCCAATGCGAAATGTTGATTTTGATCCCTCAATTTTTGGGGGGGATTTTGATTAGTGTAATTGTATTACTATGAATGAATATAATTATATATTTTAAATGCATGCACTATACCGCAGTATTTGTATTATCTATTTTAAAGAGTCCCTATTGTTCATCTTTATCAAGGGTGCCAGTAATTATGGACATGACTGTAGATGAATGAAGGGAAAGAGGAGGAAGACTGAAATGGAGTAGAGGGACGAGGAGAAAGGTCCCAGGGGACTAGTTGTTCTTGTCAATCGCCACATGCCTGCATCCACAGTCTCCGGCCTTCTTTTAGGGTATCAGTAGGCATGATGTGGTGTCAGATAGGTCCAGCGTGCAAGGTCATGTATTGGGGGTGGTCATCATAAACAGACAGCCCGCTTTTTCCTCAGATACTGTTATCTATGTATGTATTTGGTGCATTATTGTTCTTGCTCGGTGAAGATACAAGATATACGGTATGCCTTCAAATCAGGATGAGAAAACTGTTTTTTAGCACTGTTGTTTTCTTTACAGGTTTTTTTTTTTCCTCGTGAGGTTTTGTGTGCGGTATTCTGTTTGAGCAATTTGGGGCCATACCAACCAAATGAATAATGGAAATACTCACATGTGAATTCAACAGGCTGCACACACACACACACACACACACACACACACACACACACACACACACACACACACACACACACACACACACACACGCACACACCCTGACCTGACACAGCATAGGAGGGATGAGGATTGGGAGAACTGGAAATTCCTGGGTTTGGAGAACAGGGAGGGTATCAACATTTCATAGCAACCTCCATCCTCCAGCCCCCCCTCCATCCCACTAACTCACAGTGGCGTTAGCCTGCCGAGCCAAACTGCCTCAGTGAGTGGCAGCAGCATGCTACGTCATTGTGCATGTCCTCTGCTTTTCCTCAACAATATACCACTTTTAAAAAAACAATGGCCAATCCGCAGACAATCGCTCGCTGAAACCCTATCTGGGTGAAGCTGATAAAATGCAGATGTGCTCCTCTCAATGTGAATTTGTGACCCAGTAAGTGGTCCCCCCTATTCCCCCCAAACACACACACACCAACACCGACACACATACACACCGATACACTGACACACTCACACACCGACACACACACACATACTCATCCCACACTGTTGGCAAATACCCAGCCCTCCCTTCCCCCCTTTTCTGGTGGCTTTTTCTAAGCAGGTATGTGGATAGTATCACACTAACGAGTCACAATGGTGAATTTGTTCAACAAGAAGCACAGCATTACTTCAATCCGTGCGTGGCTTTTCTCCTCCTGATCAGGCAGGCAGATTGGCTGGGTCTCAAGCGTCTCGTTTTGGCCGGACAAAAGACGAATTCAGCTATTCCTTTAAGGCTCACGTGACTACAACCTCGAGTCTATTGATAAAGTCTCGCCGGGGTTTCAGTTGATCAAGAGCCATTGTCATGTCCCCGCGGTTAGAGCGACAACGTTTAGCCCTTTTAAGTTATACATCAAACATAAAACAAAGGAGGAACATTCTAAAACCGAATTATGGGAGGGAATATCACATCATCAGTATAATATTTTGAGTGATAGAAATTCAAGTATTTTATTGGTTCCAATAGCACTCCATATGTAGGTATGTCATGAAAATTGTACATTTTTTCTACCTTATCCAACAAGCTGACAAGAAAAGATTTGGATAAGCTGCATCTACACTAAAATGTAGGCCTCTATCTATTGTCATTTGGCAATGAGCCTGCAATGTCCAAAAATCAACTCACCAGACATCATTAGCAAGTATTGGGACTTTTACCAAGTGCATGAATGCCTTTCCCTGAATAGTAGTGACCTATTCACCATTTACACTGATTTAAGTGTTCAAATGGTAGAGAAGAAGCCATGTTTGGTCCTATGGTGGTTTGGCCCAAGAGAGAGAGACTCTGGCTAATGTCTGACATACTTTGTGATCTACCTCCTTTTACCACTTTGATGTGACTACGGACAAAGTTAAGTGAGAAGCCTGGAGCCCTGCGGAGCAGCAGTAGAGTGTATTATGGATGAGCAGCCTCTGATAAAGGAGCAGTGAGAGTGCGAGAGAGGGGGGAAAAAGCCTGTGACAGTTTAATTGGTCGAATAAGTCATGATATTCAAATATTCGGTGTTAGCCAACCAATGGGGAAAAAGTGTGTAGTTACCGCTGGCTGCCAACAGCTAGTTACAGAAGCCGTGCTCAGTTAGCTTGACACATTAGGCTTCTACTCTACCTTCCCTTCCAGCAGACCAAATCTAGGTCCAGTGGCATACTTTGTTTGCCAGTCCAGCTTTTGAAAATAAGTCCTATTGGTACTTTTTCCCGCTACATGAGAACTCTGCCACATTGAAAACTCCTTTCTAATTCTGTCAGTTCCGCAGGTCCAACATAAACAGGTGTTCCACCCAGGCCGGTGTATTTACTTATGTCAAAGCGTGTGCTTACATACACAGAAACTCAACACACTTCTCACATTCTCCCTTGCTACACTGACAATTTGGCCCCAACTTGCTGCCGCTACAATCTTTTTCAAAAAGACAAATTAAAGCCATATAATTTTCTAGGTGAAAGACTCCCTCTGTATCGCAGGTGCCCGGCTGGACGCAGGCGTTAACTTCCTTCCCTCTCCCGCCCATACTTACTGAAGTTTATAAGAGAGCTATTGAAAATATTTAAAGCAGTAACTTAAGTCCTCAAGCATGGTTAACGTGGTTGTAAAACATGTTGGGCTACATATGGCCCTGCGCTTGTAATAACTGGTGACGACAGCAATATGAGTGTGACTTGAGAGAGAAGAGAGTGGATTTAGCTGAGAAAAGGAGAAAGGGACAGGAGACAGAAAGGGAGAGAGAGAGAGAAACCAGCAGAACTGCTACAGCAATGCTCGAGAAACCCACAGACGTACAGTAGGCTATGCGGGAGAATTTGGCTTGGACAGCAACCATTCGCAGTAGTTCATGCACTCAAGAAAGAGACAGGGTGTCCCTCCTCTCTCTCTCTCCCTGCATTCGTCTCCTTCTCTGTCTCCTCCTACCCTCTCCCTCTATCTTCTCCCTTCCCCTTCTTTCCTTCGCTCTCCCTCCCTCTTCTCTCTCTCCTTCTCTCTTTCGAACACTCTCTCTCTCTCCATAAATGCTTGGCAGTTTCACGCATGGCTGGGAGCAATTTCCCACAATGTGTAAATTAGTCAATCTCCAAAGTCAGTAAAGTGGCCTTTGATGGGGGGACATTAATGAAGTGTACCATTAGGCCCCACATTTGTATTCTCAGGGGCTCTCAGGCTTTTGATGTTGTGGGGCCCAGACTGGTTATCCACATGCCTGCGCTGCATGCCTCTGTTTCTTAGATGGAGAGAGAGAGAAGGAGAAATAGAGAAGGAGTGTAGGCTCTCTCTCTCTCTCTCTCCCTCTCTCTCTCTCCCCCCTGCTGGTCCCTCTAATAAACTGCCATCCAGTCAACCCCACTGGCCATTGGACAAACAGAGAGAGAGAGTGTGAGTGAGTGAGAGCAAAGAGAGAGAGAGAGAGAGAGAGTCCAAAGAAGAAGAGGGAAGGAGCCCTGACTTTTCACTGACACTTCAAAGCCCTGTCTGGGAGTAAATTGCTGTGGACCGCTTCATTCAGAGTGTCTCTCCCTTTGCGGATGACAGTTGCATGGTGACAAAGTTCAATTGGCACTGGTAGAGGGGGGAGCGAGATCAAAGGCGCACCATTGTAATGGTTTTGTTCCGTGGAAAATCGCTTTTTGTCCCTGTGCCTTTTCACTGCCGACTCCGGCTCCAGTCTGGGTAATGGGATTTCTACTCTCTCCCCTGTGGGTGGAGAGAGAGAGAGATAGGGGGAAAGACTGTGTGTGTGTGTGTGTGTGTGTGTGTGTGTGTGTGTGTGTGTGTGTGTGTGTGTGTGTGTGTGTGTGTGTGTGTGTGTGCGTGTGTGCGTGTGTGTGTGTGGGAGAGAAAGAGAGAGAGGGGGATGCGAGAGAGAGAGAATTCTTTGCCTTGGGGTATGGAACCTATGACCCCCCTTCCCTTTGCCCCCTCCCCCAACGTTCTTCTACAATGCGAAGGCCAACTGTGTTGATGTTATTATGCCTTTCATCATCCCAAACGCCAAGTCATAATCTTCACTGAGAAATGTTCAAGTGCAATCAGGCAATTATGATTATTTCAATTATCCGATATGCGATGAGGCAATGGTGAGGTCAATGTCCCCCATTTCTGTGACGGATTCTTTACAATCTCCCTCTCTCGCAAAGCTTCTTTTTCATTCTCTCTCCATTTCTTTTGCCATTGTTCTATCGTTCTCCTTTCTCCCTCTTCTCTCACACACACATTTGAATGCTGTCTCTTTCTGTTCTCTCAAGTCCATTTATTTTACACTCCCCTTTATTTAGTTTCTCTCAATTAAACTCATTGGGCTTTATTGGCATAGAAAACATGTTTACACTGCCAAAGCAAGTGGAATAGATAATAAACCAAATTTAAATAAACAATCAGAAATGAACAGTAAACATGACACTCTCAAAAGTTCCAAAATAATAGAGACATTTCAAATGTTATTTTATGGCCATGTACAGTGTTGTAACAATGTGCAAATAATAGAAGTACGAAAGGGAAAATAAGTCAAACTAAATATAGTTTGTATTTACGATGGTGTTTTCACTGGTTGCCCTTTTCTTGTGGCAACAGGTCACAAGTCTTGCTGCTGTGATGGCACGTTGTAGTATTTCACCTAATAGATATGGGAGTTTATCAAAATTGGATTTGTTTTAAAATTATTTGTGGGTCTGTGTAATCTGAGGGAAATATGTGTCTCTAATATGGACATACATTTAGCAGGAGGTTAGGACGTGCAGCTCAGTGTCCACCTCATTTTGTGGGCAGTGGGCAAAGTCTGTCTTCTCTCGAGAGCCAAGTCTGCCTATGATGGCCTATCTCAATAGCAAGGCTATGCTCACTGAGTCTGTACATAGTATTCTGCCACTGTGCACTCTCTGTTTAGAGCTAAATATAATTCCAGTTTGTTATTTTTCAATTCATTCAATTCATTATCTTTTTTCATGATTTGTTGGGTCTAATTGTGTTACTGTGGGGTCTGTTTGTGTTTGTGAACAGAGCCCCAGGACCAGCTTGCTGAGGGGACTCTTCTCTAGGTTAATCTCTCTGTAGGTGAGGGCTTTGCTATGGAAGGTTTGGGAATCACTTCCTTTTGGTGGTTGTAGAATTTAACAGCTCTTTTCTGGATTTTGATAATTAGTGGGTAAAGTCATCCACGTACATTATTTGGCGTTTTATGTTGCACACGGAATATGTTTTTGCAGAATTCTGCATGCAGAGTCCCATTTTGTGAATTCAGGGTTGGTTGAGCGGACCCCAGACCTCCCAACCCATAGAGAGAAATGTGTTCTACAACTGATTCAAGTATTTTTAGCCAGATCCTAATTGGGATGTCACATTTGATGTTCCTTTTGATGGTGTAGAAGGCCCTTCTTGCCTTGTCAATCAGATCATTCACAGCTTTGTGGATGTTACCTGTGGTGCTGATGTTTAGGCCAAGGTAGCTATAGTTTTTTGTGTCCTCTAGGGCAACGGTGTCTAAATGGAATTTGTATTTGTGGTCTGGGCAACTGGACCTTTTTTGGAACACCATTATTTTTGTCTTACTGAGATTTGCTGTCAGGGCCCAGGTCTGAAAGAATCTGTGCAGAAGATCTAGGTGCTGCTATAGGCCCTCCTTGGATTGGGACAGAAGCACCAGATCATCAGCTAACAGTAGACGTTTATCTTCAGATTGTAGTAGGGTGAGGCCTGGTGCTGCAGACTGTTCTAGTGCCCTTGCCAATGTGTTGATATATATGTTGAAGAGGGTGGGGCTCAAGCTACATCCCTGTCTCACCCCACGGCGCTAAGGAAATAAATTGTTGTTTGTGTTGTGAATAATTGGTCTGTCTTACTGTAATTTGGCAAAAAAACATATAACATGCTCTGCTGTTAATGATAATGCAGAGGATTTCCACGAGGTTGCCATTGACGCAGATTCCGCAGCAGGTTTTGGGGTCAAATTTGTCTCCACTTTTGTGGATTGGGGTAATCAATACTTGGTTCCAAATATTGGAGAAGATGCCAGAGCTGAGGATGATGTTAAAGAGTTTAAGTATAGCCAATTTGTGGTCTGTATATTTTATCATTTCATTTAGGATGCCATCAACACCATAGCGGGGTTTGTATTGGTTGGAGGATTTGTATTTTGTCCTGTAGTTCATTCAATTCTCTCTCTCTCTCTCTCTCTCTCTCTCTCTCTCTCTCTCTCTCTCTCTCCCTCTCTTTCTCTGTGGTGTTGTAGACTCTGGCTCCAACAGAACTACACCCCATGGGCCTGTCAGTCTTCTCTGGTCCTGTGTTGTTCAATGGAGACTTACCCCCACACCAGTGTTTCACTAGTGTTTTATGTTAATGTAAATTCTAGTGTAATTATGTTTCCATTAGGAGTGTGACACTTCTGACCTTGGGGAGAGCAGAATCAACAACCTCACCATCATCATATGTGTATTGTTGTGAATTGTTAGACACTACTGCACTGCTGGAAGTAGGAACACAATCATTTCACTACACCAGCAATAACACCTGCTAAACATTTGTATGCAACCAATCAAATTAGATTTTGATCAAGACAATTGGTTTGAGAAGGTGTTAAAGTTCTCAGTTGGCCATTGTTTTGCAAATGTCAGTTGAAAAGTACCAGTGGCCTGGCTTTGTCCCCAGGTGAAGCAGGTCTGCCGGCACCATGGCCCAGTGAGGTGTAGATGGAAACACAAACGTCTGAGCCTGTTGGGTTAAACACTGGGGTAAATCCTGTACAAAAATGGGTTTAGAAAATTCATTATTGGCTTTGGAGAATCTTGTTTCTCATGGTCTGAGAGTCCTTTAGGTGCCTTTTGGCAAACTCCAAGCGGGCTTTCATGTGCCTTTTACTGAGGAGTGGCTTCCGTCTGGCCACCATAAAGGCCTGATTGGTGGAGTGCTGCAGAGATGGTTGTCCTTCTGGAAGATTCTCCTATCTCCACAGAGGAACTCTGGAGCTCTGTCAGAGTGACCATATGATTCTTGGTCACCTCTGTGATCATGTCCCTTCTCCCCCAGGTGCTCAGTTTGGCCAGGCTGCCAGATCTAGAAAGAGTCTTGGTGGTACCAAACTTCTTCAATTTAAGAATGATGGAGGCCACTGTGTTCTTTGGGACCTTCAGTGATGCAGAATTGTTTTTGTACCCTTCCCCAGATCTGTGCCTCAACACAATACTGTTTCAGAGCTCTATGGACACTTCCTTCAAACTCATGGCTTGGTTTTGATCTGACATGCGGTGGGACCTTACATAGACAGGTGTGTGCCTTTCCAAATCATGTCCAGTCAATTGAATTTACCACAGGTGGACTCCAATCAAGTTGTAGAAACATCTCAAGAATGATCAATGGAAACAGGATGCTCCTGTGCTCAGTTTCAAGTCTCATAGCAAAGGGTCTGTATACTTATGTAATTAAGGTATTTCTGTTGTTTTTCTCATTACATTTGCACAGAAAATTTAAAGCTGTTTTCGCTTCATCATTATGGGTTATTTTCTGTAGATTGATGAGGATTTCATAATACTTTCCAAATTATCTGTATATGTGATGGGATACATAGACATTATGGACAGTATGTGGATAGAATATGTAGTACACAGTATCTGAAGAATAGTATATGTACAGCAATAGTTAAATAGAATAGGCCTTGACTAGAATACAGTATATACTGTACATGAAATGAGTAAAACAGTATGTAAACGTAATTAAAGTCACCAGTGGTCCATGTATACATACAGTACATAGGACAGGAGCCTCTAAGATGCAGGGTTGAGTAACCATGTAGTAGCCGGCTAGTGAGAGAGCAGGGTGGAGGCCGGCTCGTGATGGCTTTCTAACAGTCTGATGGCCTTGAGATAGAAGATGTTTTTCAGTCTCTCGGCCCCAGCTTTGATCCACCTGTACTGACCTCGCCTCCTGGATGATAGCGGGCTGAACAGGCTCAGGTGGCCGATGTCATTGATAATCTTCTTGACCTTCCTGTGACACCGGGTGCTGTGGGTGTCCTGGAGGGCAGGCAGTGTGACCCCAGTGATGCAATTGTTAGACCGCACCACCCTGTGAGAGAGCCCTGTGGTTGCAGGCGGTGCAGTTTCCATACCAGGAGATGATACTGCCCGACAGAATGCTCTCAATGGTGCATCTGTGTCACACCCTGATCTGTTTCACCCTTCTTTGTGCTTGTCTCCACCCCCCTCCACCCCCCTCCAGGTGTCGCCCATCTTCTTCATTATCCCCTGTGTATTTATACCTGTGTCCTCTGTTTGTCTGTTGCCTGTTTGTTTTGTTTTTGAAACCTGCCAGCATTTGTTTCCCTATTCCTGTCTGTTCTTGCTCCTGTTTTCTAGTCCTTCCCGGTTTTGACCGTTCTGCCTGCCCTGACCCTGAGCCTGCCTGCCGTTCTATACCTTGCCCCACCTCACTGGATTATTCTAGACCTTTTTCACGATATCTGGATTACTTACCTCTGCCTACCTTTGACCTGTAATTTGCATGCCAATGTACTATAAATAAACTTTTGTTTCTTTGACACTGTCTGCATCTGGGTCATACCTGAAACCTGTTAGTAGGAACTGGCCATGACTGACCCAGCAGACTCAGACCAGCTCCACAACGCTATCTTCCTGCAAGGAGCCACCTTTGGAAGACACGAGGAGTTACTTCACCGTCTTATGGAGGGACTCCATACCCTGACAGAACGCCATGACCAGATGTTCAATACCTTGCTGGATCAATTCCGCACATTTCCCACTGGGCATGTGGTCACACCTGTAATCTCCCTGCCTTCCCCAGTGTCCCAAGAACCCTGCTTATTTCCTCCGGGGTGCTATGCTGTGGTTTCCAGAACCTGACGGGCTTATCTCTCCCAGTGCTCCCTCATTTTCAGGGCTGCAGCCTTCTTCGTTCCCCTCGGACCGCTCGAGGATAGAGTACATCATAACGCTGATGTCCGGGAGGGCACTTGCCTAGGCCATGGCGGTGTGAGAGCACCATCTGCCGTCTACCTCAGTCTGGAGGAGGTTGTGGAGGAGGTCGGAAGGTGTTTGATTCTCCGTTGTCCGGGAGAACCCAAGGCTACCCGAGTTCCCCTGAGAGCCTCCGAAGAATGCAGATTCACCTCTTCCCACGCCCATGCAACTAGGCAGAGCTAGGCTCTCTCCAGCTGAATGGCTATACAGGCTTCACACTAAGAGCTGTCTGTATTGCAGGACTAATGGTAATTCACCTGTCCACTAAAAGACCAGGCTCACCGGTAGGAGCCAGTACACTGGTGGGCCATACGGCAAACTTTTCCTATCCCTTTACTCATAATCCTTTTCATGCATTTTGCTGTGGGGGGGGAAACAGTCAACATCTCTCCGGGTACACATCGACTCTGGGGCCGATGAGAACTTTATGGATGCTACCCTGGTTTCTGAGCTAGACATCCCCACAGCCCCTCTCCATTCCAATGGACGTTAGAGCACTCGACGGGTGCTCTATAGGCCGGGTAACCCACAATACCACCCCATCAACCTATGTGTGTCAGGGAACCACAGCGAGATGATCCAATTCCTGCTCATTAAATATCCTCAGGTTCCCATGGTATTGGGATTCTCCTGGCTCCAGTGCAACAATCCCCTCATTAACTGGTCTGCCTGTGTCATCATGGGCTGGAGCCCTTCTGCCACGCCCATTGCCTGAAGTCAGCGCAGCCTGCCCCAGGAAGTCAACCTGGGGGCTCGGAAGTTGCCCTGGACCTCTCCGCCATTCCTGCGGAGTACCAGGACCTCCGGGAGGTGTTCAGTAAGGCCCGGACCACTTCACTGCTGCCGCACCGACCATATGACTGCGGGATTGACCTTCTCCCAGGCACCACTCCACCCAGGGGACGAATGTACTCTCTGTCGGGTCCGGAGACCAAGGCTATGGAGACCTACATTGAGGACTCCCTAGCTGCAGGGTTCATCCGCCCTCTGCCTCCCCCGCCGGCGCAGGGTTCTTCTTTGAGGAGAAGAAGGACAAAACCCTGTAGCTGTGCATCTACTACCGGGGTCTCAACGACCTCTCATCTCCTCGGCCTTCGAGCCTCTCCAGGGGGCCACCATGTTCTAAATGCTGGACTTACGGAATGCCTAACACGTGGTGCGGATATGGAAAGGGGACAAGTGGAAGATTGCCTTCAACACGGGCAGCGGTGACTACGAGTATCTGGTCATGCCATTTGGCCTCACCAACGCCCCTACTGTGTTCCAGGTTCTGGATAACGATGTTCTCCGCGACATGTTGAACCAGTTGATCTTCGTCTACCTCAATGACATCCACGTCTTCTCCCGCTCCACCCAAGAACACGTGCACCATGTCCGACAGGTTCTCCAATGCCTCCTGAAGAACCATCTTTTTGTAAAAGCAGAGAAGTGCAAATTCCATCGCTCCACCATCCCCTTTCCGGGTTACATCATCGCTGCAGGAAATGTACAGATGGATCCTGGGAAGGTGAGAGTGGTGGTGGATTGGCCCTAGCCTACATCCAGTGTACAGCTGCAACGTTTCTGGGATTCGCCAACCTTTATCGCCACTTTAACTGGGGCTACAGCACCCTGGCTTACCCCCGGTCTGCACTCACCTCTTTCAGGGTTCCGTTCACATGATCTCCAGCTTCTCCAATGGGCATTCCCGGGATCTCAAACATTGCTTCATCACAAATCCCATCTTGGTTCATCCTGACCCGTCCCGCCAGTTCGTGGTGATGGCCTATGTTTCGGATGTCGGGGTGGGGGCTGTTACATCCCTGCGCCTTCTTTTCTCACTGCCTCAACGCCACGGAGAGGAACTACGATCTGGGGAATCGGGAGCTTCTCGCGGTGGAGGCACTGGCTGGAGGTGGCGGAACATCCTTTCATTGTGTGGACCGACCACAAGAACCTGGAATATCTCCGCACCGTCAAGTGCCTCAATTCCAGGCAAGCTAACTGTTCACCCGGTTCAACTTCTCCCTCTCATACTGGCTGAGATCCAAGAATGTCAAGCTGGATTTGCTGTCACGCTGCTATAACCCCATGTGTACTACCCCAGAACCTGAGACCATCCTTCCCACCTCGTGCCTGACGACAGCACTCAGTTGGGGAATAGGGAAGCAGGTTTGTGAGGCCTAGTGTTCCCAGCCAAACCCCGATGGGGGTCAGATAACCGGATGTTCGTTCCTGACGCAGTCCGCTCCTTGGTCCTGGAGTGGGCACACTCCTCCAGGCTTGCCTGCCACCCGGGCATCCATCATACCCTGGCTTTTGTGCGACAATGCTCTTGGTGGCCTACCATGTTTCCTGACGTCTCCGCATTCATCGCCGCTTGCACGGTTTGTGCACAGAACAAGACTCATCTGCAAGCTCCATCTGGTCTCCTCCAACCTTTGCATGTCCCTCATCATCCCTGGTCTCACATCTCCCCCATCTGATGGCAACACCACCATCCTGACCGTAGTGGATAATTTTTCCAAAGCCGCCCACTTCATTCCTCTCCCAAAGCTACCCTCTGCCAAAAGAGATGGCCCAGCTCATGGTGCAGCACGTCTTCCAGATCCATGGACTACCTGTAGACGTGGTGTCCGACCGGGGTCCTCAGTTCTCGTCCCAGTTCTGGAAGGCGTTCTACACCCTCATTGGGTCTTTGCCCAAGCCTGTCCTCCAAGTTCCACCCCCAGTTCAACGGCCAGCCGGAGCGAGCCAACCAAGACCTAGAGACTACTTTGCGCTGCCTGGTCTCCGCCAACCCCACCACCTGGAGCCAGCAGCTTGCGTGGGTCAAATACACCCGCAACACTCTTCCTTGCTCTGCCACAGGCCTATCCCCCTTTGAGTGTTCTCTGGGGTATCAGCCCCCGCTCTTCCCTGAGCAAAAAGAAGGAAGTCGGCATACCTTCGGCCCAGATGTTTGTCCGCCACTGTCGTCGTACCTGGAGGAGAGCCCGGTTGGCCCTTCTCAAGACCACCTCCAGATATCGACGACAAGGGAATCTCCACCGGACCCCAGCTCCCCGGTATCATCTCTGGCAGAAGGTATAACTGTCCACCCAGGATCTGCCCCTCCGGATGGAATCCCGCAGACTCTCCTCACGGTTAAATCAGCCCTTTTCCCATCTCCAAAGTCAGTAGCACCTCTGCTGTTCGTCTTCTGTTGCCCTGTACCCTCCGTATACATCCCACCTTTCATGTGTCCAGAGTTAAACCTGTACTGTGTACTGATGTTTTGCCTGTTTGATTGCCTTATGGAGATCATAACTGGACTGTTTTTATTCAACCATATTCCCAGTCACTGGTTGGTTCGTGCTTTCAGTTTTGCGTGAATGCTGCCGTCACTGATGACTTTGTTTTGTACAACACCCTTCATTCTGACGTCAACATAAATGACTTCAATGGTGGCAGTCTGAAATATGTAGCGAACATGTGCAGTGGAAGAATACAGTTTGAGTCGTCAGGCAATACATAGACATCCCAATCAACTTGAATGTGACTAATGCCTCCTCATTCACTCTGAGAGTTTAGTCTCTGTGATTGACTACAGTACATGCGCTGTAGGCCAAATGTGTAATTTTTTCCCTTTAGCTCTGAGAGAAAAGTGTTATTTCTTCAAAAGGCCCATTTGAGAAACCCAGCAAGCCTGTAATTGCTAAGGAAAGGCCTGCAATACCTGCCAAAGCAAACACTTGAAGAGGGAATTTGAAATACTGTAAACAGAATAGTAACCCACTCACTGTCGAAAACCGAGAGAGGGGTTGGGGTTACGGATGAAAAGTCAAGCACATGAAAGTAAAGTGTTTTCAGATTTTCATTTTGTAACCAGGCGTACAAATGACCACATATTTAGGAGAAACAACAACCTCACTCCTCCACTTTGAAGCCACCTCCAAAAGAAGTCACTCCTACGAAACCGAGGCAGAGAATGGTGAGAAGAAATGTTTTTCTCGCCCTCCTTCTCACCCTCTCTCCGCGTTTCTTCAATGAAATGAAGAAGGATTGAGATCAAACTGCGCCGCACAGTCGTGTTATGACAGATTTTATTGGCGAAATTGAAGAATGTGGCTCTCTTTTGGAGCGACGAAAGTAGTTTATGATCGGCCGTAACCTTTTTTACTTGTTGACACAATATTTTTCTTAAACTGTCAAATAAAAGCTAAGGATTATTATTCTATGGTGACCCCTTTTTCCCTCCGTAATGAACTGAGGTATGGTCTACTGGGGAAGAGGCCGTTTAAAACTCAGTTTGGGTTCAACTCAACTCAACTTCAGTGCTGTGGGTGCTCTCTCTCTCTCTCGCCCTCTCTCTTTCCCCCCTCCCCTATAAAAACCCAAATCCCCTGACATCAATTAGAAGGCAAAACCGGAAATCTCCTACCAAACATGACATTTATAGGCCAGGACTTTCAACTGTCTCCCCACCCTCCCTCTCTCTCTAATGATTGGTCACTTTTGTGTGTGTGCGTGTGTGTGTGTGTGTGTGTGTGTGTGTGTGTGTGTGTGTGTGTGTGTGTGTGTGTGTGTGTGTGTGTGTCTCCATCTTGACAACCACTTTTTTAGCAACGCACAGGTCAAAACACATATTGGCTCGTTAAGGACGCTTTTTCCACAAAACTCTAAAAACATCTGAGAAGTGACCAAACTAATTTAATTTCACTACAGCCCTAGCACATTAACTTAAAAATCCAGTCCACAGTGGCTCCCAGGCTGTAGCCCGGTTTACTGCCAGACTGCCACCCTCAGTGTGGATCTATGTCAATCTGGGACCAAATTACAACTCAATCTGTCTGTACGACTGGGCTTTAACAAGTCTGAGCCACAGCATGAATTACTATGGAACACATAGTTAGCAAAGCAGCCCCGCTCCTCTGTCCTGTCAGACTCAAGAATGTACACAAAAACACATTCGGGTAATTACCAATAATTAAATTAATTAGAGAGTGTCTCTCCCTTGGCTCCGATGGCGGCGGCCGTGGTGGATGTGGTGTCAGCCACTCATAATATTTGAACAAGCAGAATGCAAACCCATTTTCTGGGGTTCTGTCAGATGTTTGGATTTTTTCATGATTTAAATTCACCCCCCCTCAAGAGGCCCGGCTGGTTGGTTGGCACCGGGTGGCGAGGATGATTATTTTGCATAATGGGACAAAATCCCCAAATATGATCCTATAACTTTCGAGGATGTACAGTACCATTAAACTGCTGTGATATCTCCCAAGAAGGCTTATTGCGGCATTTTTAGCTATGTCTGAGGGGGGGATTAACAGGAGTGTCCCTCTCTTCATTTGATGCAGATTTGCTGGACTAAGACAGCCCACCACGGGGAGTGGCCACCGATGTCTGCATGGTTTTGATAAAGCCGAGATTGATGCTCCTCCAGCGTTTAAGGGCCTTCGCTACATTGCCTATTTAGCCACTGCCGCCACCGCCTCTGTCTGGACACAATGGAAGGGGAGAAGCGCATATCTGTTACAGACTATTTCCCACCACCACTCCCCCCTACATGTCTACCCTACTGGGGACTTAATAGCCTACCGGGTCCACATACACTGACCTCCTCCTTGATGAATAATCGTGACAATAATTGGTGTCACACTGTCCTGTGTCACAGCTGTGGAATGGGACTCCTCAGGCAACACCCCCCCACCCACTTGCTACCTATCTTTTATGTCACCAGGTAAATAAACTGGAGGATTTCGATGAAGACCATATTATAATTTATAATAATTTATCATGTGAAAGAGAGGAGGCAGTAGGTAAGCAGTTTAAAAAAAAATCTTCTACAAAAATCTTTTAGGGATGTAATAATCAACGTAATCTAAAAATCAACCATTTTGATCGCCAACTCAAATGTGAGAATTCAATGATTCAGAAATGACTTAAAGTAATTATAGTTAATTAGAAAATTGATTATTTGTTGACCAATCTAAATTAAGTTACTGACAATAGGCCTTGTCGCAGTAAAAGCACAGAGACATGTTTGAATTAGTACGCAGTTGAGTCTCATTTTGGCAAATTGTTTTGTCAAGTTCCATCAATATACAAAGAGTTAGTTAGGAATCTAAACTACTTTCATAACCTTGTAATAAATGGAATTCCGTTATGCAAATATGCAATATGCAAACATGCATATTGATGTGCAATCAAAATCATTTGAAAATGACCCTAGATCATGAGTTATGATTTCAGAAATTTGAAAACATTAAACATCAGTTTCTTTTGCATGTACAATTTTTTAAAATTATTGTTTCGTTTTGTCTGTCGAATCTGCATCGGCAAATTTTGGGAAGCCCAATCAGTGCGCTCTGACTTAGTATTTAATACCTTCTCCGCTGCCAACATCTACACATACTTCATGTCAATTGATGAAAAGTACATTTTGGGGGGGGATTCAACATACAAGTCACAATCCTATTGCAGCTGGTTGCCTTACAATTGTACATTGAATCAACATATATATATATATTATTACAACAAGTCAATGTCCACTGATTGAACTTCCCAAAATTTGCTGATTCAGATTCGACAGACAAAATTAAAACAATCTTTTTTTGTTACAGTGTATGTTTATTGTCCCATCATGGAAGTGAGGCAAATGTATGGGTACAGTTAGTTAGTGTCCCCAATTGAAATGTAGTTGTGTATTCTCGCCATCAAGCAGGCCTAGTGTACTTTTCGTATAAAGGCACAAGGACTGAACTTCACAGCTTCACTGATGGCATTGAGAGAGAGTAGGCCGACACAACAAACATGATCTGCACTCGGAAAACAAACCCCATCAGTGGCTCTGAACAAGACGTCAATAAATGCTTCTTTTGTGGGAGTTTGGTCCAGCGGAGCTGACATATGTTCCCCATAGTCCAGAGGGGCTTCAGTTGGGGAGAGTGAGGGCGACGGGGGGGGGGGGGGGTTGGCGGCAGTTGGGGCAGGGGGGAAGCGGTGTGCTGCTGCGCTTGTCCCCCTTGGCTTATTGAATTACCTAAATGAGCTGAGGAGACCAGACTTGGATTCTTAGCCGTTTGAAGTTTACAAATCATTCTGAAGGCTCTGGGGCTGAAGGGGACGTCAAGAGGGAAGGGGGCCGTCTTTTGATGTTTTAAATAAAAACATCGGGAAACAAACAAACAAGGGGAGAGGGAGAGACATGGACACAAAAACAAAGGGGGGGAGGAAACACCATGCTACCCATGGCAACATGGGAATGATGATGGCTGAGAAACCACTTCCTGTCTATGATGGGAAAATGGCAAAAGCTCACTGTTGGTGTCTGTAAATGTGTGTGTGTGTGTGTGTGCGTGTGCGTGCGTGCGTGTCTGTGTGTGTGCGCACGCACGTGTGTGTGCATTAGAGAGAGCGGGAGGGTGGGGAGACTGTTAATACTCCATTTTACTAAATGTCTGGTTAATTGTTCATATTTCATCTTACAAAATAGACCATTGAGCAGAAGTGTCCCTTATGAGGTGCAAGTCATAACTTCAACTCAACCAGAAGGTCCATTGGTTGGATGATGGTGCTTTGCAACTCTATAGTGGGTTTGATTCCCGCATTGGGCCGGTGTGTACCCTTTCGATAAACGCATTAGCCTACATTAGCCTTTTCAGACGTTTGTGTTTTTTTGTGGTTGTGAGTGAGTAGTCGCAACTTGAGCTCTAAAATTAGGTAGAGCTGTAAATTAGTCAAATAAAGTACATTTGTGCTCTTTCAAAGACATCTTTCTGCGTCACTTTCCCCCATGCCAAGTAGTTACTCAGCTGTATACTGCAGAAAAAGCAATATGAAACAATGACTGAATCACAATGAAAGGAAATGGAAAGAATTCCAATGTTCTTCAATAAATTAGCCAGTGTAGTTACTATGTAGTTACATGTAATTAATTATACCAATGCATTCGTATTGTATGTAACCTTGAAACTCAATGGGGAATATGCAGCCATCACTGTGGCTTGAAAGTATTATTTTTGCCTCGCTTTCCCTTCTCAACTTCCTAAATTGACGTTCCCAAAACATTAGACTAAATATACCTCATCTTATTTCTCCATCATTTATTTGATTTTATTCCAGCAAACATTGTAGAAATAGTTAAATGGAAAGAATTTGAATGATACAATAATGATTCCTTAAAGCCTATTGCCCTAGACTCCAGTACGCCTACCACTAATTCAAATTGTTTCCTGATTGAAATGGGCTGGATTTGATTAGGCAAAAGAAGCTTGTTGTTCGCACAATCAAGGGCCTCTTCCAAGTTATTAAGCATAACTAATTAATTAAGGCGTGGAAATGCATTAAAACGTCTCTGCCCAAGTGAAAACGACATCCATTTTCATAATGGAAAAGGCCGAAATGTAATTAGTGACATAATCATGGAAAAATAAGGTAGACTTGATTCAAAACATATTGTCCGTGTTCTGGATGTCTCCATACTGAACCCAGTCCTCAAAATGCACCGTAACACAGTGTTTTGTTTCCAAAAATATTGATTATTCTCTGTCTTTTCCATTTGCTGTCGATTTTTTTCCCTCAGGTATATGACAATGTATTGAGTTATGCAAAACACATAAAATAAACCAGATTTTTTCCCCTCTATGCCTATGACCGGGAAATGAGAAAGTGAATTTGGCGTGCAGTATAGGTAGGATCTTAATTTAAGCCAGTTTGCTACAGCAGGAAAATAATCCTGAAGCAACAGGAAATGTGAATTATTATGTGGATTATAATTAATGGACATTTTTGCAGGGGTTGATAATTTTTTTTGTTAGAGCAAGTCAAGGCTGACATTTTTAAGTGGAAATTGCTAACTTTAAAAGCCTTTTTAAACCTTGAATACACTACACGTTTGCGTTTCCTGCTGTCCTGGAAAATTCTCAGCAACAAAAGAGTGAGCAAATTAAGATCCTACATCTGTACACCAGCAGCTCAATCAACTGTCCAGGGACATCAAGAATCCAGTTCAACTTTGTGACCCGGTGACTCCATATCTGTCCAAATCACTGTGGGTCCCCCTCCCTAACCCAACCCCACCACTGGTGACTCTGTTCTAATCGGACCACATCATGTCTGGGGGTTCTGAGATTGGGCAGAACCTCACGGCAAATTACCATCCACTTCCTGTGAAAACGTACGGGGAACAAGCCGCAGAGGGAGTTGTTCAACGTTGAAAAGTGTTTGCTTAGGTTGGCATTTCTAGTGAGCATGACATGTTGTAATGAAGCCATCCTTTCCATGTACTGTAGGAGACTTCATTGGTGCTCATGTACAGGGTCCATATTAGGACAGCCTCAATGTTTTTGTTGTTATTGTTGTGCACGACAGGGGTAAGCTGCAGCTGACATTGATGTATTTGTGTAACACACTGTGGACATCATTGTTTATACTCTGCCTCACTTCCATAAATATTGATGGCTACATGAAAAGTCTTGTCAAAGTTATTCACAGATAAACAGCCAAATATTTTTTTTTTTTTTACCATGTGAATCAGACCAGCAGTGAAACGATGCTTCCTTTTAGTTTGAGGTTACCATAGCAGATCTGAAAGAGTGCAAGTGTGACCGACTGCCTGGGTGTGAACCTGGTTTGTCTGCGGCCTCCAAGCTAAGGCATGAAGTAGGGGAGCTACTCCGCTGTCATTAAAACATCACAAACGAAGACAGGTATACAGATACTTCTTTGCAACTTTGATATAGAATGATAATGGGGGGGTCACTCAAAACAAGGCATGAAACACACGTTTTCTGGTAACTTTTTAATTTGTTCTTAAATAGGCCTTTACAGTAATACATGATTATTTGAATCACACACTTCTCTCTCTCTCTCTCTCTCTCTCTCTCTCTCTCTTTCTCACTCTCTCTCTCTCTCTCTCTCTCTCTCTCTCTCTCTCTCTCTCTCTCTCTCTTTCTCACTCTCTCTCTCTCTCTCTCTCTCTCTCTCTCTCTCTCTCTTTCTCACTCTCTCTCTCTCTCTCTCTCTCTCTCTCTATCTCTCTCTCTCACTCTCGCTCTCTCTTTCTCTTTCTCTCTCTCTCTCTCTCTCTCTCTCTCTCTCTGCAGTGCCATTTTGGCTCTAGCGGTGGTAGCGTACCTCATGTCTATCCCCTGCTGCCTGGTGAAACCAATGTCCAAGGGATCGAGATTGGGAATGACATCTGGCAGTTTGATAAAGTGGATTTGGTTTCTTGGGGGCAATTCCAGGCCACTCTCCCTGGGCACCAAGCCCCTTTCTGGTTTGTATATGACTTACATGTGTACGACAGGAGAAAGGGAGGGAATTGCGTGTGTGTGTGTGTGTGTGTGTGTGTGTGTGTATTGAGGAGAGCGAAAGCAGGAAGCAGTTACTGCAAATGAAAAACAGCAGTCCGCCGGCCGTGTACATTAATGCAAGCCTTTCATCACCCCTTCCCCTGAAGCACCGCCTCTCCCCTTATAATTTACTTTAAACACACACATTAGTCTCATCAATAAAAGCTAATAGCTCTTTATAAAACAGAGGTCTATTTCCAGTGTTTCTAATGAAGGGCCCATTCCCAGAACCCTCCGAGTCTCTTTTAATCCCAGACAGTGATGCCTGATCCATCACCCCCATAACATAAGTCTCAACCAGCCCTGGAAAAACCGACAACAAACGACATGCAAACATGTCCAAATACAGAGCCTGTCGTTCGCTAACATGGCTATATTGTCCCGTCCTCCGAACAGATGGGAGGTGAACAGAAATAAGTGGGAGAGAGTAGCAGAGACACGGACCCGATTATATGTTGATATGTCACTAAGACGTGTTTGCCTGTTGTTCGTCTATGGGTTTGAGGATCTCTTTGTGTAGGTGAGAAAACATGTATTCCGGAGTAAGCCTACATTGGGATGATTTGTAACCGCGTCCCTTGTAGGACACCATCAGCGTCAGGCCTGGTGGATGAGACTAGAACCATAGCTGTTAGACATCCTTCCTCGTTGTATTATCAAGAGGTGGGTTAGTGAAGAACACGCATCGATGTACTGTAGCAGATATCGACACGGGCTCTTCATTGCGTCGTATTTCTTCCAGTGTCGTCTGACGACTTTCTAACAAGGATGCCTTGGTAGTGAAGGCAGCGAATAGGGAACGTTTGAATATATTTGTGTTTTTCCTATATGTGTGATCATTCATTAAAGACGAGCTCGGACTGTCAATAGTCAGGTGTCATATTCAGTGATACAAGCTGTGTGTTTCATAAGGTGAAAGGCCGTTTTTTTTTTCATTCTCTACTTGACCAATTTTTTCGTTTAAGGCAATCAGTACAGTGTTTGTCCTTCCCCGGCCCAGATGATGCCTACTTCTGGACTAATGCATAACCAATAAAGAATATAAAATGAAACCGATTTTTAGTCCAGGACTGGGTACTGGAAACTGCCCCGTAAGTGCTTCTCAAAACTGGCCAGTTAATTTAGTTTAGAGACATCTAAAGAATACACAGGCCCTTTTCCCCCACTGTGTTTACTGACTTCAGATAGATTCCCAATGAAATCCAAATCTTGCTTTATTTAAAGTGACTTTAAACATTTCAACACAGTAAAATAAGTCACAAACAAAAATACATTTTTATTAAGACAAACAGAAACCCAAACAACTTGATAATGAAGGCAGCAAATAGGGAAAGTCTGAATATATTTGTGTTTTTCCTACATGTGCGACTCCACCATGTGAAGTGGATTACAGACAGCATCATCGCTTCGGTGCTCATGTCTCATGTCTGGCTGAGTTATTAACATGATGTGGTTTCCCGAGGTTGGCTTTTAGATTTGGCCACATGAAGGCCCGAGGTGGAGGTCAATAGCATATGCCCTACTGTGGCTATGAAAATATTATCTGTGTTTTTCCACTACGGCTCACACGAATATACTGGACTCAAAGGCAGGGATCACGTTTTACCGTACCATGATCAAAGGGAAAGTCCAACCCAAAACGTAAACTGGATTTTTCGTCACCAGGTAATTTTATATGCGTCCCAAAGAAAAGTGCATTCTGTGTTTCCTGACCAGAGGGCTGTCTGTCTGACTCTCAAAGTGCATGTTTGAGGTGGCCTTTGGGAAATGCGTCTATGGTTTACAGTTTTTTTTATTTTAGTTTGCCTGCTTTCAAACGCAAAAATCAAGTTGACCACCATAAGGAAGTAGGAGGCCCCGCATAACGGTATTACAATAACCTAAATAAAAAAACATATTAAAAAACACTCCCGTGATGTGCATCTCCTGTTCTTCAAAAGCTAGACACTAAACCCAAGACAAAACCAGACGAACTCTAACCTTAACTGCTTGGATTTGGATGTTAACACGTTCAAAGAAATGCACAGCTATTTCCCTGGAACTGGCATGAACAATAATATGTAAGTATCATACATTGTCATACCAGTTACTTATTTGACCGTGTACTCTGTGAGTCAATCAGAGGTAGAAGATAAAGGTAAAGGTCATTCTAAAGAGGGCCATTTTTGGGAGAATGTGGCCACAAACATAAACATGTTCTCCAGGTTTATGCCTCGTACGTTGAAAGGTGATTGGAGTCAATTTCTTCAAATAAACCTCAGCTATTGAAGTCTGTGTCTGCTTGTTATTTAAAGGAGCTCGGATTCTAAGCATCTTTATTGCTTATTTAGTAGGCAACGGTTGAATTGCAAAAGTTAAGGTAGTGCCTGAGGTAGAACCAAACATGTCTAATCTAAGAGACGGATCTCTACTGATTGTCGGAGTTGCTACAGTATGTAAAGGTTTGAAAAGGTGAGCACTAAAAGGCATAAATCTAAAGTTAATGACCCATTCAATAGATTCAAATGATTGTCTGAGTGTTTGAAGGGGAGACAGATCTACAGATGAATCGATAGACAGAGCTAATCTATCGACGTGGTAGTAAAGGTTGAATTTTTACAATGATACACTATTTAAAATGGAGAACAACCACAAATCTGTAGATTGATTTGATTCATTTACTTTCACCCGTCATTGTCAAATAACACTTCTTTGTATTTTTCGGGTCACAATCCCTCCATTTCTCTCTCATCCGTCCCACTCTGACTGTCACTCTCTCGGTGCACCACTAGAGCCCGGAGTACCTTCTCAGGGAAAGGCATTTGGGGGAATTATAGGGGTTTAGTTCTCTCAACTTGACCCCGGTCCTAATGACTTGTAGTCTAAGTCTCTGGCTCCTAGCGGAGTGTTGTCCTAACCTCCATTTGTCTGCTGTGTGTACAAACACGTTGAGAAAGGAAAACAGGGACAGGGCCCACAGGAACAGGGGCTTAGCCTCCGCGGCACGTTCTCACAGCACAGCAGACACCCCACCGCAGTCCCTTGTTCTTCACTGGGGCCTGTGCAGGTTATCCTGAGGTCTCTCTCCTTCTTTCTCTCCTATCCATGATAGATGGATGGTTAGATAGCAACATGGTCTCATTAGAATTATGTCAAAGAGGATCACAATGGAAATAAGTCCCAGACTTTATTGTGTGTTATCCTCAATGATTTTACTCATGTGCATCTATGGCTTTTTAAAGTTTTATGCTTATTTTTTTAAATGGTCAAATTAATAAACTAAACTAAACAGCAACAAAAAATAGTAAGCTGACATATTACTTATGTCAATATGGTGACATAAAATAGTGGCATTTAACTATTATAGTCACAGTATATGTCACATAATATACATTTTTAGATATCGTAGATAGATTCACAGATTCAATGGACATTTTGGAGTTTTATATTGAAAATTTTAACTTCGCCAAATATTCAAATAATTTGCTGTCTTCCTGTCATTGATTAGTTAAATTATTATCTCACCATCCGGAGATTGTTCAAATAATTTAATAATTTAATCCTCAAAGGTATTTGATTGTTACATAGGCACAATGACTCATCAAAATTGCCACACAAATTGCTCTTTGTGGTAAAAACCAGACAATGGCCCTATAAATGTCGCTAGTCATTGACCAAAATTCCCTCATTGACCTATTATCAATATCATGTTCAAATAGTCAGCCAATTGTTTGAGAAAATGTACTTTAATAATGCAAAACATGGACTTCCTTGATCATCAACTAAAACCATGTCTTATTTATTTTAATTTTAATTTTACCTTTATTTAACTAGGCAAGTCAGTTTAAGAACAAATTCTTATTTTCAATGACGGCCTATGAACAGTGGGTTAACTAACTGCCTGTTCAGGGGCAGAACGTATTCCAAACTATTGAACTTTTTTATCATTCTGAAGACATGTTTTTGAATGTCTTTGTGTCGACTTTTATCTGAAGAAAAAAATCTTTCTGACACTATTACAAAATGTCTGTTTAGAAAGTACAGAAAAACAAAGAAATCGGGGCAATGACCAAGTCTTCTACATGTATTTCAAGATGGCTTCCGTTTCACACTAATGTGTGACAGGATAGGAGAAGTGGAGGCAAACTGTGGAGAATTTGTCATCAGACAATATTGCCTAAGACGTTTCGAGCCTTTTTCTCCGACCTCTTCCGTAATTAAGACTTCTTCAAATATGATGCTTAGCACAACATCGCTGTGCCTGGACACTAATGGTGGATAATGGCACTGGAAAGGAGAGAGCGAGAGAGAAAAAAGAGAGGAAGAGAGAAAAAGCATTGAACACATCATAGTAGTCATTTATGAACAGTCTGCACAATGTGTTTATATTCTTTGAACACAACAGGGTGTTTAGTTGAAATGTGATTCCTGTATTATTAAAGCGATGTTCATCTCCAAGACAAAATTTGTGCAGTCCATTATCAGCCTCAAAATGTCATCCTGTCACGTTTTTGCAAAACGGTTTGCTTCAAGGGATTGATGCTTATGTCAACTGGTCATGCTCCCAGCAAGCTTGCGGTGTCAATGGGAAAAGACGAGCGTCAAACAATTGAAAAGATAAGTGCCACATGTTTGATGCTTATGTCAATACATTCCATTCAATGGGAAAATATGAGTGTCCCAGGGTTGATGCTTATGTCAATATATTTCCATTCAATGGGAAAAGATGAAAAGATGACACAAACAGACAAAGTGACAGACATCTCTCTTTCTCTCTCTCACTCTTTCTCTCTCTCTCTCATTCTCTAATCTCACCGTCTCTCCCTTCTCTCTTTCTCTCTCTCACTCTTTCTCTCGCTCACTCTTTCTCTCTCTCTCTCATTCTATCTCTCTCTCTCTCATTCTCTAATCTCACCGTCTCTCCCTTCTCTCTTACTCTCTCTCCTCTCTCCTTCTCTTTTCTTCCCGCTGTCTCTGTCTCTTTCTCTCTACATCCTCTTTATGCCCCCTCTTCTCTCTCTTCCCCTCCCTCCCCCTTCTTTCACCTCCTCCACCCTCTCCCCATCTCTCTACCTCCTTCTCTCTCCCCTCTCTCCCACTCCATTCTTTCTCCCTCCTTCCCCTCCTCCACCTCTGTCTGTCTGTTGACTATTCCTCTCCACTGCCTCCTCTCTCTTCCCTCCCTCCTTGACCCTCCCCCTTCTCTCCATCCCTCATTCTACCCCTTCTCTCTGTCCTTCCTCCTCCCTCTAGTCTCTCTCCTTCCTTCTTTCCCTCCCTCCCTGTCTTCTCATCTCGCTCGATCCCTCCCCTCTCTCCCTCCTCTCTGCTACCATCTTCACAGACAGCATATTGACGCAGACAGACAGGCAGACGCAAACACAGACAGACAGACAGACAGACAGACAGACAGACAGACAGACAGACAGACAGACAGACAGACAGACAGACAGACAGACAGACAGACAGACAGACAGACAGACAGACAGGCAGACAGGCAGGCAGACGCAGACGTAGACACAGACAGACAGACAGTTTCAAGTCAATCTTTTTTTATACCAATATCCTCTTCAGAATACATTCTAACAAGGTTCTTAGTTTCTAGAACTATAAGACCATTGTGTCCAATGAAGGTCAAAAATGTTTTGGGGTTGATTGACTTAAAATGTAATATGCCGGGTCATGACGGTCCCCTGGTCACAAATATGTAACATTTTGGAAGATTCAAAATGTTTAACCCTTCGAAACCGCCCCTACGACCCCCAATTAAGTCACTTCCTGTAATCGCAGGAAGCTGAAATTCAATGTGCGGCCTCCTGGGGACACTCTTTAACAATGCCCTGTTTCAAGTTTTTACGTTAAGAATTGACCGTTCTACAGAGAACGGGAAGACAGTGTTTTTGTTTAACTGCAGGGGGAGAATGAAGAACCAAGTTGTGGATGAATAAAGTAATTTCCTGTGGCCACAGTAAGCTGAACCTCAACTCAGGGCATCCATATAAGGTCATGATGGGTTGTGTGAATTTTGTTTCCAGCCTCAACCATTTTTCCGATGTCACTCAAAAGTACTGTAGTGGGGGGGTAACAAATAGTTAATTAGGGTTATTTTTAGGGTTAAGGCCCTAACCTAACCCTAATTTTAGTTTCATGTCCACATCCCAGCTCAACCCTAAACCAAGCCTAAACTCTAACTCTAACCCTAGCTTCACATTCACTCCCGGCTAAACCCTAATGCTAACCCTGACACTAATTCTAGCTCTAGCTTCATGTCCACATCCCAGCTCAACACTAAACCTAACCTCAACCCCACCCTCTGCAGAGTCTGAAGAAACTGAAAATATCCGGTTTTAACAGATATAGTATCTTCAACCTAGCTTCCTTTCCCCCTGAACACCAGATGTGGGGACCCCGCTCATGTGTTTATTTTATGCCTGTTACGTTAGTTTACATAAACCCTAATCCTAGCTTCATAACCACTCCCGGCTCAACCCTTACCCGAACCCTGACCCTACACCTAATTCTAACCCAGATTAATGTCCACATCCCATCTTAACCCTGAACCTAGCCTCAACCCTAACCCTAACCCTCGCTTCATCTCTACATCTTGGCTCAACCCTAACCCTAACCCTAACCCTAGCCAAAATCCTAACCCTTACCCTAGCCAAAACCCTAACCCTAGCCAAAACCCTAACCCTAGCCCTTAACCCTAGCCAAAACCCTAAACCTTATTTCTTGTCTACCAACCCTAGAAATAACCCTAATTAACAATGAATTCATTTGCCCCACCACCCTTACTTGAAGCCTGACCTATAGTTAGTGTGCTTTTCAGTGACATCAACAGAATGGTTGAGGCTAGAAACAAAATGAATGTATGGGATTGTTCAACAGATGCTCCCGATGAACTGAACGCCAGCCTACACCTGGCCATGTGAAATGACCTCTTCATAGTGAAAACTTTCCCAAAGAGAACAAGGCCTTTCTTCCATAGAAAAGCACTATCTACAGCCCTCACATAACCAGGATGCACCCGTGGACTGCAATTGAGCTAGCTAACTGTCCTTGCACACAACCCTATCGTGACCTTATACGGATGCCCTGTGTGGAGGTTCAGCTTACTGTGGCAACAGGAAATAGCTCAATTCATCCTCAACATAGTGCTTCATTCTCTCCCTGCAGTTACACAAAAACACTGGCTTCCATCCTCTGTAGATCTGTTAATTCTTAACGTAAGGACTTGAAACTCAGGGCATTGCTAAAGAGTGTCCCCAGGAGGCTGTACATTGATTTGCAATTTCAGGAAGTGACATCATTGGGGGTCATAGGGGCGGTTTGAAAGGGTAAATATTTTTTTTGAATCTTCCCAAATTGTACATATTTGTGACCAGGGGACCGTCATGACCCGGCATACAACATTTAAAGTCAATCAACCCCAAAGCATTTTTCACCTCCATTGGACACAATGGTCCTGCAGTTCTAGAAACTATAGGGGAATTCTGCCGCGAGTGAAGCGCGCATAAATGGAACGTAAATACCCTTTTTATGCACTGTTCTCTCTATGTGTATTCTGGCCTTGAACTTAAGTATGAGAATAATAGCATGGTATTCACCCCCTATTCCTTTGGGGTGGCGATCAAAGAAATGAAGGTGTGGCGGGCGTGTGTCTACAGATACACCGTGTTCTGAACTTAATTCCCTCATAATTCCACCACCTTTATGTGCGATGAAACAATAAGATCGAGCAACCTGTCGGTTCCAAGTGGAACTGTCACGCCCTGGCCTTAGTTATCTTTGTTTTCTTTATTATTTTGGTTAGGCCAGGGTATGACATGGGTGATTTATGTGTTTTGGCCTACAGTGCGTCCCGTCTGTCCAGAGCTGCTAGAGTCTCCCGTCTGTCCAGAGCTGCTAGAGTCTCCCATCTGTCCAGAGCTGCTAGAGTCTCCCGTCTGTCCAGAGCTGCTAGAGTCTCCCGTCTGTCCAGAGCTGCTAGAGTCTCCCGTCTGTCCAGAGCTGCCAGAGCCGCCAGTCTGCAAGGAGCTGCCAGTCAGCCAGGATCTTCCAGAGCCACCAGTCAACCGGGATCTTCCAGAGCCGCCAGTCAGCCGGGATCTTCCAGAGCCACCAGTCAGCCGGGATCTTCCAGAGCCGCCAGTCAGCCGGGATCTTCCAGAGCCACCAGTCAGCCGGGATCTTCCAGAGCCGCCAGTCAGCCGGGATCTTCCAGAGCCGCCAGTCAGCCGGGATCTTCCAGAGCCGCCATTCAGCCGGGATCCGCCAGAGCAAATGAGTAAGCAGTTTGGACCGTCGTGGCCCGGATTTGAAATATAAATGACAATTGTTTTAGCTCTATTTCAACTCAAATCAAATGTTATTGGTCACATACACATGTTTAGCAGATGTTATTGCGGGTGTAGCGCAATTCTTTACCTTATGATCGCTGGAGACAAACGTGAAACCAGTCAAATGGCAGTAAAAGCATATCAACATATCATCTTTTCCACAGTGAAGTTTTTGAAATGCTGGCCTTATAAATTGGGATGAAATTTGGAGACCCAAGCTATAAGCTTCTGTAGCCATCCGCAAATTACAGTATAGGGACAAACTTACCAAGTTGGTTTATGATTTATGATGATCAGTAGCCACTGTCAGTTATACCCACATACATTTATAGCTGTCACTGACTTTAGTGTTAGTTTCCGTAAATGTTGCATCATTCCATTACATCGTTAGTTTACCGTTCCTCTGTCACGTTTATGGAATCATCATTATGGAACGCAGACCAAATGTAGCACTTTAAACCTGGAACCTGGCACACGGCTCACGACGACTGGATGGTTGTCATACAGTTTCATCATTAGTGAGGATTATGAGGGTAGATTTATAGGACTAATGTTCAACCCCTATTCTACACTTTTCTCAGCTTTAAATATTTCATGGATTGAACAAGTGAATATGGCAACTTTCAGGATTAATCAAAACTCTTTATTTTTTATTCACCAATATTTTAGTGCGTAAAGGCTCTCCGAAGCAGTTTTTTAAAATTATTCATTAAAATACTTTCCTAACCCTAAATAATATACAAAATCAGAGCCTGTTTAAATCTACCAATTGGTGCTGAAAAGTAGAAGAATATGTGTGTGTTTAGATGGCTTTCTTTCATTGATCCCTAATATTCTGAACTGTTCTCTCCATATATTCTAGTGAGTCTGTCGAGAAGATTCTAATTAAAGGTACACCACATTTAAAGGGATCGCGTTAGATAAATGTACTGAAACCCCTATTGAATGAAAACTCCAAGAGAATATATGTTGGCCAGCAAGTGGGGGGATTTTCAGTGGTTGAATTAAATGTATTCAAGGCACGCAAGGGAACCTCTTCTGCAAAGCCCGTTACACACCTGCATAAGGTAAGTCTGAATACCAACTAATGAGAAGTGCATGGAAAAGGCGTGCGTAGGAACGGCGTACATTTCATGAGTCTGAATCGGGCCCTAAGAGCCTTGTTACAATGAATTCTGAAGAGGATATGGGTATTTTTTGTTGTTAATTGACTTGTCTGTGTCTGCCTGCCTGCCTGCCTGTGTCTGTCTGTCTGCCTGTCTGTCTGCCTGTCTTTTTTGTTGAGAGAGGAGGGGGATAGGGGGGGATAAAGAAGAGGTAGATAGATAGAGACAGAGGAGGTCAAAGAGAAGTAAAGGAGTGAAGGAAAAAGAGAAAAGAGTGACAGGGAGAGTAGGAAAAGAGAAAGACATGTCTGTCTGTGAGTCTCCTGACCAACAGACATTTCGACTAAAGACATTGTCCTGTTATAGAAGATTTGTCCTGTTACGAAACTCTTATGAAAGTTTAATAAAGCAATTCATCAAATCTTTGCGAAAACCTCATAAAAATTCTTGCCATATCCAGAGTAGGAAAATAATCCATGTCTGTTATTCAAATAGTTTCGTCGTTTACTTTGATCTTATCTCACTAGTGTCTGTGAACAAGGATTTAGTCACACCCTGGGAAACCTCTTGCATGATTACCGCAATATTCCCATATTATGAACAATAAATTCGGCAGAGGATTATCTTTATTAGATTAGATTTCAGATCAGAGCTTCCTGAACCATTTAAGATTTCGCTCACATCTATACAAACATTCTACCTTGCAGATCAGAAACTTCTGTGAAAACACAAGATCCTGATCTATCCTCCCGATTCCTGCTTACAAGCAAAAACTAAAGCAGGAAGTACCAGTGAAGTGGTCAGAGGACGAGGATGCTACGCTACGGGACTGTTTTGCTAGCACAGACTGGAATCTGTTTCGGGATTCATCCAATGGAATTGGCTTCACCAATAAGTGCATCGATGACGTCGTCCCCACAGTGACCGTATGTACATATCCCAACCAGAAGCCATGGATTACAGGCAACATCCGCATTGAGCTAAAGGCTAGGGCTGCCGTTTTCAAGGAGTGTGACACTAATCCGGACGCTTCTAAGAAATCCTGCTATGCCCTCAGACGAATAATCAAAAAGGCAAAGTGTCAATACAGGATTAAGCTTGAATCAAACTACACCGGCTCTGGCGCTCGTCGGATGTGACAGGGCTTGAAAACTATTACGGACTACAAAGGGAAACCCAGACGTGAGCTGCCAAGTGACATGAGCCTACCAGACGAGCTAAATGCCTTTTATGCTTGCTTCAAGGCAAGCAACACTGAAGCAGGCACGAGAGCACCAGATGTTCTGGATGACTGTGTGATAACATTCTCGGTAGTCGATGTGAGCAAGAACTTTAAACAGGTCGACATTCACAAAGCCACAAGGCCAGACAGATTACCAGGAAGTGTACTCAAAGCATGCGTAGACCAACTGGCAAGTGCCTTCACTGACATTTTCAACCTCTCCCTGACCGAGTCTGTAATACCTACATGCTTCAACCAGACAACCATAGTCCCTGCACCCAAGGAAGCAAGGGTAACCTGCCTAAATGATTAGCCATGGAGTGGCCATAAAGTGCTTTGAAAGGCTGGTCAGCATCCTCCCGGTTACCCTAGACCCACTCCAATTCACATACTGCCCCAACAGATCCACAGATGATGCAATCTCAATCGCACGCCACACTGCCCTTTCCCACCTGGACAAAAGTAACACCTATGTGAGAATGCTGTTCATTGACTACAGCTCAGCGTTCAACACCATAGTGCCCATGAAGCTCATCACTAAGCTAAGGACCCTGGGACTAAACACCTCCCTCTGCAACTGGATCCTGGACTTCCTGACGGGCTGCTCCCAGGTGGTAAGGGTAGGCAACAACACGTCTGCCACGCAGATCCTCAATACTGGGGCCCCTCAGGGGTGTGTACTTAGTCCCCTCCTGTACTCCCTGTTCACCCACGACTGCATGGCCAAACACGACTCTAACACCATCATTAAGTTTTCTGATGACACAACAGTGGTAGACCTAATCCCCGACAGTGATGAGACAGCCTATAGGAAGGAGGTCAAAGAACAGGCAGTGTTGTGCCAGGACAACAAGCTCTCACTCAATGTGAGCAAGACAAAGGAGGTGATTGTGGACTACAGGAAAAGGAGGGCCAAACAGGCCCCCATTAATATCGATGGGGCTGTAGTGGAGCGGGTCGAGAGTTTCAAGTTCCTTGGTATCCACATCAACCATGAACTATCATGGTCCAAACACACCAAGATAGTCGTGAAGAGGGCACGACAAAACCTTTTCCCCCTCAGGAGACTGAAAAGATTTGGCATGGGTCTCCCGATCCTCAAAAAGTTCTACAGCTGCACCATCGAGAGCATCACCAGCCTGGTATAGCAACTTCTCGGCATCTGACCGTACAGTGCTACAGAGGGTAGTGCGGTACAGTTCAGTACATCACTGGGGCCAAGCTTCCTGCCATCCAGGACCTATATACTAGGCGGTGCCAGAGGAAAGCCCATTAAATGGTCAGAGACTCCAATCACCCAAGTCATAGACTGTTTTCTCTGCTACCAGAGTGCCAAGTCTAGGACCAGAATTCTCCTTAACAGCTTCTACCCCCAAGCCATAAAACTGCTGAACAATTAATGAAATGGCCACCGGACTATTTACATGGACATTGTTTCGTACACTTCTGCTACTCGCTGTTTTATATCTATGCATAGTTACTTCACCCTTACCTACATGTACAAATGACCTCAACTAACCTGTACCCCCGCACACTGACTCGGTACCGGTACCCCCTGTGTATAGCCTCGTTATTGTTATTTATTTGTGCTACTTTTAAAAATGATTTTTTACTTTAGTTTATTTGGTAAAAATGTTCTTAACTCATCTTGAACTGCACTGTTGGTTAAGGGCTTGTAAGTAAGCATTTCACGGTAAGGTCCGCACTGTTGGTTAAGGGCTTGTAAGTAAGCATTTCACGGTAAGGTCCACACTGTTGGTTAAGGGCTTGTAAGTAAGTATTTCACGGTAAGGTCTACACTGTTGGTTAAGGGCTTGTAAGTAAGCATTTCACGGTAAGGTCCACACTGTTGGTTAAGGGCTTGTAAGTAAGCATTTCACGGTAAGGTCCGCACTGTTGGTTAAGGGCTTGTAAGTAAGCATTTCACGGTAAGGTCCACACTGTTGGTTAAGGGCTTGTAAGTAAGCATTTCACGGTAAGGTCCACACTGTTGGTTAAGGGCTTGTAAGTAAGCATTTCACGGTAAGGTCTGCACTGTTGGTTAAGGGCTTGTAAGTAAGCATTTCACGGTAAGGTCCACACTGTTGGTTAAGGGCTTGTAAGTAAGCATTTCACGGTAAGGTCTACACTGTTGGTTAAGGGCTTGTAAGTAAGCATTTCACGGTAAGGTCCACACTGTTGGTTAAGGGCTTGTAAGTAAGCATTTCACGGTAAGGTCCACACTTGTTATATTCGGCGTATGTGACAAACAAAGTTTGATTTGATTTGAAGAATTTTGGGACCTAGCTGATACATCAGGGGAGTTTATGCCATTACTCTCTAATAGCTCCAATAACCATCAGCCTTGATCCCCAATAAAGTCAGACTGGACAGAGGATTTACTCTGAATTACATGGCAGCTCTCATAATATTGTTAAACATATGAATAGAGCGGACTCCAATCGCAGTACTCAGTCTTTGTTATATGGTGCCTCTTTAACTTTCTTAGCTGTATTCCAACGGACGGTTTGATTTAGGCCTACATCAAAACAACTGCAAATGCTTTGTGTGTATCACAGCTTGAGAATTTATTCTCAAATTGAATTCTGCGCATGAGCTGAGCAATAATGAGCGTATTATTCTTTGCTTGTACAAAACACAGAGTTTGCGGCCTGTTGGTGCACTTATTCATTTCAGTTGACAGGTTTGTAAGTCTGGCGTTTCAGTTTACTCCATTCAAAACATTTTGTCTGCGTGGAAATGTTTTGGATGGCAATTTGTAATCCGAACACAACTGCAGTCCCAGGTTTCTTAAGTACCCCCGAGTATAGCACTGCATCTTGTTCTTGCAACCGCCATTTCATACTTTGGAAAGAATTCCCATACATATATGCAGGCTAAGGTAGAAAATATGTTCTTGGGTTTCGGGAATACAATTACCCAGTCATTTCTCCCATCACATTACCATTCCCATGGCTTAGGAAGTGTGTCCCAAAGCAAACAAAGGTAAACCAAACCCCATGTTTTATCTTTGCATCATATGACAATTCTGTCAGGGAGGTCTGTTATGGTACAGTAGGTTAGCATTAAACTAGCCCTGTGCTAATCCTAACATTGCACTCAGCAGATAAACGCTAGCCACAGTCCAGCCACCTTCCTAGCCACATCTCAGACCACATGTCCCCACTAACTGAAACCGAAGCTTGTTGTTTAGCCTGAGAAACCATAGGTAGCTGCTATATTACTCAACTTACAAGTGCGTACGGTAACAAGAAAATAGGTCTTAATGTCTTTACGACATTATATAAGAAATATGAACAAATAAAGAGAGATAAGATAACATATTAAGATATTTCATTCTACTCATTCACATATATTCCACTTTTCAGAGCTGGTCATTATTACATTTCTATAAGAGTACTATAGTTATTTGTTTTGTTTTAGGATTTAAATGTCAGTTTGGTTTGGGTGCCAGGATTTGCTCCTCAACCTCAGAGCTCAATCAGCTGAAATTGTTGGGTAATCAGAAGCTCAATACTCAAAATGGAGTTGAAATGAATTCTGGGGCATTCTGTACATTTACATTTACATTTAAGTCATTTAGCAGACGCTCTTATCCAGAGCGACTTACAAATTGGAATTGGAATTGGTACATGAAAAACTATTTCAGAAATTAAGCCAAGTTCAAGCAAAAACAAATATTTCTGTACATTAGGGCAATCATTGAATTATTTATGAATGTACTTCATTTATAGAAATGTCCTAAATGGTATGGAATTGTTTCATCATCTCATTATGTTTTCCATATCATTTTTACGCTGAAACATTTTGGTAAAGGTAAAGGGATTTCATGCATTTCCACTGACTTCGTAGACATGCATTATATCATTTTATTTGCAAGACTAAAAAACTGATTGCCAGATTCAATTGGGTCATTAAAAAACATAATATTGTACATTGTACAATAGAAAAATGGCTTTAAATACATTTAGTGTACAGTAAGGTTACTTCAGGGTTATTGAGTCTGATATTTTCAATTACTTAATAAAGTTCCAAACAGGTTTCACAAATGTAAGTACGATGCAGCAATATCTACAAGATGTGTTTATGGGGATATTCTCCAATAGAAATTCTATGTTTAAATGTAGATGATGTTAGATTTGACAGGATTCAACAAAGGAATTGACTTGGCAGTTGATGATAGTGATGCACTTCCCAATTACCTTGCAACTTTGATCTTGCTATTATCGTACAGTACATATTGTTCTGTCCGTCAGACCAATCTGACACGTCTGTCAGGCAACGATGACAGACAGACAGACAGACTGTGTGACTCTCCTCCTCTCTTTGTCTGACTGAAACAGCAGACGATATCTCCTTCAAGGGAGGCACTGCCTGAGCTGCTTGGCGTCTCTGGCCTGTAGAGAGAGTTATGTATCAGTGTATGCTGCTGCTAGGGCGGCGAGGCAGGCTCCCCCCCCCCGGGCTGCACTAGCAGGCTGGTGCCAGAAAGTCTCACCTAAGCAGGTTAGCCTGGGAACAGGCAGATACATACATACCACAGGAATTTCTTCCACCGAGGGCTTGTTCACTCTCATACATACGGTCACTAGCAGTTCCCACACACATGCTACCATTTCTGAACGCATACAATGTATACATACTTTCTCACAACCCAATTGTCTCATTCCAGGCACTTGCAGTACAGTATATCTTCACACCACTGAGTACACTTGTGGATATATTGGACTACATTATAAAACATGATTCTGATTATGGTGACATTTTGGGAAGCATTGGATATGTCGAATGATAGAAAATGTGTATGTTTGATTCCTCAAAGGAAAACAACGTACAGAGAAATGCAGAGAGAAGAAAGAGCACCACATTATATGGTAATCACATACACATTTGATTTTGGAACAGGGCACACTCAGTGAAGGGACCGTACCACCCAGAATGTAAGCTAATGACTCATTAAACACCCATTGCAGCTGGAGCTGTAACACTCACTCTATCTCTCACAGTGTTCCCGTACCCGTCCCTCTGATGACTCTGTCACACTTACAGTTTCTTTTGGAACGTGCGCTGTGTGTGTGTGTGTGTGTGTGTGTGTGTGTGTGTGTGTGGGTGTGTGTCGGTGTGTGTGTGTGTGTGTGTCTGTGTGTGCGCCTGCAAACAGTAAGTGTGACATTTAAATGTCTGTGGAGAACAGTTGCCCTCACGACCCTGTCACACATATGCATATATGTGTGTATATGCGCACACCTGTGTTATCCATATATCTTTGTTTGTCAGCGCAGGAACACCTACGTACAACCTACGTGTCATGCCACAGTCATTCGTCCACCATGTAAAATCAGGACAATGAGCTTTGTTGATGGTACATCCCACAGGGTCATAAAAAGATACATTTAAAGACAAGCCCACATCTTGAAATCTGTTTAGGAAACACACATACAGTACGAACATGTGTTTATGTACGTAGCACGTCATTATCTTTGAATCTTGATGACATTTTCCAATGTTTCTCATAATTATACACCTCAAAAAGTGAACGTGAAGCCTAGACCACCCATAGAGTGACAAACACACACACACACACACACACACACACACACACACACACACACACACACACACACTTATTTTTCACAGAACCATCCAATCAGACAGCACTATCCCCCTCCTCTAAGGATTTGTGATACAGTAAAGGGTGAAGTTGCCCCTAGACACTGATCTAAGGTCGGTCTTTCACTTTCTCCACCAATGGTTAAGGTTTAGATATGGGGAGTATAAACTGATCCTAGATCAGAACGGCTAAGGGCAACTAACTTGCAACTAAATGCGAGAACAAGATCATTCAGAATGCTCTATGTAATCATTGTGTTTGGAAAACAAGCCGCACATCAAATGAATCATAAAGGATTTGTCAGCTGTGTGTGTGTGTGTGTGTGTGTGTGTGTGTGTTCTCTTCAATGAGGGGCTGTTGAGACTCTTTACAGAGTTTAGAGTAGACAGTATGATGTTTGTTTATATGATCATTTATTTATATGATGTCACTTTTCAGATTAAAACAATGCCACAGAGTAGCAAGAAAGGTAAACTAGGCTAGCACCCTCCTGTGTTAGTGAAGAGAGCTGCATCTCAACCTCTAAGCATTCTCACATGCAACTTCATTTTGTCCTGTCTGTCATTCACGGTCCACATTTCTCCTTCTTTTTGTTACTACTTTATCATTCATTCAATGCAGGTGTACTTTTGGACAATTCATATTCAAATTAATATGTTTCTTTTTCAAATATTGTCTCGACACTCGATCTAGAGGCAACATTCAAATTTAAGAGTAGACTAATTTCCACCAAAGAAAATCTGAAGGAGCTAGGAAAATGTTCTGAAGCGTGGAAACAAACATCTTATGCTAGCTGCTGCGAAGTGTGGAAACAAACATCTTATGCTAGCTGCTTGGAAGCGTGGAAACAAACATCTTATGCTAGCTGCTTGGAAGCGTGGAAACAAACATCTTATGCTAGCTGCTTGGAAGCGTGGAAACAAACATCTTATGCTCGCTGCTTGGAAGCGTGGAAACAAACATCTTATGCTAGCTGCTTGGAAGCGTGGAAACAAACATCTTATGCTAGCTGCTTGGAAGCGTGGAAACAAACATCTTATGCTAGCTGTTTGGAAGCGTGGAAACAAACATCTTATGCTAGCTGCTGCGAAGCGTGGAAACAAACATCTTATGCTAGCTGCTTGGGAGCGTGGAAACAAACATCTTATGCTAGCTGCTGCGAAGCGTGGAAACAAACATCTTATGCTAGCTGCTTGGAAGCGTGGAAACAAACATCTTATGCTAGCTGTTTGGAAGCGTGGAAACAAACATCTTATGCTAGCTGCTTGGAAGCGTGGAAACAAACATCTTATGCTAGCTGCTTGGAAGCGTGGAAACAAACATCTTATGCTAGCTGCTGCGAAGCGTGGAAACAAACATCTTATGCTAGCTGCTTGGAAGCGTGGAAACAAACATCTTATGCTAGCTGCTTGGAAGTGTGGAAACAAACATCTTATGCTAGCTGCTTGGAAGTGTGGAAACAAACATCTTATGCTAGCTGCTTGGAAGTGTGGAAACAAACATCTTATGCCAACTGCTTGGAAGAGTGGAAACAAACATCTTATGCTAGCTGCTTGGAAGAGTGGAAACAAACATCTTATGCTAGCTGCTTGGAAGTGTGGAAATAGTTTGCAAATGTGCCACACTCTGAGTAATAGCTTGCTTAAGAGGTTGTAAAAGGTGCTTGATAAGTATGTCTCATCAAAGTGATGACTTTCCATTCCCTTGGACTATAATACCCTGGGGGCTGGTGCTGTACTTTGGTGACTGTGGTGTTCAGATTTCACCATTTGGAATGAATTTCCTCTCCAATTTGAGTGTGTTGAAATACACAGTTTATATAGTGCAAAGGACAAGTACATTAGAGTGCACACTGTACATAGATGTTTCTATTGTGTTATTGACTGTAAGTTTGTTTATGTGTAACTCTGTGTTGTTGTTTTTGTCACACTGCTATGTTTTATCTTCACCAGGTCGCAGTTGTAAATGAGAACTTGTTCTCAACTGGCCTACCTGGTTAAATAAAATAAAAAATAAAAAATTGAGACTGGTGTTTTGCGGGTACTATTTAATGAAGCTGCCAGTTGAGGACTTGTGAGGCATCTGTTTCTCAAACTAGACACTCTAATGGACTTGTCCTTTTGCTCATTTGTGCACCGGGGCCTCCCACTCTGCTTTCTATTCTGGTTAGCGCCAGTTTGCGCTGTTCTGTGAAGGGTGTTGTACGAGATCTTCAGTTTATTGGAAATTTCATTTCTCAGAAAAAGAATAGACTGATGAGTTTCAGAAGAAAGTTCTTTGTTTCTGTTTCTTTGTTTTTTGAGCCTGTAATCGAACCCACAAGTGCTGATGCTCCAGATACTCAACTAGTCTAAAGAAGGCCAGTTTTAAATGAAGCTTCTTTAGTCAAAACAACAGTTTTCAGCTGTGCTAATATAATTGCAAAAGGGTAACCTCTGTACGCCTATGTAGATATTCCATTTTAAAAATCAACCGTTTCCAGCTACAATAGTCATTTACAACATTAACAATGTCTACACTCCATTTCTGATCAATTTTATGTTATTTTAATGGACAAAAAAATTTGCTTTTCTTTCAAAAACAAGGACATTGTTAAAAAATGTTGTACTGTAGTGTACATCTACACATTATAGGCCATTCGGAGACTTAGAGACTTATTCCGAAGCCACTCCTGCATTGTCTTGGCTGTGTGCTTAGTGTCATTGTCCTGTTGGAAGGTGAACCTTTGCCCCAGTCTGAGGTCCTGAGGTCCTGAGGTCCTGAGTGCTCTGGAGCAGGTTTTCATCAAGGATCTCTCTGTACTTTGCTCTGTTCATCTTTGCCTCGATCCTGACTAGTCTCATAGTCCCTGCCACTGAAAAACATCACCACAGCATGATGCTGCCACCACCATGCTTCACCATAGGGATGGTGCCAGACGTGATGCTTGGCATTGAGGCCAAAGAGTTCAATCTTGGTTTCATCAGACCAGAGAATCTTGTTTCTCATGGTCTTTAGGTGCCTTTTGGCAAACTCCAAGTGGGCTGTCATGTGCATCTCCATCTCCACAGAGGAACTCTAGAGCTCTGTCAGAGTGACCATCGGGTTCTTGGTCACCTCCCTGACCAAGGCCCTTTTCCCCCGATTGCTCAGTTTGGCCGGGCGGCCAGCTCTAGGAAGAGCCTTGGTGGTTCCAATGATGGAGGCCATTGGGTTCTTGGGGATGTTCAATGCTACAGAAATGTTGGTACCCTTCCCCAGATCTATGCCTCAACACATTACATTTTACATTTAAGTCATTTAGCAGACGCTCTTATCCAGAGCGACTTACAAATTGGTGTGTTCACCTTATGACATCCAGTGGAACAGCCACTTTACAATAGTGCATCTAGATCTTTTAAGGGGGGTGAGAAGGATTACTTTATCCTATCCTAGGTATTCCTTAAAGAGGTGGGGTTTCAGGTGTCTCCGGAAGGTGGTGATTGACTCCGCTGTCCTGGCGTCGTGAGGGAGTTTGTTCAACCATTGGGGGGCCAGAGCAGCGAACAGTTTTGACTGGGCTGAGCGGGAACTGTACTTCCTCAGTGGTAGGGAGGCGAGCAGGCCAGAGGTGGATGAACGCAGTGCCCTTGTTTGGGTGTAGGGCCTGATCAGAGCCTGGAGGTACTGAGGTGCCGTTCCCCTCACAGCTCCGTAGGCAAGCACCATGGTCTTGTAGCGGATGCGAGCTTCAACTGGAAGCCAGTGGAGAGAGCGGAGGAGCGGGGTGACGTGAGAGAACTTGGGAAGGTTGAACACCAGACGGGCTGCGGCGTTCTGGATGAGTTGTAGGGGTTTAATGGCACAGGCAGGGAGCCCAGCCAACAGCGAGTTGCAGTAATCCAGACGGGATATGACAAGTGCCTGGATTAGGACCTGCGCGGCTTCCTGTGTGAGGCAGGGTCGTACTCTGCGGATGTTGTAGAGCATGAACCTACAGGAACGGGCCACCGCCTTGATGTTAGTTGAGAACGACAGGGTGTTGTCCAGGATCACGCCAAGGTTATTAGCGCTCTGGGAGGAGGACACAATGGAGTTGTCAACCGTGATGGCGAGATCATGGAACGGGCAGTCCTTCCCCGGGAGGAAGAGCAGCTCCGTCTTGCCGAGGTTCAGCTTGAGGTGGTGATCCGTCATCCACACTGATATGTCTGCCAGACATGCAGAGATGCGATTCGCCACCTGGTCATCAGAAGGGGGAAAGGAGAAGAATAATTGTGTGTCGTCTGCATAGCAATGATAGGAGAGACCATGTGAGGTTATGACAGAGCCAAGTGACTTGGTGTATAGCGAGAATAGGAGAGGGCCTAGAACAGAGCCCTGGGGGACGCCAGTGGTGAGAGCGCGTGGTGAGGAGACAGAAATCGCCACGCCACCTGGTAGGAGCGACCTGTCAGGTAGGACGCAATCCAAGCGTGGGCCGCACCGGAGATGCCCAACTCGGAGAGGGTGGAGAGGAGGATCTGATGGTTCACAGTATCGAAGGCAGCCGATAGGTCTAGAAGGATGAGAGCAGAGGAGAGAGAGTTAGCTTTAGCAGTGCGGAGCGCCTCCGTGATACAGAGAAGAGCAGTCTCAGTTGAATGACTAGTCTTGAAACCTGACTGATTTGGATCAAGAAGGTCATTCTGAGAGAGATAGCGGGAGAGCTGGCCAAGGACGGCACGTTCAAGAGTTTTGGAGAGAAAAGAAAGAAGGGATACTGGTCTGTAGTTGTTGACATCGGAGGGATCGAGTGTAGGTTTTTTCAGAAGGGGTGCAACTCTCGCTCTCTTGAAGACGGAAGGGACGTAGCCAGCGGTCAGGGATGAGTTGATGAGCGAGGTGAGGTAAGGGAGAAGGTCTCCGGAAATGGTCTGGAGAAGAGAGGAGGGGATAGGGTCAATCGGGCAGGTTGTTGGGCGGCCGGCCGTCACAAGACGCGAGATTTCATCTGGAGAGAGAGGGGAGAAAGAGGTCAGAGCACAGGGTAGGGCGGTGTGAGCAGAACCAGCGGTGTCGTTTGACTTAGCAACGAGGATCGGATGTCGTCGACCTTCTTTTCAAAATGGTTGACGAAGTCATCTGCAGAGAGGGAGGAGGGGGAGGGGGAGGAGGATTCAGGAGGGAGGAGAAAGTGGCAAAGAGCTTCCTAGGGTTAGAGGCAGATGCTTGGAATTTAGAGTGGTAGAAAGTGGCTTTAGCAGCAGAGACAGAAGAGGAAAATGTAGAGAGGAGGGAGTGAAAGGATGCCAGGTCCGCAGGGAGGCGAGTTTTCCTCCATTTCCGCTCGGCTGCCCGGAGCCCTGTTCTGTGAGCTCGCAATGAGTCGTCGAGCCACGGAGCGGGAGGGGAGGACCGAGCCGGCCTGGAGGATAGGGGACATAGAGAGTCAAAGGATGCAGAAAGGGGGAGGAGAGGAGGGTTGAGGAGGCAGAATCAGGAGGTAGGTTGGAGAAGGTTTGAGCAGAGGGAAGAGATGATAGGATGGAAGAGGAGAGAGTAGCGGGGGAGAGAGAGCGAAGGTTGGGACGGCGCGATACCATCCGAGTAGGGGCAGTGTGGGAAGTGTTGGATGAGAGCGAGAGGGAAAAGGATACAAGGTAGTGGTCGGAGACTTGGAGGGGAGTTGCAATGAGGTTAGTGGAAGAACAGCATCTAGTAAAGATGAGGTCGAGCGTATTGCCTGCCTTGTGAGTAGGGGGAAGGTGAGAGGGTGAGGTCAAAAGAGGAGAGGAGTGGAAAGAAGGAGGCAGAGAGGAATGAGTCAAAGGTAGACGTGGGGAGGTTAAAGTCGCCCAGAACTGTGAGAGGTGAGCCGTCCTCAGGAAAGGAGCTTATCAAGGCATCAAGCTCATTGATGAACTCTCCGAGGGAACCTGGAGGGCGATAAATGATAAGGATGTTAAGCTTGAAAGGGCTGGTAACTGTGACAGCATGGAATTCAAAGGAGGTGATAGACAGATGGGTAAGGGGAGAAAGAGAGAATGACCACTTGGGAGAGATGAGGATCCCGGTGCCACCACCCCGCTGACCAGAAGCTCTCGGGGTGTGCGAGAACACGTGGGCGGACGAAGAGAGAGCAGTAGGAGTAGCAGTGTTATCTGTGGTGATCCATGTTTCCGTCAGTGCCAAGAAGTCGAGGGACTGGAGGGAGGCATAGGCTGAGATGAACTCTGCCTTGTTGGCCGCAGATCGGCAGTTCCAGAGGCTACCGGAGACCTGGAACTCCACGTGGGTCGTGCGCGCTGGGACCACCACGACCCACGTGGAGTTCCAACACAATTCCTTCGACCTCATGGCTTAATTTTTGCTCTGACTTGTCAACTGTGGGACCTTATATAGGCAGGTGTGTCCCTTTCCAAATCATGTCCAATCAATTGAATTTACCACAGGTGGACTCCAATCAAGTTGTAGAAACATTTCAAGGATGATCAATGGAAACAGGATGCACCTGAGCTCAGTTTCGAGCACAGCACAAAGCAAAGTGTCTGAAAACGTATGTAAATAAGGTATTTCTGTTTATAATTGTTTTATACATTTGCTAAAATGCTTTGTCATTATGTGGTATTGTGTGTAGATTGCTGAGAATGTTTTTATTTTTTAAATCAATTTTAGAATAAGGCTGTAACATAACAAAATGTGGAAAAGGTCAAGGAAGGGGTCTGAATACTTACCGAAGGCCCTATATTTTTGGCTCCATTAAAGGCATTCTTGGCGCCTGTTCTCTACTCTTTCTCAGTCTCCTCCAGTCCTTGCTTTACCTGAGGAGAACTTGGCACGGCAGCCCAGCCCGCAATGGAAAATTGGAAAATCTGGTGCCCATGGGTGAGAAACAATTATGGGTTTGTGTTCATAACAATGGTGTACAAAGGGAATGAAAATACCAGAGCAGCGTGTTTAACCGTAAAAACGCCGGGAGCGAAATGAATGTAATTAAGACCACAAATATATCAAACTTTCGTAACAGACTTTTACGTAACAGACTTTTACTCACCAGCGTGTATGTACTCTACCTTCTTAAATCCTTGAAATCAAGAGCTCGCTTAACTGACTCTGAAATCATTTACAGAAATGTTTGCTATCTTTTTAATTGACCAATGTTGAGGTATTTTTAACTGAAGGAACATTCTCTGTCCTGTAATGAATTGGACATTTGGTATTACAACTCATTACAGAATTGAGTAACGGACTTCAGAATTCTTCCATTGTACAGCACAGGTATATTGTCTCTGGAGTATAACAAGGTCAATAAATATCAATGTCATCCATGTAGCACATCCCCCCCTTGTCTCCTCGCTCTCTATCTCACCCTGACTCCCCTAAACATCAACCCCTCCCCTATCTCCCTTTTCATGCAGTACTCATGTTTATGTAGTAGTTACGTTTTTCTTTGTCCCGATGTTCATGTCTTATTTTCTAGCGCAGGTCTATTCAACTACCATGTGTGTGTAAGAAGTTCTATATTGTCAGCAACTAAGCTGTAACGCTCGTCTGAAGAAGAAGGAGTGGACCAAAGCGCAGCGTGGTAAGTGTTCATGATTTATTTTCAAAACACTTGAACAAAATAACAAAGAGCAAAACGACAACGAACAGTTCTGTCAGGTGCAGAAACACAAAACAGAAAATAACTGCCAACAAAACAAAACAAAAAAAGCTGCCTAAGTATGATTCTCAATCAGAGACAACGATAGACAGCTGCCTCTGAACCACACCCGGCCAAACACAAAGAAATAGAAAACATAGAAATAAAGAAACTTGACTGCCCACCCTAGTCACACCCTGGCCTAACCCTGGCCTAACCTCCTTTACGGAGGCGGCTCTGGTGCGGGACGTAGACCGCCCTCCGCCTCTGGCTCCCCCCACTTTGGTGGCGCCTCTGGTGCGGGGACCCTCTCCGCCGACCCGGACTGGGCACCCTCGTTGCTGGAGGCTCCGGACTGGAGACCGTCTCTGGAGGCTCCGGACTGGAGACAGTCTCTGGAGGCTCCGGACTGGAGACAGTCTCTGGAGGCTCCGGACTGGAGACCGTCTCTGGAGGTTCCGGATTGGAGGCCGTCGCTGGAGGCTCCGGATTGGAGGCCGTCGCTGGAGGCTCCGGATTGGAGACGTCATTGGAGGCTTCCGGCGCAGGATATCCTAGGTCGTAGAGAAGTACTGGAGATCTGGAGAGCAGGGCTGGCACAATCCTTCCTGGCTGGATGCTCACCCTAGCCCGGCCGATGCGGGGAGCTGGGATGTAGCTCAGTGTAATCCTTGGCCCTTTTACCAGCTGCCTCCGCCTTCCTTGCTGCTTCGACCTGCTCCCATGGCAGGCGATCTTTTCCGGCCAGGATCTCCTCCCACGTGTAGGATCCTTTGCCGTCCAGGATGTCCTCCCATGTCCAGTCCTCCTTACCACGCTGCTTCGTCATTTGGAGGTGGGAAGTTCTGTCACGCTCGTCTGAAGAAGAAGGAGTGGACCAAAGCGCAGCGTGGTAAGTGTTCATGATTTATTTTCAAAACACTTGAACAAAATAACAAAGAGTAAAACGAACAGTTCTGTCAGGTGCAGAAACACAAAACAGAAAATAACTACCCACAAAACACAGGTGGGAAAAAAGCTGGCTAAGTATGATTCTCAATCAGAGACAACGATAGACAGCTGCCTCGGGACCACACCCGGTCAAACACAAAGAAATAGAAAACATAGAAATAAAGAAACTAGACTGCCCAGCCTAGTCACACCCTGGCCTAACCAACATAGAGAATAAAAACCTCTCTATGGCCAGGGCATGACATAAGCAATGTGTACATTAGTCAAACTCCAAAAGCATCACTGTATGTGAAGTTCCATGAATTTACTGTGCTTCCTAAAGTACTGAGACAAATTGAGACACAGTATGAATGACATAATTAAGCAATATGGCCCGAGGGGGTGTGGTATATGGCCAATATACCATGGCTAAGGGCTGTTCTTAGGTACGACGCAACGAGGATTGTCTGGATACAGCCCTTAGATGTGGTACATTAGCCAAATACCACAAACATTTGAGGTGCCTTATAAACTGGTTACCAATGTAATTAGAATAGTAAAAATAAATGGTTTGTCATGCCTGTAATATATAGTCTGATATACCACGGCTTTCAGCAATCAGCATTCAGGGCTCGTACCACCCAGTTTATAATATAGTAAAACCTCCCATAAATGATGAATCTGTGTGTCACTCATATGTGCTTTATATTTGTCCTTGTGTAATGGGGCTCAGTGTGCAGCTAACAGCTTACAGTAGCGTCCTCCACTGTCCAACTGTCCCATACTGGGCTCTAACCAGTGATCCTTTGCTCCGCAACACACGTGAGCGCCCTCCTTGACAACGTGCAAACCGATTGAGCCATACAAAATGTACCTCATGGATGACTCCATCGTCAACATTTCAAGCTAGCTGTGGAGTGAGCTTACGGTAACGCCAATACACTTGGCTTCTGTAAAAAACACTATTTATTTGAACACATAATTTTAACTCCTGAAAAACCTCATCATAAAAGTAAATACTGTGAGATTATGAAGTCAAATTTTGTTCTACTTTTGGGTCCTGAAATTGGATTTTCCTCTGTATTAAAAGACCTTAATTCACTTTCATTTTCCTACTCTTTTTCAGTAACATACCTCGTTACATTGCGTCATGCCAACGAAGTAGAAAGAGCACGAAAATGACTGAAAAACGACAACAACAAAAAAAACGACAAAATAAGCTACAAATGTTGAGAAGTTGAGAACAGAGTTCTGTCAGAGGTATGTGACAAATGGCATTATTGAAAGAGTAAAAGATACCTCGTTCTGCCCTTTGGCATTTCAAGGCTAACCATTACAGAAGCTGCTTGTGGCAACTCCCCTTGAAGTCAGACTGAAGTCAGCCATCCCGTGTTCTAGGACTGGACTGGGTGGGTCATTGAGTGACAGGTCCAATAAATGTAATTATAGTGGCTGCTGGGGCTAGGTAATGTTGTCTACCGACCCCACCTACTATGGAGCCAGTGCGACTGTGTGAGACCAGGCAACTGAAGGCATCAAGGCCCCATTGACCTACAGCAAATAAACACACTCGGGCAAGACACGGATACTGGGATACACACTCTCTCGCAAACGACACTAGCACACATGCACTCACATACACGTACACATGCACACACGAGCACACAGTCACGCCTGCTCTCTGTCTCACACAAACACATTTGCACACATGCACACCAGGGCCGAAGCTATTTATTTCAAAAGTAAAAACATGTCTGAATTTTAAATTCAAATCACTTCCTGAATTGACTGCCTTCAATTCGGATTGAGCCCAACCCTGATGCACGAATGCATGCATGCATGCATGCAAGCACACGCACACACACACACACACACACACACACACACACACACACACACACACACACACACACACACACACACACACACACACACACACACACACACAGGAGTATGTCTCGAACATTTTAGAAAGGCCAGCATTGCTCTCGGATCAGCTTTCTCGACCCAAATTCTGACCTTACTGGGACATGCGTCCGGTAACTGTTCTCTCACGAAGGTATTGCGTAGGCTCACTGCAACATGTGAATGCTTAGGTTTGTGCGTGTATGTGTACGTGTGCACCGGCGTGTGTGTGTGAGCTGCGTATGAGCTTGCGTGTGTGTGAAACAGAGACAATAGTGGGGGATGCAGGTTAGATATGTTTATGTATCTGAATATGTCTCTTGTTTGGTACGTTTACATGAACGATGCTTGTTATTGTAAACGAAATGCATGCATATCGTTCTGTTCCCGTTGCACGAGTTGGGTTGCATGAACTGCTATGGGATATTCTACATCCTATGAATTTTGTTGAGAATCATCACAGATTATCCATGCTATGTATTTTGTTTACAGTATTGAATTTGTAGAGATATTTTTAGTGATGTGTTTAGTAGACTGTAAATCAGACCTGGGTTCAAATACTTTGTGAGATCTTTGAGATACTTTCAACATTTACTTTAGCCTGCCTGAAGTACCAGTTGGGCAGAGTTAACAGTTTTGTGACTACACTATTGGTTGCATTGTGTCAGGCAAACTCAATCAAGCCCAACTCAAGTATTTTAAATGATTTCAAATAGTATTTGAATCCAGGTCTGCTGTAAATCTCAATTGACTTTCAGTACCACAACCTCAGGCTATGCCATTTTTTACTATGTTAGTGGAATACTAAGAACAGGGGTAATTGAACCTGTTTACATCCAAACTGACAATTATGTTTAATTACAATTTGACTTAACGACATCGTCTCAGGCCAATTATGCGTATTGTGATTATTTTTGCTCGTCACAATAACCGGGCACTCAAGCTGATTCCTTACCATTACATGGAGTTTGATGCAATCACACACTCACTGTGTGGGTTTTTATATAGTAGTGGTCGGACCACCTGCCTTGGCAACCCGTATAGAGACACAGGATTTTTTTTACGAGTCTGCAAGACTTTTGATGAAGTAAATATCAGCGATATGAGAGAGATTTTTGGGAATTGCTGTACAAAGATACTGTACTGTACTAAAGGAGATCATTCTTCTTTTCACAACTTGAATTTCTTCTCTCACAAAGAGAAAACACAACACAGATTTCAAGAAACGTACTCTGAGCATAGGAGTAATATACTGTATCTAGTCAGTAGACTGTAGCTCAGTCTACCAGCAGTCAACTCACAGACATTGTCCCGATTTAACTTCACAGTGGCGGTAGAGATTTTAACTCTCTGTTTACCTCGAGCCAACAGTTTGAGCATCTCTAACTTTTAAAAATTCTCCCTCATCCTGGCAACCCAGTTGATGTATTTCTCTTTTTTTTTTATCCATCTCAACAGTTAGATTAACATCTCTTGAACATTCATATATTGTGCAAAAATTTACCCTACCTGGCAACCCAGCAGGCATATTTATTTTTGTACTCCCCTCTACTGTTGATTATTATCTGTATATATTTTTTTCAAACCTGGCAACCCAGCCAGCAGGCACACTGTGTTTGAGGGTGAGTTACCGTGGGCTACCGGAATGGGAGGGAGTTCAGGCCCATTCCTTAGTGGAGACAGTCTTGTTTAGAGGCCTGTCCTGTCTGTCTGTGTCTGCTCCTCAAAGGTCACTTTAATATCAGCCCAAGGCCTTAGATCTGCCCTCATGCAGTTCCAGCAATTACTGTCTGGAATATCCCCTCCCTCCCTCACTTTTTGTTGTGTAGCCTGCCTTTCCTGCTGGATAGCATGCACCTCTCCCTGCATCTCTCCTTTTCTCTCTCTCACTCTTTCTCTGTCTCTCTCTCTTTTTCTCTATTTCTCTCTTTCGCTCTCTCCCTTTTTGTCTCTCTCTCTCCCTATCTGTCTCTCTCGCTCTCTGTCCCTCTATCTGTCTCTCTCTCTACCGATTATGTGTAATTTGAGTTTCTTTTTTTTGTATTTTACTGTCTAAACTGTTTCTGAGTGTACGTGATGTGTTTGTGTTTGTGTGTGTGTTCGTGAGTGAGTGTGTGTTTCTGCGCCACAATGCCGTCCTCCATGTGAGTGTGTGTTTCTGCGCCACAATGCCGTCCTCCATGTGAGTGTGTGTTTCTGCGCCACAATGCCGTCCTCCATGTGAGTGTGCGTGTGGATGTTGTGCTTTGAGGGGATCAGGGGCCCTTTAACTTCAGTCAGAGAGCTGCATCCTGATATCCTGGTGTGACTGGTTTGAGGGGATAATCTGCTCCCCCAGAAATACAGCCTTTTAGAGGTTCCACATGTGCCTTGGCACCAGACAGCAAGACGTCCGGGAGGTTCATTAATTGCAGCAACATTTCTGTAGAGTTGTCACACAGTTTTATTAGCATTAGAGCAGCTTCGGGCCCTGTCATTACCTCTTTCACTCAACCCTTCCTGTTCCTGTCCGCTCATTATACAGATGTCGGATCTTAATTTGGGGCTCCCGAGTGATGCAGCGGTTTAAGGCACTGCATCTCAGTGCTTGGGGCGTCACTACAGACACCCTGGTTCAAATCCAGGCTGTATCACAACCGGCTGTGATTGGGAGTCCCATAGGGCGCCGCATAATCTGCCCAGCGTCATCTGGGTTTGGCCGGTGTCAGAGGTCATTGCAAATAAGAAATTGTTCTTAACTGACTTGCCTAGTTAAATAAAGATTAAAGGAAAAAATAAATATATATATAATTTGGGCCAGTTTGCTACAGCAGGAAAATAATCCTGCAGCAACAGGAAAAGTGAAATATTATGTGGATTATAATTAATGGACATTTTTGTAGAGGTTGATACATTTTTCATAAGGGAAAATCAAGTCTGAAATTTCAAAGTGGAAATTCTAAACCTCAGAAGCTTTTTTTCAGACGCCAACCAATCAAGACTCCTACCAAACAAGCCATCACTGGACCTATTAGGTGGGATCTATAAGTTAGAGCTCTAACTATGAACATTCTGATTGGTTTCAAAAATGTGAACGTCCTGATAGCATTACCAAACCCTTCATTGATGTCAACTTTAAATATTTGCATTAGCAACCCATTTCTTCCATTTTGAGGATGGCATTACTCCAGAGCGATCACCACTAAGCAAGAGCAAGAGGTTTTGGAAGTCTTAGATAACAGCTTGACATTTCCGACAGATACTGTATGTTGAATATCTCTCCTTAATTACTTCAGAGATAGTACATGAGATGAAAGGGGAACGTCAGCGTTTGTTTCTCCTATCAGGTAGCGCCTTGTTTGAATGTCAATCACGGCACATGTTATCAATCAAAGTTCAGTGCTAGTGAGACAAAACAATCTCTGCCTCAAGGTTTAGGTAAGAGATACTCATTGGTGGCCAATTGTCTGTGTACTAGATAACTCGCATAGTTTGAACAGTATCTGCTGATTTGTCGATTTGTTTATTTGGATCCCCATTAGCTTTTGCAGAGGTAGCAACTATTCTTCCTGGGGTCCACAAAAAAAACACGAGACATGACAAGTAACAATACACCGATACACTGATAGACAAGTATGGTCACACAAATGTAAAATACAACGATATACTAACAATAATGCAACTAAAAAAATATGTGTTTGTGTGTGTCGCCTGTCCACGCCGTTCCATTAGATGTTGTTTCATCTTTTTTTTTTTAAAGGTCTTTTTGCTGTTTGCTTGAGTAATTGGAGATGGAAGGGAGTTCCATGCGATCATGGCTCTGTATAATACTGTGCATGGCCATGAATTTGTTTTGGACTTGGGGACAGTGAAGAGACCCCTGGTGGCATGTGTTACGGGGTATGTATGGGTGTCTGAGCTGAATGTTATTTGATTATGCAGACAATCCTGAATTGTCATCATAGTGATATGTCTCATAAAAACTACAAGAGAAGCAGTTAATCTCTCGTCAACCCTTAACCAGGAAAGACTGGCATGTATGTTAGTTCTGTATGTGCAGTTAAGGGTAACAGGTGCTGCTCTGTTTTGAGCCAGCCGCAGCTTTGCTAGGTCTTTCTTTACTGCACTTGACCATATTACCGGACAGTAATCACAATGGGACAAGACCAGAGCCTGAAAAACTAGTACAGTGGAATGTTGTGTCAAAAACACAGAACATCTTTTTATAACAGATATACCACTCGTCATCTTCACAACAACTTTGTCAATATGACCATGATAAATCACCATCCAATGTTATACAGTGGCTTGCGAAAGTATTCACCCCCCTAGACATTTTTTCTATTTCTGTTCCCTTACAACCTGGAATTAAAATACTGTATATTTTTTGGGGTGGTTTGTATCATTTGATTTACACAACATGCCTACCACTTTGAAGATGCAAAATATTTTTATTGTGAAACAGACAAGAATTAAGACAAAAAAACAGAAAGCTTGAGCGTGCATAAGTCAATCATTTGTAGAGCCACCTTTCAAGTCTATTGAAGTATGTCTCTATACGCTTGGCACATCAAGCCACTGGGATTTATGCCCATTATTCAAGGCAAAACTGATCCAGCTCCTTCAAGTTGGATGTGTTCCGCTGGTATACAGCAGTCATTAAGTCATACCACAGATTCTCAATTGTATTGAGGTCTGGGCTTTGACAAGGCCATTCCAAAACATAAATGTTTCCCCTTAAACCACCCAAGTGTTGCTTTAGCAGTATGCTTAGGGTCATTATCCTGCTGGAATGTGAACCTCCGTCCCAGTCTCAAATCTCTGGAAGACTGAAAGAGGTTTCCCTCAATAATTTCCCTGTATTTAGCGCCATCCATCATTCTTTCAATTGTGACCAGTTTCCCAGTCCCTGACGATGAAAAACATCGGATGGTGTTCTCGGGGGGATGAGAGGTGATGGGTTTGCGCCAGACATAGCGTTTTCCTTGATGGCCAAAAAGCTCAATTTTAGTCTCATCTGACCAGAGTACCTTCTTCCATAAGTTTGGGGAGTCTCCCACATGCCTATTGGCGAACACCAAATGTGTTTGCTTATTTTTTCCCTTAAACAATGGCTTTTTTCTGGCCACTCTTCCATAAAGCCCAGCTCTGTGGAGTGTACGGCTTAAAGTGGTCCTATGGACAGATACTCCAATCTCCCCTGTGGAGCTTTGCAACTCCTTCAGGTTTATCTTTGGTCTCTTTGTTTCCTCCCTGATTAATGCCCCTTGCTTAGTGGTGTTGCAAACTCTGGGGCCTTTCAGAACAGGTGTATATATACTGAGATCATGTGACAGATCATGTGACAGTTAGATTGCACACCGGTGGACTTTATTTAACTAATTATGTGACTTCTGAAGGTAATTGATTGCACCAGATCTTATTTTGGGGCTTCATAGCACAGAGGGTGAATATATATGCCCACACCACTTCTCAGTTTTTGATTTGTTTGATTTTTTTGAAAAAGGTTATGTTTTTAATTTCACGTCACCAATTTGGACTATTTCTGTATGTCCATTACATGAAATCCAAATAAAAATATATTTAAATTACAGCTTGTAATGCAACAAAATAGGAAAAATGCCAAGGGGATGAAAACTTTAGAATTTGACAGCAGTCATCAGCAGTCTTAGAATTTGACAGCAGTCATGACTGGTGACGGCCGGTGTGGCGGTAATAGGGTCACAGTAACTATGGAAATCCAGATTTCAAAAAATATTCCCACATTATGTCGAGATCACAAACTTATCTCATGATCACGAAATAACAAAAGGTGTTTTGTCAAATCATGAGATAAACTCTCTAAATAGGAGTGGACGTATTGATGGTAGATTGAAAGTATGTGGATCAGCACAAACATTTTAATTGATTGCTACACTAAGGGGTGCTAAATTTCATGCAAACATCATAGAATGTAAGCAAGTTAAATGTCCCTTATATTGATCTGAGAGCTGGTGGGGCATCTACAGTTGAAGACCTTAGCAAAGTACATTTAATACAATTCCTGACATTTAATCCTAGTACAAATTCCCTGTCTTAGGTCAGTTAGGATCACCACTTTATTTTAAGAATGTGAAATGTCAGAATAATAGTGGAGATAATTATTTATTTCAGCTTTTATTTCTTTCATCACATTCCCAGTTGGTCAGAAGTTTACACACACTCAATTAATATTTGGTAGCACTGCCTTTAAATGATTTAACTTGTGTCAAACGTTTTGGCTAGCCTTCCACAAGCTTCCCACAATTAGTTGGGTGATTTTGGCCCATTCCTCCTGACAGAGCTGGTGTAACTAAGTCAAGTTTGTAGGCCTCCTTGCTCGCACACGCTTTTTCAGTTCTGCCCACAAATTTTCTATAGGATTGAGGTCAAGGCTTTGTGATGGCAACACCAAAGCATTGTCGGAACTAGAAGCACAAGCATTTCGCTACACTCGCACTAACATCTGCTAACCATGTGTATGTGACAAATAAAATTTGATTTGATTTGATTTGATTTTGATTTGACCAATACCTTCACTTTGTTGTCCTTAAGTCATTTTGCCACAATTTTGGAGGTATGATTGGGGTCATTGTTCATTTGGAAGACCCATTTGCAACCAAACTTTATCTTCCTGACTGATGTCTTGAGATTTTGCTTCAATATATCGATATAACTTTCCTACCTCATGATGCCATCTATTTTCTGAAGTGCACCAGTCCCTACTGCAGCAAAGCACCCCCACAACATGATGCTGCCACCACCGTGCTTCATGGTTGGGATGGTGTTTTTCGGCTTGCAAGCCTCCCCCTTTTCCATCCAAGCATAATCATGGTCATTATGGCCAAACAGTTTTATTTTTGTTTCATCAGACCAGAGGACATTTCTCCAAAAAGTACGATCTGCGTGGTCCCATGGTGTTTATACTTGGGTACTATTGTTTGTACAGATGAACGTGGTACCTTCAGGCGTTTGGAAATTGCTGCCAAGGATGAAACAGACTTGTTGAGGTCTACAATTGTCTTCCTGAGGTCTTGGCTGATTTCTTCTGATTTTACATGATTTGAAGCAAAAAGGCACTGAGTTTGAAGGTAGGCTTTGAAATACATCCACAGGTACACCTCCAATTGACTGAAATTATGTCAATTAGCCTATCAGAAGCTTCTAAAGCCATGACATCCTTTTCTGGAATTTTCCAACCTGTTTAAAGGCACAGTCAATTTAGCGTATGTATACTTCTGACCCACTGGAACTGTGATACAGTGAATTATAAGTGAAATAATCTGTCTGTAAACAATTGTTGGAAAATGACTTGTGTCATGCAAAAAGTAGATGTCCTAACCGACTTGCCAAAACTATAGTTTGTTAACAAGAAATTTGTGGAGTGGTTGAAAAATGAGTTTTAATGAGTCCAATCTAAGTGTTTGTAAACTTCCAACTTCAACTGTAAGCCTTCGTGGGGCATTTAAGCCCTGAACAATTCCTGACAGGCACCCCAAGACCACAGCCAATCGCATGTAAGCAACAACATAGTAAACTTGGCCCATTTTATGAGCATGCTAGCTAGTTAGTTAGCTAGGTTGTCTTGTTAGCTAGCTAGCTAGCTTGTTATCTATGCCGGTTGTTAGCTTGCATAGCTGATGTGTATACATTGAGTGTACAAAACATGCCATGACAATTCATCAGGTCATGTCCATGCCACAGGGATGCTGGCCCATGTTGACTCCAATGCTTCCCACAGTTGGTTTCCCTGATACATGGGAAACTGTTGAGCGTGAAAAACCCAGAAGTGATGCAGTTCTTGTCACACTCAAACCAATGCACCTAGCACCTACCATACCCCGTTCAAAGGCACTTAAATCTTTGGTCTTGCCCATTCACCCTCTGAATAGCACACATTCACAATCCATGTCTCAATTCTCTCAAGGCTTAAAAATCCCTATTTAACCCGTCTCCACCCCTTCATCTACACTGATTGAAGTGGATTTAACAAGTGACACCAATAAGGGATCATAGCTTTCACCTGGATTCACCTGGTCAGTCTATATCATGGAAAGAGCAGGTGTTCCTAATGTTTTGTACACTCAGAGTAATTGTAAGGGACACTTCATGTTTTGTGGATAATATAAACATGTACAGTGGGTGAGCTCCATTCCTGACAGGCTGATCAGATTCAATTTCAGCCTCAGAGGTTGATCAGATTTAATAGCAGACTCAGAGGATGATAAGTCGGGATTCTGCTTCGTAGGCTGTTTCATAGGTAAAGCTCCTTGCAGGCAGTTTAGCAGTCAGTGCATTATGTATATGATCCAGAATGAGTGAGCTCTATTCCTGGTAGGCAGATCAGATTCAATAGGATGCTGCCCTGTAGGCTGTTTCATGGGTAAGGCTACATAGGTAAGGCTACTACACTACTACATTAATAAAATATTGCCCTTTTGCTTGATGACTAAAACCATAGTGAGACAGTGCAAAACAGCTGTCAGCTCATAACTAGCTACCTAGCTAACAAGACTACCTAGCTAACTAGCTAGCTCACAAGAATAGCCAAATTAGCTGCGTTGCCACAGGGCTCCTTGATGAAGTGATTATCATGCACCTGAACGGTGGTACTTTTGATTATTTCGTGATCCCGACAAAACAACTTTTGTTATGTAGTGATCTTGACATAAGAAGGGAAATACAGAAGATGTCCTCTCTAGGCTTCTGTACCATAACAGCTCTAACCACAACAACATTTTACATGAGATCCTCTCTAGGCTTTACAGGAATATGGCTCTGAACATATACCGCAACACCTCCTCCATAGGCATTCCTGTCTTTTCTGTAGATGTTATATCCTTGTATTGCTACTGCTGTATCATCAAAGGAATTGTCTAAGTGAGTTTCAGAGATGGCCAATAAATGAATGTTATCTGATGTTAAAAGTTATTGATTTCATGATCCTTATTTCTAAGGCTATCTGTGTTAACATGGGTTATTCTAGCCATTTCCTGGGTAGCTTGTTGGAGATAGACGTAATATTAAGCTACCCAGCAAATGTCAAGAATAGCCCATATTAACATTATGGAGAAAAACATTGTTTAGATAATAGTCAGTCAATCAGGTGTGTGTGTGTGTGTGTGTGTGTGTGTGTGTGTGTGTGTGTGTGTGTGTGTGTGTGTGTGTGTGTGTGTGTGTGTGTGTGTGTGTGTGTGTGTGTGTGTGTGTGTGTGTGTGTGTGTGTGTGTGTGATGTTGGGCCGAAGCTACTGACCCAGGAGATTGGCTCTCACACTCCTCCCAGGCTTTTGGGAGGGATGGTGGACAATGCGCTTGTCGTAGCGGAAGTAAGCAATGTCCCCACGCTCTCTGGCAGCTTTCATAGCTGGGATAAGTTCTTTCCACGAGATTGACCCAAATCCTGTTAGCAAAGTCAGCAAAAAGCTCCAACTTGAGAGCCCCTCAATTTAGCCCGTGAAGGGTAATAGTCCAAACATTAATGAATTTGAAATCGCAACACTTACATTTTGGTGGATGACTCGCTTCTGAGATTCAAACAACAGGACCGGCCAGGGTCCTAATATGTACCATCTGACTTGACTTGGAGGCCCTCCTAACCACTTACAATTTACTGGACAATCAAGGATCAAATGTGAACAGTTAAAGTGATTGTATAACTTATTGTAGTTACTTGGAGTAGATTTGTTTGTGATAATAAAGGGCCACTGGAAATGTTTGTTTCTAATAACTTCACTAACCTCCATGTAGGTATGACATTTTCTGTATTTTTCCCACGTTGCCTTTCAAATCACTTTACAGCGAGCTAAGGGAACGAATTGGATTTTAATGATATTAAAGTAGATTGCTACAGGAAACCGAAGTGTTTTATGTTCCATATTTTATGTTTTTTTAATAAAGATACAAATATAACTACAGTATAACTACAATGGTTCAGTGTTACTATTTTTGAGATATTTCAAACACACACCAAACAACACACTCAAGAAATTCAAATTTCCTAAACTCACCCATAAATAATCTGAAATTACGTTAATTGTCTTGAAAACATATGTATTATATGGAACGATAAAGGTAACCCTAAAGAATACTACTAACGTTAAAAGTCCGTTGTAGACTAAACTTTCCAAATTGCATGCACAATTGCTCATACATCACCAAGCAATTACTAAGGTCCTTCTAATAGGCATTTTCACAGTGTCCTATTGCGCCAAACACAACATTAAGTCTACCTACCACCCAGTTAGCATGTCAGCTAGTTAGCTCTGTTTGCCTAAGCCCTCTGTTCTCGGGAGAGAGTTGAGAAGTGAGGAGTGAATGCATACCGCAGCTGTCGTAGTACTGCGGTGGGAAGGCCAAGAGATCAAACTCACATCAGTCAGTGGATGTGGTGGTGTGTCAGCCGACAGAACGACAAACAGTCAAAACAGAACTCCATCTCAGCCAGGGCAATTACCAGTGTTTGCTTAATCTTTGGGAACATGCTGTCGAGTACCGGGTCAATTACGCCCGTTTGACTCTTCTAGAGACTAAGGGGGATTATTTCTCATTAGGACTTCACAGTTTTGTGTTGGGTGACTAGGGGGCTGGCACTCCCCCACCCCCCACACACACACACACACACACACACACACACACACACACACACACAGAGACAGACTGACAAGCCGTCAGGATTGCTGGGGGTGGAGAATTTAGCATTTTTCAAACACCTGAAACAGCTTTTTCCTGTCATTTAGAGCCATAATCATTACGCTTGATTCTATGTAAATATATGCATATCTAAGCATACCTCTTAGCTGTCTGTGTCCTGACTGGTGGTTCTTTTTTTAAAGAAACTAAATATGCTTCTCCGCATCTCTGCTAAAATCTGGGTAAAAGATTGAATGGAATGTGAGTGTTATTCAGTACATTTAGTAATTGCTTGCTTTTCTAAAGTCTACCAACCTTGCCAGAAGGCATACCAGTTAATATAGTTAGACAAGCTAGGTACTCTAACTTGATTGATAGCCTGAAATGGCTTCTTGGTAGATAGTTATGAGGTTGGGAGATTGGGAATTTATCTGGGCTAGATAAAACCAACTTCATAAAATTGCTATGTGGCAAGTAGTATTACATTTTTAAAAAACATTTGGCAGCACAAACCTGAGGTGGCACGTGCCCCTGTGTCCCCTATGGGCATTATGTCTCTGCAAAAAGACAGACAGACAGACAGACAGACAGACAGACAGACAGACAGACAGACAGACAGACAGACAGACAGACAGACAGACAGACAGACAGACAGACAGACAGACAGACAGACACGCTCACACATGCAGTGCACATACTGATGGAGCTGATGAACATGAGAGCTCTTTCACTGTTCTTTTGTATACTAGCATTCAACAATGTGTCTCATTGGAATACTGCATCTGTAATCATGCACAATATGTAACTACACAGTAATAACTGTAGCAAAAAAACATACATGCAACATATAGTTACATAGTAACTGCTTTTGCATTTAAATGGTAATAGTTTTTAGCTCTAGGTAAAAGGCATGGTCTTTGAGTCCCCATACATTGTGCTTTTAGCTATAGTGTACATGACCTCTCCATTTTTGTTTGTGTGACTGTGAATGAATCCAACATTCAGCTAAACATTCACATATCCTAAATGGTGTTATCTGTGTAGTGCCTCTTTCTCCTCTGCAATTACATCAATATGAAACTCCAACCACCTGCAGGCCCATTTTACTATACAATTAAGGTGGCGTGACACCCGAGTTTCGTTAGATCTTGATTCCCGTGCCACATTTAAATGACAGTGTAAGAACGCCTTGGAGGCAGTGTGAATGGGTTTATTGGGATAGTTTAGCATTAGTAATTACCTATAGTAATTACCACTAATTCCACCCACTCCTAAGAATCTCCCAGGTTACGTATACAGTTGAAGTCGATAGTTGTCACGCCCTGACCTTAGAGAGACGTTTTATTTCTCTATTTGATTAGGGTGGGCATTCTATGTTTCCTATTTCTTTGTTTTTGGCCGAGGGAGGTTCCCAATCAGAGGCAGCTGTCTATCGTTGTCTCTGATTGGGAATCATACTTCGGTAGCCTTTTTCCCACCTGTGTTTTATGGGTTGTTATTTTCTGTTTTGTCTCTGTTACCTGACAGAACTGTTCACTTTCGTTTTGTTACTTTGTTTGAGTGTTTTTTTTATAATAATAAAAATCATGAACACTTTTCACACTGCGCTTAGGTCCACTCCTTCCGACAGGTGTTACAGAAGTGTACATACACCTTAGCCAAATACATTTAAACTCAGTTTTTCACAATTCCTGACATTTAATCCTAGTAAAAATGCTCTATTTTAGGTCAGTTAGGGTCACCACTTTATTTCAAGAATGTGAAATGTCAGAATAATAGTAGAGAGAATGATTTATTTCAGCTTTTATTTCTTTCATCACATTCCCAGTTGGTCAGAAGTTTACATACACTCAATTAGTATTTGGTAGCATAGCACTCCTGCAGCAAAGCACCCCCACGACATGATGCTGCCACCCTCATGCTTGGGATGGTGTTCTTCGGCTTGCAAGCTTCCCCCTTTCTCCTCCAAACATAACGATGGTCATTATGGCCAAATAGTTATATGAGGACATTTCTCCAAAAAGTACAATCTTTGTCCCCATGTGCAGTTGCAAACCGTAGTCTGGCTTTTTTATGGCGGCTTCTTCCTTGCTGAGAGGCTTTTCGGGTTATGTCGATATAGGACTCGTTTTACTGTGGATATAGATACTTTTGTACCTGTTTCCTCCATCATCTTCACAAGGTCCTTTGCTGTTGTTCTGGGATTGAATTGCACTTTTCACACCAAAGTACGTTCATCTCTAGGAGACAGAACGCATCTCCTTCCTAAGCATTATGACGGCTGCGTGGTCCCATGGTGTTTATACTTGGGTGCTATTGTTTGTACAGATGAACGTGGTACCTTCAAGCATTTGGAAATTGCTCCCAAGGATGAAACAGACTTGTTGAGGTGTACAATTTTCTTGGCTGATGTCTTTTGATTTTCCTATGATGTCAAGCAAAGAGGCACTGAGTTTGAAGGTAGGCCTTGAAATACATCCACAGGTACACCTCCAATTGACTCAAATTATGTCAATTAGCCTATCAGAAGCTTCTAAAGCCATGGCATAATTTTCTGGAATTTTCCAAGCAGTTTAAAGGCACAGTCAACTTAGTGTATGTAAACTTCTGACCCACTGGAACTGTGATTCAGTGAATTGTAAGTGAAATAATCTGTCTGTAAACAATTGTTGGAAAAATGACTTTTGTCATGCACAAAGTAGATGTCCTAACCGACTTTCCAAAACTATATTTTGTTAACAAGAAATTTGTGGGGTGGTTGAAAAACAAATTTTAATGACTCCAACCATAAGTGTATGTAAACTTCCGACTTCAACTGTAGCTGTGCAAGGAGAGAAACTCTGTCACCACATGCCCTAGTGAAGCCTACTACTGGCCTAAAAAGTATGCTAAAGTATACTAAAAAAGTAACTCTTACTCTGATGGTCATGTTGGGTAATTTTCCTCTAGCCTGATGTCATCTCTTTTTAGCCACCACACCCTCTCTTATTCATTCCTCTTCCTGCTTCTCCTCTTCTAATAACTAGTCATCTTTTGACTTGCTTCTCCCTCTCCCGTTTCCCCCTTTTCTCTCTCCCGTTCCCCCCCCTCTCCCGTTGCTTCCCCCTCTCTCCCGTTGCTCCCCCTCTCTCCCGCCCCCTTTCCCCCCTCTCTCCCGTTGCTTCCCCCTCTCTCCCGTTGCTCCCCCCTCTCTCCCGTTCCCCCCCTCTCTCCCGTTGCTCCCCCCTCTCTCCCGTTGCTCCCCCTCTCTCCCGTTGCCCCCCCTCTCTCCCGTTGCTCCCCCTCTCTCCCATTCTCTCCTACTTTTCTTCTCCCCTCTCTCCCGTTGCTCCCCCTCTCTCCCGTTCCCCCCTCTCTCCCGTTGCTTCCCCCTCTCTCCCGTTGCTCCCCCCTCTCTCCCGTTGCTCCCCCTCTCTCCCGTTGCTTCCCCCTCTCTCCCGTTGCTCCCCCTCTCTCCCATTCTCTCTCGCTACTTTTCTCTCTCATCTCTTTCTCTTTCTCGTTTTCCTTCTCTCTTTCTGATCTGTATCATCTTTTCAAGGGTGGCAGGTATCCTAGTGGTGAGGGCATTGGACTGATAACTGAAAGGTTGCCGGATCAAATCCCTGGGCTGACAAGGTAAAACTCTGTTGTTCTGCCCCTGAACAAGGCAGTTAACCAACTGTTCCCTGGTAGGCTGTCATTGTAAATAAGAATTTGTTCTTAACTGACTTGCCTAGCTAAATTATTAAAAAAAAAATGTCTCTACCATATCTCCTCTCTGGCTATCTTGTGTTCATGTTTTGACTTACCAGGGGGTTGACAAGAGGCTTCCTGCCGACAGGCTCAATCAGACAGGATGTCAGTGCACAGTGGGAGGTTGCTAACTAGGGAGAACATCAAAGAACGACTAAATCATTTCATTCTGATGATTTGCTTAGAAGTAATTACATTCCTCTAAATTTAACATCTAAAATATGTAGGAACAATGTTGTCTCTGAACAGACTTAGATCTCATTAGAAATATGTCAGATTGTTGACATTTAACCATACTAGTTATATGTCACTTGTGGTGACATATAGGAACATTGTTTTCTCTTACCCGTTAGTGAAAATATGTAGGACATTTTGAAATATTTAGCCTTAGAAAAGTCTTTCTCTTAGTTGTCAGTTCTGCTTGCTGTTATTGCTCATTATTGCATAACTTGACAATTACGGAGATGACAGGTGAATTTGACACCCCCAATAATATACCATGATGAGTTTGAATGAATTGAAAACATTTCCATACTGTAAAGCGCCAAGGAGCTACTAGCTTCAGGCACGTGGACAGATAGGGGTCTAGCCTACTTGTGCCCGAGCACCTGCCCCTTGGCTCTCCCACCAAGTGCCCGTGTAGATTTCTGTTGTTGTTCTGATCCCACTGCCCCCAAGTCGTCGTGATATCGTCACATTTTCCACCCCCCATCCCTAACCTGTCCGTTGGTCTGTTCATACAGAGCTCATGTTCCATGTTGTGCCTTTTTGCCAGTCTGCTCGGTATCCAAACATGCATGGCTTGAGATGCCATCCCAGCTGTCAAATGTGTGTAGCAAGCTACCTAGTGTAACTATCAACAGTACTATCACAGCAGCAAATCAGTTGATTAGCACTTGATAACACTTGCTTTATATCATCATCAATATTCGGTCCGGTTGGCTGATTCTGGCAGCAGAGAGAGGCAGAAAGACATTGATAGGAGCAGCTGCCTCAACAACCCTCGCTCTGATCCAACTCAATTCTTTCCTAATTTGGCAGCAGCAACACAGGTAGTCTAGTCTCGAGCTAACTAGCATATACTAAAATATCCATATACAGCGCCGTGTGAAACTTACTTGCCCCCTTTCAAAAAAATATATACTTTTGCATATTTTTGATAATGAATGTTATCAGATCTTCTGCCAACACCTGATATTGAATAAAGGGAACCTGAGTGAACAAATAACACAAAAATGCTGTACTTATTTAATTTATTTTCTAAACATAAATATAAAACACCTAACACCCCTGTGTGAAAATGTTATTGTCCCCTTACACTCAATAACTGGTTTTGGTCATTGACTGTAGGAAAGGGCTACGAGTCTATTGACGCATCATCCATCAGTTTAAGCATCAGTTTAAGCTAGACATATTTGGGGGTTTTCATGGGCTGCATCTCAATCCATCTGCGGTGTAAGGTGTTCGAGCTACAGCGGTGTTTGTCGGACCATGAGGCATCCCGAAAATCAGTCTTCTCACGAAAACATCTGCAGTGTTCGAACGGTTTGGCAGAAGCCCCGCGGGACTCGTCTGAAGTTGGTAGAAATTGATGTGCCAACTTCTGTCTGAGGTGCCCGAACCGCTTGGGCTACCACCCGCTCAAGTGCGCCAAGGTAACCCATACGACTGAGGTAGTTTTGTGCCAACTAAAACAAGGGGTTAAATGTGTCCCCAAAAAAACTGAGCTTTCAAAACTGTCACACCCTGATCTGTTTCACCTGTCTTGTGCTTGCCCCCACCCCTCTCCAGGTGTCTCCCATTTTCCACATTATCCACTGTGTATTTATACCTGTGTTTTCTGTTTGTCTGTTGCCAGTTCGTCTTGTTTGTTCACGCCTACCAGCGTGTTTTTTTTCCCATACTCCTGTTCTCTCTAGTCCCTGTTTTCTCGTTCTTCCTGCTTTGACTATTCTGCCTGCCCTGACCCCGAGCCTGCCTGCCATTTTGTACCTTACTGACTCTGCCCTGGATTACGGACCTCTGCCTGCCCTGACCCCGAGCCTGCCTGCCGTTCTGTACCTTTCTGACTCTGCCCTGGATTACGGACCTCTGCCTGCCCTGACCCCGAGCCTGCCTGCTGTTCTGTACCTTTCTGACTCTGCCCTGGATTACGGACCTCTGCCTGCCCTGACCCCGAGCCTGCCTGCCGTTCTGTACCTTTCTGACTCTGCCCTGGATTACGGACCTCTGCCTGCCCTGACCCCGAGCCTGCCTGCCGTTCTGTACCTTTCTGACTCTGCCCTGGATTACGGACCTCTGCCTGCCCTGACCCCGAGCCTGCCTGCCGTTCTGTACCTTTCTGACTCAGCCCTGGATTACGGATCTCTGCCTGCCCTGACCCCGAGCCTGCCTGCCGTTCTGTACCTTTCTGACTCTGCCCTGGATTACGGACCTCTGCCTGCCCTGACCCCGAGCCTGCCTGCCGTTCTGTACCTTTCTGACTCTGCCCTGGATTACGGACCTCTGCCTGCCCTGACCCCGAGCCTGCCTGCCGTTCTGTACCTTTCTGACTCTGCCCTGGATTACGGATCTCTGCCTGCCCTGACCTTTCTTTTGCCTGCCCCATTTTGATCAATAAACATCTTAAACGGCAGATTTGCATCTGGGTCTTATCCTGAGTCGTGATAGAAAACCTTATGATTTTATATTTTTTTGCCATTTATTAATGGGTTTTTCAATGCACTTCTATGAATATAGTAGTAAAAGCCAAATGCAATATTTTATCAAATAATTTGTTAATATTTTTTTGACACATTTTTTTAATTCCTAAAATTCAAAATCAAATAGCCAAATTATCCATGGTATGATCATCTTAAAACAATTCCATATGTTAGCTTAGTAGAACCCCCCACCCCCTTAATAGGTTAAAGTAATATAAAAAATATTGGTGTTTCAGCTGTGATTGGGGTATATTGACCAAGTCACGAGGACGTGTTTGTAGTATTTTCCTTGCAAAATTAACCAGAAACAACAATTTCACAGCAATTTTGTTATTATTCAGAAATCCCCCGAGAGATTGACACCAAAACCCAATGACCCTGAACCTCAATATCCAATAGAAATGTACGCCCTTGCGAAGTGCAGCGTTGAGTCAGGAAAACTGCCTTTGAAATCCTACTTATTTGAACCTCTGTAAGGCCAGGACATCCCACTGAGTAGACTCTGAATATGATAGCCTGGGTATGTACGGCATGTCTATTATTAGTTCTCTGTCCACATTATCTTTGCTCCCTAGTATCACAATTTCAATCTGAGGTCCTTTCTACATTATGTCATATAGGATATAAACGTGTAATCTCTTACAGATGTAATCTAACAGATGTGTTGCTCAGCACTTCTGGAAGTGTCTGAAACAGCTGTACATTTTCTGTTCACACTAGACAGTTGTTAACAGATGATTGTGGAATCACAAGTCTAATTTAGCTTGTCTGCCTGTGAATTTCAAAAGTATTTGTAAAAAGAGAGAGAGAGAGAGAGAGAGAGAGAGAGAGAGAGAGAGAGAGAGAGAGAACCATTTTTGTTCACACACCCTTCAATCCAGTTCTTCTATCCTGCACTCATTGCTTGCAGTGTAGACACATATATCATTGCTCCCTCACCAATGGTCTCCAGGGCTACAGCTGTCTTCACTTTGCACTTTATTGTGTACCCTTTTCATTGGCCTGGCAGCCATAGTACACTAATAGCCATCAGGCTGACTTTACACAAACCGCCATTCTCAAAATCATATATAACACTCAGCGCAAAAACTGAGGGCTCCATGGACTCTCACCCCTTTTGAGTTGCATAGCGAAAGTAGCTGTAGACGCGAAAAATATGTATTTATTTGGTGACAGCGTCTTTCTCTCTGTCTGTATTCCCCACAATTCAAAAAGTGACATAATATATGGTCAGATGAAAGTTGTGAAAAATAGACACTGACAGAGATGTTCTACTGCCAGACGTTCCACAATTCTCAGCCATAAAACGGAATTATTATGCCTCAAAAACATCTCAGAAATGACCTTGACTTGATCTGCTGTGGTGTGGACAGATACATTTGAAGATTTAACACATCTGGGACACTGAAGTGGATATCATGTTGTGTTGTTGTTGTTCTGTATACAGTTGATCATTATCGCTGTCATATATGACGCAGTCAGGCAGTGCTTTGACAACACCAGCCCCTCCCCTTCTCTTACACATTGAAACCGTCCCTAGGTGTGCGTGAGTAAACATTGACTCTATTTCATTGGCCCAGAGTTATTCGCCCCTCTGTTTCATAGTCTCGTCATTGTGCCCCACTGCCCCTTCCTTTCTCATTCATTCCAAAGGACCCCTTATGACTTTGTCCCACCACCCAGCCCTTTAAAGTCCTGAAGACCCCCCACTACCCCCATGAGTCTGTCAAGCACTGAACAGGACCTGCTTTGACTGTCAGTTAATTACACACCGTTTTACTCTGCTGTTTACCAGTCAAAGGTAAGGCTGGCGGGGGCTGCATGGGGCCTGCGTGGCATTCCTTCTATCAATGTCGGCTGGCCCACAAAGGCCACAATGGGGATGAGTCCCTTAAAGCCGTGGCGTGTCCACCGCTCAAAGCCACCCATTCCTAATTGCCTTCAGAGATGGCTGATAATACCTACTTTGAAGTGAAAATGGGCCCTAATGAGAGGAGAGGGAGAAGGGAAGAGGAGGGAGGGATGGAAGGAGAGAGGGGGGTATCCAGTATCATGGAGTGGAGGAGGGGGAGGCAGGGGGCGTGGAGGGAGAGGGAACGGTATAGGGACACTGTCCTGCTTGCAGCCCCCACTCTGTGCTCATGGGAGCGCGGAGGAGTCGAAGACGGGCCCCTGAGACGCACTCCCAGCGGGGGTCCCTCTCCATCCATCTTTCGGGCCCCTGTCAGCCCCTGTCTCCTGCCATGGCCCACAGGCGCCTGACCCCCCCCCCCTCCTCCCCCGCCATCGTTAGCAGCGCCTCTCTCTTTTCTCTCCCTCTCTCTCTCCTTCGGTCCCACCCTCTTCCTCCTGCCCTCCCGCTCTCTGTGTGAAAGCCTCAGAGGAAAGGGTGACAATAGCACTGCCACTAGGTCTGGCGACTGGAGTTCCCATCAGAACTACATTCTCTTCACCGTCTTGCACGGTGTTCAGGAGCCTTGCAGTTGTAGACTGCTGAAGTTGCATGCATCACATTTTTTTATCCTCACACTTCGTTATCAAGCTCTTTGTCTGCTCTTCTTTACCTTGTTGTTGTTCTCATTTAGCCCACCCTTTAATCTTCTCTTTTCATCTGATTTGGTTTAACTCTCAATAAAAGACTATGCTTATCACCATAAATCTTCCTAATCTTCCCAAAGCATATCCTTACACACAACAGATAGAATTGAGTGAGATGACAAATCCTACAGGTTTAACGTCTACATTTTCCTAACGTTAGACCTACGAAAGGACAACAGAGTCAAAACATACAATACATGTACAACCGCCACTTTCTAACCTGATACAACCCAACAATAGGGTTTCATGGACTGTGTTGCAAGATGCAAGTCATCCCCATTTTAACAGGGAGCATTTGGCAGTTAAGAGCCTCTGTGTTGCGACCTGCCCTTGTTACGCCATAAAACAGAACTTGTTTGGACAATGAAAAGACTCAGTTAACTATAATCTCCCTTTATCAGGCAAAATCAGCCATTGTGATCCACCTCGGGTTGTGTTTTCCTATGGCCTGCCAATTCAAAGGAACTCTCTGCTCAGACAAAGACCAGAGCCACTGGGTTTTAAATGACAATGCTTTCAAGAATCAGTCAGTATTTACTACCGGAGCAGTACAGTGCATTAAGGCTCAGGCCTGATTGTCTGCTCTGTTTGCCTGTACTAATTGCTTAGAAAGCAGTAATCAGAAGGAAGGAGAGGAGAGGGAGGCTTACGGGGGAATGTATGCAGAAAACTTGCAACCGCATAAGGCGTGACCCATACAGAAGACAGAGCCCGAAACAGTTCTTATACAAAGGTAGATGCGTCAGGCTCCAAGGTGTGTAACCCCAGTTCATTGCATGCAGAGGGGAAGCGTGGAGGTGAAGCATAATGCCTATGATGATGCATGCGTCAATGCATGCGATTATGAGACCCAGTGGCCATAACAGGCTCGGCGTTTTCTAACACTGGCCTGACAAAGCAGATGTATGCTGTAAGCAGGTCCTCCGAGGGAAGGTCAGAGGTGATATTATCCTTATGACTGTGCTTGGTTTCTGTAATGGGTAATTCAGTGAGAAAACCATAAGTTGCCTTCTGAATCATTATTCTTCATACTTCATAACTCAATCATTTACATTAGGACTGAATGATAATATTTTCTTTCTCTGTGTGTTGCCTTTGCAACGCTTTTCCTTGTAGTCACATGCCCTGTCCTTCAGGAAACCCTTAGAGGTTGTCACGTCAAAACATGAAGGAAGGGAAACAAACGGCCAGCGGACCTGGTTCCATCTAACCACTAGGCTCTAGTCTAGTTGGTAATCAGGACAAGCTGTGCGAAGACTTGGCCAAGATCCATAAAAGTCCAACCACAATTTCTGGCTCCGGGTGGGAAGATGAGGAGAAATAGTAGAAAGAAAACAGTTGGAAAATAGTAAAGAATTATGCTGGAAGAGCAGAAAAGTAGCCATTCTTGTGATGTTTATGGAGAAGGCAAGCCACAGGTCTAGACTGGGGAGGTGGGGTGGTATGGAGACGTGCATCAATTCATTTTTCTTGCTGACGCAAGCCCCTGGAAAACAGAGAAGCTACTCATCAGATTCTAGGTCAGAAAGAGCCCAAATTGACTGTGTGACATACAGTGAAGGGTAGAGATGGGGGGGGGCAAAATAAATCTATGCTAAAGCCAAAAAGGCGGGTTCCAAAATGGTCATGGTTGAAACTAGTATTCACAGCGAATTTCCGGCCACAGTGCCATGTCTAAGTCCCCTGATTATTTTCTGGTTCAGAGGTTGCTTCATTTCAAAGGCCCTCTCTACCCTCATCTACAATTTGGTATGTTTAAGGGGCCTATAATTCATTGGAGAAACACACAGAGAGACTAAATTAAATTAAAAGTGACTATCAATCACACAGGGTCCACTGTACTCAGTTGCGGTGCAGTGTATACCTCAGTTCACAGTCTGTCTAACATATACTAATACAGGTATTTGCTGAGTGGGGTTTTGCAAGAGAGAGATATAATATATACATACAAAGGCTTAAATTCAACCATGTTCAAATATTCACTAGTGAGAGGGGTGATATATAAAGCGTGTTATAGAGCTTATTTCAGAGGATAAAATAAAAAATAAAAATAGGCCCTATCAATTTTGTCTATTCAGACCTAGGGCCAGATTAGTGGCAGTCGGTGCCGTTTAAGATCAGGTAGGACAATTCTTTTTTTTTATGAGCATGGCCTTATTTTAGGGTTAGTATCACATCCAATACTGCCTTGCATCTAGATGATCTAGGGTGTAACCATTAGTCCAACAGTTGCAAACAAGAGTTTCTATTGGACAAATTCAAGTATGTTCATCCCCGTTTCGTTCCATTTGCTTCTGTTTAAGAAAAGCTTTTTTAAACAGAATCGGCGGAATGAATACACCTTTGATCACACGCAAACAGTTCACTTTCATAACCACATATAAACAGCTTGTTGTCTTCCTTCTCGAATATACGCATTCTCCTCTTCTCACCTTTCCCTTCGCTTGTGGACTTTAATGCACAACCCATCAGCTGTCTGTGACCAGGTGAAAAAACCTTTCCAAGCCAATCCGTCAAATCATAACCGCTACCCACAGCCAGTCCAACTGGCCGTGCTGCTGCTCCAGTTTCAACTGTTCTGCCTGCGACTATGGAACCCTGACCTGTTCACCGGACGTGCTACCTGTCCCAGACCTGCTGTTTTCAACTCTCTAGAGACAGCAGGAGCGGTAGAGATACTCTGAATGATCGGCTATGAAAAGCCAACTGACATTTACTCCTGAGGTGCTGACCTGATGCACCCTCGACAACCACTGTGATTATTATTATTTGACCCTGCTGGTCATCTATGAACATTTGAACATCTTGGCCATGTTCTGTTATAATCTCCACCTGGCACAGCCAGAAGAGGACTGGCCATCCCTCATAGCCTGGTTGTTCTCTAGGTTTCTTCCTAGGTTCTGGCCTTTCTCTGGAGTTTTTCCTACCCACTGTGCTTCTACACCTGCATTGCTTGCTGTTTGGAGTTTTAGGCTGGGTTTCTGTACAGCACTTTGTGACATCAGCTGATGTAAGAAGGACTTCATAAATACATTTGATTGATTGATTGACATCGTTGTCACCATATGAACTAAAGTAACATCATAGTCAACATACCTAATAGATACTTCCGGCGCCGACAGAGATGGCCGCGGACGACACAACAGTGGTAGGCTTGATTACCAACAACGACGAGACGGCCTACAGGGAGGAGGTGAGGGCCCTCGGAGTGTGGTGTCAGGAAAAACGTCAACAAAACTAAGGAGATGATTGTGGACTTCAGGAAACAGCAGAGGGAACACCCCCCTATCCACATCGATGGAACAGTAGTGGAGAGGGTAGTAAGTTTTAAGTTCCTCGGCATACACATCACAGACAAACCGAATTGGTCCACTCACACAGACAGCATCGTGAAGAAGGCGCAGCAGCGCCTCTTCAACCTCAGGAGGCTGAAGAGATTCGGCTTGTCACCAAAAGCACTCACAAACTTCTACAGATGCACAATCGAGAGCATCCTGGCGGGCTGTATCACCGCCTGGTACGGCAACTGCTCCGCCCACAACCGTAAGGCTCTCTAGAGGGTAGTGAGGTCTGCACAACGCATCACCGGGGGCAAACTACCTGCCCTCCAGGACACCTACACCACCCGATGTTACAGGAAGGCCATAAAGATCATCAAGGACAACAACCACCCGAGCCACTGCCTGTTCACCCCGCTATAATCCAGAAGGCGAGGTCAGTACAGGTACATCAAAGCTGGGACCGAGAGACTGAAAAACAGCTTCTATCTCAAGGCCATCAGACTGTTAAACAGCCACCACTAACATTGAGTGGTTGCTGCCAACACACTAACACTGACTCAACTCCAGCCACTTTAATAATGGGAATTGATGGGAAATGATGTAAAATATATCACTAGCCACTTTAAACAATGCTACCTAATATAATGTTACATACCCTACATTATTCATCTCATATGCATACGTATATACTGTACTCTATATCATCTACTGCATCCTTATGTAATACATGTATCACTAGCCACTTTAACTATGCCACTTTGTTTACATACTCATCTCATATGTATATACTGTACTCGATACCATCTACTGTATCTTGCCTATGCTGCTCTGTACCATCACTCATTCATATATCTTTATGTACATATTCTTTATCTCCTTACACTGTGTATAAGACAGTAGTTTTGGAATTGTTAGTTAGATTACTTGTTGGTTATTACTGCATTGTCGGAACTAGAAGCACAAGCATTTCGCTACACTCGCATTAACATCTGCTAACCATGTGTATGTGACAAATAAAATTTGATTTGATTTGATAATACGTTAGTAAACCTGCCACAATCTTGCAGTACAGTGTACAGTCAGTAAGAAGTTCAGCAGTTACACCGATGGGTCCCGGTGGCAATACATTTGAAAATCCAAAAGCTTACCTTGACTTGGAAGAGTTCCAGTGTTGGAAAGTCAAAGCCAGCTAGCCAACATAGCATCCCTCTATTTGAGCTGGGTGTTTGAGTAGGCTAAACTAGCTAGCTGCATTTGCTAGCTAAGTAAGTGATAGTGAAAGTTTTAAAAAATGACGAAATATAGCTACATATCTCTCTTTCTCTCTCTTCACTCTTTTTATTATTTATTATTATTATTTATTATTATTGTTCATGAATGACTCTGACATGACACAGAATGGAGATTGCTCAGCTCTGAGGGACGGCCACGCTATATTGTCACAAGATTAGTTACTTTCTTACCAATACCCATATGGTTCTAGTCACATATTCGGGTTCCTCTCCACTCTCTGCCTATTTATAAATACATTGAGTCTCTAGCAAATATTTAGCCTTGGCCAGAGGGGGCCGGCCTGAGGTTAAGAATGAGAGAAATCATGTAAACACAAATTAGTTCTAGTTAATTTCCCTGTGCTGCAGAGGGCTTTGGTTTTGCAGCAAGCGATTTAGTCGAAAGTGTCCATATAACTTTAATATCAGTCATTGTTTTCTTAATGTTACTTAGGTCATGTTTCATTAAGAGAAGCCTACTGTGCATTCGTGGAAACAAAAGAGTCCTACTTTTACTGACCTCAACATGGGCCAGTTGTAGTCGTGGTAGATTGAAGTGCTGAAGTGACTGTGCTGTTCAGCGTCATGTCTTGACATGTCTTAACTTGTCCCGTCTGCTCTAATGGATCAAAGACTCAACATACAGTAGCTCATAAGAGGGGTGGCAGGTAGCCTAGTGGTTAGAGCGTTTGGTCAGTAACCAAAAGGTTGCTGGATTGAGTCCCCGAGCCGACAAGTTAAAAAAAAAAAAAAATTCTGTCCCTGAACAAAGCAGTTAAACCAACTGTTCCCTGGGTAGGCTGTCATTGTAAATAAGAATTTGTTCTAAACTGACTTGCCTAGTTACATTTTTATATTAATAGAATAGTATTCCATTATCAGAATAGATATAGATTTTATATGCACCTTGTGCTCTGATGTTTGACTACAGTCATACTTTCTGTATGTACGTTTTTGCAGCCATCAATGCACTGAACACTGTAGCTACCTTTTCTTTGTCACATACACACAGTGAAATGTGTTGTTTTACAGGGTCCGCCATAGTATTACGGCACCCCTGTAGCGAATTAGGATGAAGTGCTTTGCTCATGGGCACATGGACAGATTTCTGACCTTGTAGGCTCGGGGTATTTGAGCCAGTAACTTTAAGGTTACTGGCACCATGTTCTAACCGCTAGGTTACCTGTTTCCCATTGACTTCAGTAAATAATCGTAAGTGCCTAAATGAGTTCATATTTCAACTATTTGTTTTATGTGAAAGCTGACCTATTATGGTGAGGCAATGGGACAATCTATGATCCATTCTGTATATTTTTCTGTAGAACAGTTTTCCCTCTAAGGGTATTTTGTCATAATGAATAAACACTGTGTGCTAATTTAGTTGTTATACAGGTAGCTCACCAGAGACCTGTTAAGACGTAGCTGCCCTCCAGGAAAAAAGTGGATTGAGTCAACATTGTTTCAGCATTATTTCAACTCACCTTAGTGAGGCTAGTTGGTGAGAATTTGCAAGTCATCAATGCACACAGGTTTTGTTTAAATGAGATGTCAACCACAAATAAACAATAGGGTTTCAAGGTTTTATTTACATTATAGTTGAATTCCGCAGTAAAACAAACTTGCGGCAATACATGAAATGGCTGCATTTAAAATTGGTACATGAAGGAATGGAGGAATGAAGGAAAGAATGAGACAAACATAAAACTCAATACATTTTGTGATTAACAACTATAATGCGTGGATTAGTACACCACGTCTCTGTAAAACAAGTAAGTGTTGTTTGCAATTGTGAATGAAGGTAGTGCTCTCATACAAAGGCTCATGTCAATTACATGAATTCAGGACCAAAAACATGTTGCTATCGAGGATGTCAGACCATTTTCTCATGATTGCTTGATGAAAGGTATAATTTAGAACTGCCACGGGAACTCAAATTCCCCTAATGTCATACTACCTAGGAATGTGAAAAAAGACCATGCATAAATTCTGCTTTTTATTTGTACATACATTTTTTAAAAACATTATATAGGGGGAAATGATCTATTAGTTTAATTACAAAGAGGATCCCCTTTCATTGGTGGGCTAATTGCTGTCCAGTTTTAGGACTGACTATTCCCATTAAAGATCAAGTAAGGTACAACTGATCTGCTCTGCCTGGATGTATTGCATTGTACACTACCGGTCAAAAGTTTTAGAAAACCTACTCAAAAGTGAAAGTGAAGAGAAGAAAAAAAACGAAATATAGCTAGCTAGCTATCTCTCTCTCTGTCTCTCTCTCTCTCTGTCTCTCTCTCTCTCTCTCTCTCTCTCTCGCTCTTGCTCCCCCTTCATTTTTGAAGAAATTAATTTGTTCAAAACTGTTCAACTATTGTCTTTTTTCTCTATTTGAGTCAACTACTCACCACATTGTATATACTACAGTGCTAGCTAGCTGTAGCGTATGCATTCAGTACTAGATTATTTAATTGGGTGGACAGCATGTCAGTTCATGGTGCAAGAGCTATGATAGGTTGGAGGATGTCCTCTGCAAGTAGTCATAATTACTGTGTAAGTCTATGGAAGGGTGTGAGAACCATGAGTCTCCTAGGTTTTGAATTGAAGTCAATGTACCTAGAGGAGGTTGGAAGCTAGCTGTCCTCCGGCTACACCATGGTGCTACCCTACAGAGTACTGTTGAGGCTACTGTAGACCTTCATTGCAAAACAATATTTTTTAATGAATTATTTGGTGACATTAATATATTATGCATAGTTTCACTATTCTTATTTTTTATGGAATTCACTGAGGAGGATGTTTTTGTCCTTCCTTCTCTGAGGAGCCTCCGCTGATCTGATGGTGTTATTTTTGAACATGTGTGATATGTGACATAGTCAACATATTGCACATAGGACCTTTCGTAGATTTATTTATCGAAAGTTCCTAGAGTAAGATGTGTAGCAGAGGAAAAACTCATGGTATTGGAGACAATGAAGAAATTATCTTCAGGGTTCTTAATTAAACATGGGCCATTGGAAAGTTTGCATTCATATTAAGCATTTTGTTTGTGCGTGTGGTAAGGCATAAAGACACAACCAATAAAGTATAGGCATACTTTGTTGTATAACCTCGTGAAGGTTTTCTTTCATTTCATTTTTTTTCCCTATTCTTGGCTGTCACTGGGGCCAACAAACAAAAAAACGTATAAATTACAGTAAACCCGGAGAGCGACAGCAGTGCGCCTACAGTCTAATTGGTAATGTCTAGTAATCGAAGTAAAGCTAAGCATTTGTTACAGACACCCTTCAATGGAAAATCCTATTTGTGATTGCAACATCTGCTAACCTAAATGGTTAAGTTACAGATTCTTCGTTCATCTGAGCTGCTGAGCGACATGTCTTTTCCTTTCAAATTGTTTTACAGCACACTGTATGTCGCTGACCTTGCTCGCAGAGATTTGTCATACTGTACATGCAAAACACGTCCCAGTTATTGTGACATGACGCATTGTATTATTACATTATACAGTGTTATACATTATCGCGTTGCATTATATTACATTGAAAAACATGTAGACATGCAACAACAGACATGTATTCATACGCGTGGGAAAACAACTCGCAATTGGTCATACACTTTGTTTTTAAAAATAGTAATCAATGTGTCAATATGAACAGTTTGGGAGTTTACAGGGATTGGTGTCTGGGTACCTGACAGCTATGCTCGTGCCAACTCAGTTCATCTATGACCTAACTCTCTGAAATGACTACCATGACTTCCTTTCCTCATCTCCTTGCTGTCATGACAGTTGATCTGAGAGGACTATAGATGGGTTAAATCCCATGAAGGCAGGGCGGAGTCGCCACCCCCGCTCTCACCTGTCAAACACTGTCAGACCATGGGCCACGAAAGGAAGCAGACAGAGAAAGGAGGTCATTGTAAGACTATTGGGACTAAACCAAGAGTTGATTCGTCAGTCGCTGAGGCTTGAGGGGTGTGGCAACTAAGCATCCACCTCAACGTCAGTTGCCTTACCAGGTAATCGGTTACCATCAGATCTAACCGCATGGAATTCTTCAGGAGCTTGCAGAAACGTAAGGAAGCCATTAACTCAAACCAGGGAAGGTGTTGGTTATAGGGATCACTGTCTGCATTCCAGTAAAGGTCTTTGAACACCCATTTCAGTCTATGGACGAAGAAGAAACTCAACTTAATCTTGGGTTTAGATCGTTACCATTGTTTTAGCTATTATCAGGGATTGAAATGTGACAAAAGTGTTTTGGTTGAAATCATACCTTATTCCCAACTCTACCTCTACATGCTAATGTTCTGAAGTATGTCTTCACACAATTACATATGATGCATATATGCAAAATATGAGATGAACCAGCAAACAATATCCATCCCAAAACGTTGAGTTCAAATCCTGAAACCATTCCAACTGGTCAGAAACAGGAGAATATAGCTGCAGGGACCAAAGATAAAGGCCTTTGATATAATCTAGCCACGTTGAAACAGTCAATAGATGAGCCCTCTGAAGATAAAGTGGCCAGGACTGACAGGCCAGATAATAGTCCAGACAAAGAGAAAGTGAAGATTAAGGGTAGGAGTTAGGGCTCCTTTTCAGTGAGTTAAGTGGTCTGCCCAGAGGACACTCAACAACATGGCTCATCTGTCACAGAGAGAGTGACTGAATACTATGACCAAGCTACGCTTATCCCGCTTGTCAAAATAAAGATATACATCAGAGTATTTCTCTATCAAGCATATCACCTACTTTTCTTTTTGGCAGTTTGTGGATTTCATGTCACATGGTACTGTAAATCAGTCCCACTCAAACCTCGTAGAGGACCATTTTTGTTTGGGATTTATATGAAAATACTAGAAGGTGCAATTGATAGAATCCCTTTCTCTATTCAGCGAATCTGCAGTTGATAGCCTGTATATGGAATGTAATAGCATATCTTGATATCCTGCTCTGCAATTCATCAACCTTCTTTACTTAGTCATAGACATGACAAAGGCGGAGGTTGTATGTTGTCATGAGAAATACTTTGTCTGCAATCAAGTCAGATAATTAACAATGGTACAGTAGGTTAGGCTGCCAGTGCTAATTTGTTGCCAAGCTAACCACCCACCCTGACATATAGCCAATCATGACAGAACATAACTGCCACATCTACTATGCTAATGTCAAGCAGCCTTGAAGTTGGGAGTGATCATGTAAATAGTTTTCATTTCATTTTTGTCTTTATGTTCCAGGATGGTTATTTCTCCGCTGGGCATTCTTGACACCACTGAATGGTCAAGGTGGCTTAGCAAGAACTACCATGGCTCTTAAAGAATGCATGAGTTTCCTCTATTTAGAATACCATGGTTGGATACCCCTCCGATGAACATATTGTCACAGTCTTGCGTCCATATAGCCTCGGTTCATTAAAGGACTATCTCTTTTAACAGCTCTGGTTTTCTTTCAATATTTAAATACTTCCTTTTTTATGTGTTCAAAAGCATGACATTCAAAAATGTAAATTCAATCTAATATACTGGGTTTCATTTACTCCGTTTTCGTAATATTTACTCTCAACTTAAGAATTGTACGTTTTTGCAACAACTTTCCATGTGGCTCCGTTTTTAGAGGGTTGTGGGTAATTCAACATTTTTAGACTTTACTATACTTTTACACAACGTTATGTGCACGTTTGAAGAAACAAAAGCATACTTCTATATCAGTATTAAGCAGAATGTGTGCTATGAGGCAGTGTTGTATTACTCGAGTCCTAGACTAGGCCCCGAGTCCGTCTCAAGTCTCGATTTTCATGACTTTTGACATTTGGTGACTCGGACTCACTCGCCTTCCCGTGACTTGTATTTGTACTTGGACTGGATAGGCTACTATGATAAACAGAATATTAGCAGCAGTGGGGTGTGCAGCAGAGCAACAAGGGTTCTGTTCTCTTGCATTCATCCCTTCAAAACGCTAAATGACTTAAATGTTAAATGTTAAATGTTAAAACATCATTAGGCTACCGTTCAAAAGTTTGGGGTCACATAGAAATGTCCTTGTTCAAGAAACAAAAAACAAAAAATGTGTCCATTAAAAAAAACATCAAATTCATCAGAAATAGACTGCAGACATTGTTAATGTTGTAAATGACTATTGTAGCTGGAAACTAAATATTTTTTATGGAATATCTACAGAGGCCCATTATCAGCAACCATCACCCCTGTGTTCTCATGGCACGTTGTGTTAGCTAATCCAAGTATCATTTTAAAAGGTAATTGATCATTAGAAAACCCTTTTGCAATTATGTTAGCACAGCTGAAAACTTGTGTTCTGATTAAAGAAGCAATAAAACTCAACAGTGAAGAGGCGACTCCGGGATGCTGTCCTTCTAGGCAGAGTTGCAAAGAAAAAGCCATATCACAGACTGGCCATTAAAAATAAAACATTAAGTTAGGCAAAAGAACACAGACACTGGACAGAGGAACTCTGCCAGCATCCCGGAGTCTCCACTTCACTGTTGACGTTGAGACTGGTGTTTTGTGGGTACTATTTAATGAAGCTGCCAGTTGAAGACTTGTGAGGCATCTGTTTCTCAAACTAGACACTCTAATTTACTTGTCCTCTTGCTCAGTTGTGCACCGGGGCCTCCCACTCCTCTTTCTATTCTCGTTAGAGCCAGTTTGCGCTGTTCTGTGAAGGGAGTAGTACACAGCGTTGTACGAGATCTTCAGTTTCTTGCTATTTCCCGCATGGAATAGCCTTCATTTCTCAGAACAATAATAGACTGACGAGTTTCAGAAGAAAGTGCTTTGTTTCTGGACATTTTGAGCCTGCAATCAAACCCACAAATGCTGATGCTCCAGATACTCAACTAGTCTAAAGAAGGACAGTTTTATTGCTTCTTCAATCAGAACAACAGTTTTCAGCTGTGCTAACATAATTGCAAAGGGGTTTTCTATTGATCAATTAGCCTTTTAAAATTATAAACTTGGATTATCTAACACATTGGAACACAGGAGTGATGGTTGCTGATAATGGGCCTCTGTACGCCCATTTAGATATTCCATTAAAAATCAGCTGTTTCCAGCTACAATAGTCATTTACAACATTAACAATGTCTACAGTCTATTTCTGATCAATTTGATGATATTTTAATGGACAGTGAGCCCAGTGACCTCAAACTTCTGAATGGTAGTGTAATTATATTAAAATAAAATGTGTGTGAGCCTGTGTATGAAGGACTTCTTTGTTTCATAGGCTATTATTTGTTTGCGGGCAATTATGACCAGAGGAAAATCTTTGCTTGACTTCAATGGTCACATAAAAATCTTCCCGCTAGCCCGCCACTAGTCGTTGCTAAGCAGATTTTCTCTACCAAATCCAGGCCAAATCAATAAAAGTGTGAATCTAGAAACAGACAAGCATCGAACCAGCAAGCCGGCAGTATAAGCAAACAAAAAAACAGCAGTAACCAAACTACCAAATATGTCTAAAGTACACAGAATCAGTTGTTTTGCTTCCAAAAGTAAAAAAATATATATATGTGCACACAAACCAATGCTAATGTGGTATTTTTTGTTAAACAGACCCAGTGACTCAGACTTCAACCATAGAGACTCATGACTCGACTCGTGACTCGACCATTGATGACTCGAAATTGGACTCAAACTTAACCCGGACCCGACTCGAGCACAGGAGACTTGGGACTCGACTTGGACTGGAGGTTTAATGACTCGACTACAACAATGCTATGGTGTAACGGGTCATGATGAATGGATATCAAAACCATCCGGCAAATTGACATTCAAAGATGAGACCCCCCAGTCCCACCATCAACAACAAGCTCATTGGCACAACCACACACAACCTTTAATGCTAAAGGCACATGCAGCATCTTAAAATGCTTTCAGTTCTACCTCCACTGACTACTAGTGGAATGAGAGCTGTGTTCAGCAATGCCTGCTTAAGTGGGGAAAAAAGGCAAATAATTGAAGACAAACATTTTTTTTACAAACATTAAGACATGATCACTGAAATGAACTGATCAAAAAGTTTGAAGTAGATGTTATGAATAATAACAATTTTGGAATTGATCAAATTAAGTTGGATCTCAGCAGCAACAACAAATATGCTGGACTCAATATATTAGTGTTTGTGAAACACCAAAAGCTAAGTATATTATACACAAAGAACACCTTATGTTGGAAATACTCAAAAAGCTGATACAAATTGTTACCAAATTTTTTTTTTAGGTAAAAGTAAAACCAGCTAAATGTTTTTTTTTTACAGTGCAGACTCCTTTAGGGGGAAAAACATATGAGATGTAAAGCAGCTGAATGCTGAAGCTGCAGAAGAGGAGACAGTCGCACCACTCTACTGTTTGGCACAACACTAACAAAGGAAATGAGCAAACCGCACAGCAAATAACAGTATTTTATTCAACACGTTGGGCTCCTACACTTACATCTAGGTGCCAACCCAAGTGAGAAATATTATATACAAATTACTACATTCGTCTAGACAGGACATTCTTTTAGTTTTACTTAACTTGGTAGCGTTGTAGTGTCATTTTTTAAATAAATATCTGTATTGGTGTATGTCAAACATTTACAACGTCCAAATATGCACTTAAGTATACATCACATACCTTAGCAATTAAATGACTTCAGCATTCAAAATTCTACAGTGTACTTAGGTAAGAATCCTACAGCAGCACTGAAACTCTTTGTCAATTGCCTGAATTCCTAGCCTGGTAGCCTGTTAGCCTGGTTGCCAAGCTAGCAACAAACTGGTTACCATGTTCTCGGAACTTAAGATATTAATGTTCTAGAAATGCTTCATGGGTCATTTTGCAAGAACATTTATTTGTCCAAATTAAAGGTTATTACACATCAGGTATTGTTACTGGTAATACACTGATCTATTCATAGCTCCTTGTCAATACTCAAACACAGTGCTTTTTACTTACATTGTGTATGTATTTATTTCTCACTGTGTCCTTCCCTGGGATTTGAACTCACAACCTCTTGATTCACAGTAATTCTGAGCTTCCTGTTTAACCACTATGTCCATGTATCAGTTACTATTCTCATCATTGATTTGATTGACTTATTTCAGCAATTGAGGTGCTTTCTGTATAGTTGTCTAATGTTGGTGGGGGATATGAACCTGTTTAAATGACACTCCTAAATCCATATGATCAATAAAATATTTTTCTGGAGTGTACTTTTAGCACAGCTACGATATACAGTACTTCAAAGTGCATTCTCCCTATTGCTTGCACCTATCAAGCTGTTTCAGATCTAAACAAGTGCCTAAGGAGGATGGTTTCTGGTTTCTTCTGGTTAAATATAGTTAAATAAAGGTTACGTAAAAATTCAAAAAAATACTGGCCCAATAAGCACAGGGCTTAGATATACTGTGTCCCTTATTGGAACAGTGGTTAGGGTGTTTGTTGTTGGTTCTGGTGACCTTGGTTCAAGAGCTACTAGGGGAGTCTCACATTTTGATTGTTTAGTTGGAAATATTATTTATGCATCTTCGTTTATTAGCATAATGTGTATAGATTTCTCTTTTTTTTTATGTATATAACACGCCGGTAGAGATATGCATCTGAAAGTAATATACGGGTTACTTGAAAAAGTAACTAATAATATTACAATATTTGAAGACAGTAACTCGTTATAGCTCTGTTACTCATAAAAGTAATATATTGCCGTAATATATTCTGTTGCAATTTTGTGAAACTCTGTGTTGTGTATTGTTTTGGTATAACTGGTATCATCATTGCTTAAATGGCAAATGTGAGAAAGTACAAATATGCTACTGGAAATGTACACATTTCTGGTATTCTGAGAATATGGCAACCATGTTCTGGGTATGTTTCTATCAGGAAGACACACTACCACCTGGGCCATGTTTCGGCAACAAATTAGGAACGTTACAGATAGAAATGCAATGACGAGAGCTGATGATTCCTTGAGACACATGTTTGTTCTATGTGGTATTTGTGGTGTGGATTTCAAAAAGACGATAGAGTTCTCTGAGATGCTCAGCTATCTAGAATTCTACCAATTCCCATTTTTTTCAATGAGAAACCATTTGAATTATATCAGATAGGTGTGTTGTAACTGTTGTGAAATAATGACATGAACATACAGTATATTGCTAAGAATGTGAGAGTAAGGTGACTCAAACCCAGGCCAACAGCCCCCATGACAAACACCATAACCACTGTGCCAATAAGGGATATCATTAGGGTATGTGCTTATTGGGCCAATATAGTGAGGCCCTGTCCAGTATTAACCCTAACCTCTACTCCTTGGGCACTTGTGTAGATATGAAATAACTTGATAGGTGTAATCAACAAGATGAACACACTTTTAATTCAACCTCAGGTCTGTTAAAAGTACATTCAATATTTTTTTCTTCTGTATTTTATTGATGTTGAATAATAATTACTGTATAAATGAACATGCACAATGTAATCACGTGTCAAAGTCTGTCAAATATGTGTGTGTGTGTGTGTGAGTATCCCTTGCCAACAGACAAAAAGAGCTGTGAATAGATCAGTGGTTCACAAATCAGGGCTTGGCAACAGTAACAAGATGTGATGTGTAGTGAGTTTTTCTGGTGGTGGGGGGGGTTCTTTGGGACCATCAGGCGACGTCCTGACAACCGATACACAGAAATGTTCTTGCAACATTCCCACGAAACATGTCTATTCTCAGAACATTGTAACCACATTGTAGATAAGTTCGGCTTGACATTAAGGCAATGTTCTCCTAACTCTAACACCAAAACCTGCTAAAAAAGCTTCTCAGAAGGTTAGAATAGAATGTTCCCCTAACTAACAGAAAACTGGAGACTCAAACATTAGGGGAACATTACAAAAACATTATCTCCCTAGAATTGTTAGCTTGGTCTATGCTTTAGCAAAATGTCTTCATACATTTTAAAATGTGGTTAATGTACATTCTAAACATTAAGACCACCCTTGCATAATAGTCAGCAACTCTTCCACAGAATATTGGGGTGAAATACATGCTATTCATTTTATTATTGTTCTGTTGCACTTTTGATCCCTCGATAGTCTTTTACTGGAATGCTGCACACGTGTCAAAGATGTTTTATAACTCATTGTTCTACAGTATCTCTGCTTAATTATACAACGGGTGGTTCTAATCCTGAATACTGGTTGGTTAAAACCACATTCCCGCTTATTTACTCTGTTCTATCTGACTGCGCAATCCACTGTCCCATCAGCCCAGCCAGGCAATTTATAAACTTGATCTCCACTATGAAAAGCATCTAGACATTATCTCACATTGCACACTAACATTTAGTTTTCAACAGTGGACATTTGTGTATAAACCTTGCTATCTGTCTCTCCGACATTTGCAACATTGTTTCAATATTCAAATTTGATCTCCAGCTGTCCCATAGTAATGAACGTGTAGGCAGTTTTAATTAAAAAAAGGTAAAACAAAATGAAGTGCAGCTAGTTTGCATTCTTTCCAGCTTCAGTTTGAAGTGATTGTGTTAGCTGTGGATCACATTTTCTATATCAGGCGAAATTGCGCCTCTTTAGCTCATTGTAATGGATGCGTTGAAATAAATCTCACTAGAAAACAGGTTTAAACAAATGCAAATGCAGCTACTGTTGTTATTCTGGCTGCACTGTTTGACATGACTGTAAATTAACTGTAGTTGGCTAGCTAGCAAGCAAGGGATAAGAACGTTGGCAGCCAGTATGGCAATGGAACATTTAGAACGAATGACTGGGTCGCGTCCATAGATACAGAACAAAAAGACTGAACAACTGGGTCGCAGCTCTGGCAACTGAATCGATAGAACGAATGGCTTGGGTAGCAACCCTAAATTTGTGCCAGGACTGTATCATGTGGAAGGATACAATACTATGAATAAATTCAACAAAATAACATTTTTTTAATGAAAATATGTCAATCATTATTTGAATATGTTGGTAACCTTTTGTATAAAAGTAATAATGCCCTCGAACCTGGTGTTTGGAGGATATATTTGCACGGTTTGCCGACCATCGACTTAGTCTCGGGCCTAACAACATCCTGCCAATATATCCTCCAAACACCGGCATTGTCACTAAAGTGGCCAACCATGCATGTTTCGAACGCACCCATACGTCGCAAAAATATGACGTTGAATGTGGTGACGTGTCGCTGTTGACAGTGGCGTGTGCTGCCGTGCTACTGACAGAAATGGCTGTTGATATAACTGTACTGTTCAAAGCCAGTGTCAAAACGGTAAAAACACGAAATAAAGCTATCGGAGTAGGGTTTGATTTGCCTAAAGATGAAATCTTCAAGAAGAGCAGACCCAAACATGGATTTTCTCTCAAGGCGAAGGAAGTGGTGAGTGACATTCACTGCACAGGCTAACGTTTGCCTTGCTAGCTAACGTTAGTTAATGCAGCTAATGTATTTTAATAACAGTTGTGTAGAGATGGAAATTGATAGAGTTCGCGTGCCGTTATAGCTAATGGTAGCTAGCTAGCTCGTCAGTTCGATAACGTTAGCCTGGTCAGAGGCTAGCGTGCTAACGACATTAGTCAAATGTATCTGGAAGTCGTGAAAGTTAACACCTAACGTTAGCTAACAACTAGCCAGCTATCTAAAAAGGCCTAGGTCTATGATGTGCTCGCTACTTATATCGACCTCTAAGTAAACAATAATACTTTGCTCAAAACGTTCAGAACTTGGCATGTAACTTAGCTAACCACCTACTACTTTTTGCATTTGACAGGTTAGTGGTGCGTTCCAGATCGCTTACATACCGTCAGTGTATTCTACTAGCTAGATAGCTACACATTTTCTGCGCAAAAGTGGACAGTCACAGATTGTTGGACTGTTGCCTCATGTCGTTGTGGTTCATGAGACTAATATATATTCTTGAGCACAATTCGATTTACTGAGTACCACTCTCCATATTTTCAAGCATAGGTGTGGCAGCATCAGGTTATGGGTATGCTTGTAATCGTCGTGAATAAAAAATAAAAAAAACGGAATGGAGCCAATCACAGGCAAACTCCTAGAGGAAAACTGTTTACATTTTTTATATTGACTTTCAATTTTTTATATTGAAAGTCGTGTTTTTTGTTGTTGCTTCAATAGAGTTATCGGATGTACAACTATAGTTTTTCTTCACAGAAAATACTTTAGTGCAAGCACAAAATTAGTCTGATGCCGAGCAGAAATTACAATAAGAAGCATTTTAGATCTGCGTTTACAAAACGCAGCAAGATATGTATTATGCGTTTAGAATTTTTTTCCTGCATGAAAAATTAAGAATTCTGCGTTAACATGACCCCTAAATGTTTTACTTACTAGTTAGCTAAATAAGTGGCTGAATTAATAAGGTGTCAGGGCATCATATTGTTTCGTCTTTTTGCCGTGTTTGAGAAGTCAAATCCCTTTAGATAAGTTATCTTTTGATTTCCTTGCGTTTTTTTCTCCTCCGTTCTCAGCCCATCTGCTCGGCTGTAACACAACAAAATGTGGAATAAGTGGAGGGTATATGAGTACTTTTTGAATGCACTGTAGGTAGGGGTAAAGTGACTGGGCAACAGGATAGAAAATAGACAGTACCAGCATATGTGCTGAGTGGGAAAGTGTGTGGAATCAGTATGCATATGTCTTTGTGGGCATACAGTGCATTCAGAAAGTATTCAGACCCCTTTATTTTCCCCACATTATGTTACGTTACAGCCTTGTTCAAAAATGTATCAAGTTGTATTTTTCCTCATCAATCTACACACAATATCCCATAATGACAAAGCAAAAACAGGTTTTTAGAAATTTTGGCAAATGTATATATATATATATTTTTAAAGTATTCAGACCCTTTACCCAGTACTTTGTTGAAGTACATTTGGCAGTGATTACAGCCTCCCGTCTTCTTGGGTATGACGCTACAAGCTTGGCACACCTGTATTTGGGGAGTTTCTCACATTCTTCTCTGCAGATCCTCTCAAGCTCTGTCAAGTTGGATGAGGATCATTGCTGCACATCTATTTTCATGTCTGTCCGGAGATGTGCGATGGGGTTCAAGTCCAGGCTCTGGCTGGGCCACTCAAGGACATTCAGAGACTTGTCCCGAAGCCACTCCTGCATTGTCTTGGCAGTGTGCTTGGATCGTTATCCTGTTGGAAGGTGTACGTTTACCCCAGTCTGAGGTCCTAAGCGCTCTGGAGCGGGTTTTTATCAAGAATGTCTCTATGCTTTGCTCCGTTCCTTTCCCTCGATCCTGACTAGTCTCCCAGTCCCTGCTGCTGATCCTGCCACCACCATGCTTCACCGTAGGGATGGTATTGGCCAGATGATGAGCGGTGGCTGGTTTCTTCCAGATGTGACACTTGGTATTCAGGCCAGAGTTCAATCATGGTTTCATCAGTCCAAAGAATCTTGTTTCTCATGGTCTGAGAGTCTTTAGGTGCCTTTGGGCAAACTCCAAGCAGACTGTCATGTGCCTTTTTACTGAGGAGTGGCTTCCGTCTGGCCACTCTACCATAAAGACCTGATTTGTGGGGTGCTACAGAGATGGTTGTCCTTCTCGAAGGTTCTCACATCTCCACAGAGGAACTCTGGCGCTCTGTCAGGGTGACCATCGGGTTCTTGGTCACCATCCCTGACCAAGGCCCTTCTCCCGATTGTTCAGATTGGCCGGGCGGCCAGCTCTCGGAAGAGTCTTGGTGGTTCCAAACTTCTTCCATTTAAGAATGATGGGGATCTTCAATGCTAAAGAAATGTTTTGGTACCCTTCCCCAGATATGTGCCTCGACACAGTCCTGTCTCAGAGCTCTACGGACAATTCCTTCGACCTCATAGCTTGTTTTTTTTCTCTGACATGCACTGTCAACTGTGGGTCCTTATATAGACAGGTGTGTGCCTTTCCAAATCATGTCCAATCAATTGAATTTACTACAGGTGAACTCCAAGTTGTAGAAACACCTCAAGGATGTTCAATGAAAACAGGATGCATCTGAGCTCAATTTCGAGTCTTATAGCAAAGGGTCTGAATAGTTATATAAATAAGGTATTTTTTTTTAAAATATTTAATACATTTGCAAAATATTTTAACCTGTTTTCGCTTTGTCATTACGGGGTATTGTGTATAGATTGCTGAGGATTATTATTATTTTTTAAATCAATTTTAGAATAAGGCTGTAACGTAACAAAATGTGAAGGGGTCTGAATACTTTGCCGAATGCACAGTATGTAGTGTGTGTTGGGTTGTGAGGGTAAGTATGTGTGGGTGGGTCCAGTGTATGTACATAGAGTTGGTGTAAAAATTGGGTCAATGCAGATACTCCGGGTAGCCATTTAATTAGCTATAACCTGTCTCGTTTGGTAGTCTTATGGCTTGGGGGTAGAAGCTGTTCAGGGTCCTGTTGATTCCAGACTTAGTACTTAGTGCATTAGTACCGCTTGCTGTGCGGTAGCAGAGAGAACAGTCTGGCTTAGGCGGCTGGAGTCTGAAAAAGTTTTGGACCTTCCTTGATTAAAGCCAGTTCCAATGTTCGCCTAATAGGAAACACCCAGTGATGGACCGTCCTGATGAGAGGCTGTCCCCCCCCCCCCCCACACACACACATCTTCCTCTTTTTTTCTTACATGTCATTCAAATGCAGTAGATTGGGGATAGATCCGTGGATCTAGATCTGTGGTCTTCCCGGACTTTCAGACTCTCACCACCACATAGTCGCGACCCATCATTGGTGTAGAAATAAAGAGGACTCCTTGAAAGCGACTGGCAAATAGAATAAGTGCGCCACATGCAGCGTGACCACTATGCAGAAGTGAGTATCATGGATACAAGCCCTATCAAAGGCACCTTGAAGAACTCCTCTGGATTTCCCCAGGGACATCAGCTCTTGATCCATACCTGATGTCCCCACCAACCATAGCCAGGAGAAACAAGCCCAGTCACTCAGCTCCACACAACTATGCTTTGTTATGCCTCTCGCACCCCTGTTGCAACGATATTGGAAATGATGGTTTAATGAAAGCAGGGATGCTGATTTGAGGAAACTCAAACCTAGCCTGTGGTGCCCACCCCCGACCCTGGGCCCCCACCCTCCCGCTGTCTCCCCTGTGCTACCGATATCATCTGAAACGATCTTGGTGAACCAATGTTTGGAGAAATTGAAATGTTGGAATGTCCTCACTGCATACAGTTATGTGGTGGTTTTCATCTGCCCCCCACCCCCCCCATCCTTTTCTATGTAAGACTTCAGATACAGGATCCATTTTTTTTCCTGTGTGCGAGCCCTCTCTTCACATGTTTGATTCCATAAACATGCTGCAATAACATTTTCTTTCAGCTTTCTAACAATTTCTTGAGGAAAGCCGATCCTCCCAAGAGCCAGTGATTAAAGGTGGAAGATCAAAGCAGAGAAAACATTAAATTAGGTCCCAAGTAACAATGTTGACGGCCGGCCCCTAATGCTGAACATATGTGGGCGCCCTCCAAGACATGCACTGCCTTCTCAGTTCCCAGTGACACTTCACAAAACAGATAGGGAGGAAAAACTTCAAAGTAAACAAATATAAAGTAGCATGTATGGGTTGTTTTTTTTTCTCTTAAAACTTTACCCTTTGCAGCAAGTGAACCTTTTTTATGGCGAAGCAAAATGCTTGATGGACAAGTAAGAGCGGCTAGTAAGTGTCTGGGGTGCGGTGATCGGGAGGGAATCTTTTACCTCAGGGGTCGGTTTGGGGCACTGTGATCTCAGTTTCACCGCTCTCCTCCTCATCTCCACAGCAGGCTGCTCTTCTCGTGTTTAAATGCAGGAGGTCACCCCGAAATTGTTCAAATCAGGAGCGCCGTTCCACAATGGACTGTTTTTTACTGTGCTTTCTTTGAATGTCCGAAAAGTGAGGTGATCAGCCAGCACTTAGAAATATGTGTTTATTACCCAACTCGAGCGAGGTAGGGGTTGCCCTCTCATGGCGTATTTTGAAATGGAAATTATAATCTGGTATATTCTCAAAACATTGAGTTACATTTTGATAACCTGGGTGCATTTTCAGACTTTATTTTTCTGTTCGCAAGTGAACTGTCAATGTCTGAGAAATTCCCTAAAACAGTCTCTCCTATTGGGGGAAAAACACTTTCTGTCTAAATCTAAGGATTTGAAGTGCTTACACAGGGCAGTAAATGTGATGCTTTGATGGAATGTAGCTGCTCTAAAAATAGAAAGCCATAGTCTAACTGTTAGGCTAAGAGATAAGGTACAAGCCTAGGCTATATTTGTTGGCCCCATTACCTGAGAATCACACACCTAATTTGAACAAATCTCTTCACCCCATTTGCTTCCTCTTCTCCCTTTTGACACAGAGCAAGTTTTTGCATGTCACCCCACAATAATTGCCATGAACCTGCATCCGCTGTAATGATCAGTGATTTATGTTTTGTAGTCTCACTAGTCTTATCTCCCACAAAGTTTTTATTTTTAAAATTTTTTTAAAATAAATATATCTATATTTCTCTCACTCACTCAACTGCATTCTCTCACCATCAGGTTGGGATTTGAGGGGATTTACCTGATCTGAATGTCCTGCTAAACACTGTCTTTACCAGTTGGTTTAATCCCTGCTCTGTTTTCGCACGCCAGGAAAATATAATTTTGAGGCATCAAATGCAAGTGCGGAATACAATCTTATCTAGCATTTCCCCACGGACATTTCAAGAAAGAGGATTTTGCCAGTTTGGCAAAAAAAAAAAGTGTAAAATATGGAGACGTAAATGCACAAACACAGGTCTGTGGACGAGTGTCAAACTTAGGGGGCAGCGAGATGAAATCCAGATACTTGGCAGACTAAACAGTATAATTGTAACAAAAATACTGTACTGCTTCAGAGACACAGGCTTTATAGGCAAAGTTCAGATTGATATGAGCCATAACGTCATTATTTAATTATGCAATGAGGCTCATTCCTTGACAAATAGGCCTAGGTCACATAAGACAATAAGTAATCAATAGGATAATTGATTACTCAAACATTCTCAATTCAGTTATTATTTAACATATCTGTATTAAAATAGTCAGAAAAATGTCCTCAATCACAAACTAGGGAACATCCACTCTCAGGCTCAGGGACAACCAGAACAAACCTTAGAGGGGAAAGTGACTTTTCTCAAAACAATTGTAAACTAATTTCAGGGCTTTTGTAATAGGACAAACAAAAAGGTGTTGCATAAAAGCTTACTTCGTTTAAAAAATATATTTTCACCTCATTTGTTCCGTACAAACCTTTTTCACAAAGACACGATAAACATTGAACATGTGTCAGAATTAGGCAAACCTAATTACCAGTTAACATTTGCATTTGGGTAGCCTACATTAGTTTAATCTAGTCTGTTCTACCGTGGTCACCATATACACAGGCCTCGAGGGGAATGTGTCCATCTGTGTGTTTCATCAATGAATCCCTGAAGTGCAACAAAACCAAACATTAGTGTTGCTCAACTACCCAACAAACAACACAACATTCAGGTTTGTTAGTCATGTTTTCCATTAAAGTTCAAAACAAAGACTGGGCTAAAATAAGTGAAGGGGTAGAGGTTCTGAGGGGAAGTCTGATGTGTTCCCAATTCCTTTCTTTCTCAATGAAGCTCGAAAATGGACATTGTTCGCATCCATTGTAGTCAGGAGAGAGCGCTGCTTTGAACAGGATTAAACCTCAGAGCCTTTGTTCATCAAGTGAACACGTTCAAAAGGAAAATCATGTTTTTAAATACAGTGATGTGCACAACTTGGATGCATTTGCAAAACAAGATGCTGCTGTTGAGTTTTCAGAAACAATTTACTTGTCGAGGGCAAAAACTCGACATCTGACATTAGAGCAACAGGAGAACGACAGTGGTCTCCTCGTTAAACTTATACTTTGTTCTTTGTTTATGCTGCGTTGAAGTATGTGACTCAAAAAAGTCGGATTGGATGGCATGAAAACTCGTGGACTACCATACGTTGCTTGGCAGTTGGCCTGGCTAGCTGGTTAGAAGAACACGCTAACTTACGGCCAACATTTTTAACTGAATAAATAAAGCACTTTGAACCACAAAGTGGACCCAGTGGATGGTATTTTGTGGCAGAATTTGCTGTCGTCATCTCATTGAAAACAGTGACATCCGGTATCATCCTCCCGCCGTGAGTCTGCTATGGGAACACCGCAGTATTCATAGGCCTAGTTTGAACTAAAACAATAAAACTTATTTAGGTATTTAATGTATTTTTCTCTATTTCTTTTGAAATCTGAGATGTTTAGGAATGTTTGCTGTAGTCCAGATTATTACCCTACAACATGCACATTCTTTGACAATTTCTTTTTTTAAAGCGCCTAGATTGCCTTTGAATGCGAGTGTAGATTATTGACTGCGTTGCTGTGACTGACCAGAAATCTCAATTTCTAATACTCAAGAGTAAATGCAGTGAAAAAAGTCAATCTGGCGACGTCCCCTCCACTGCATAGAGCTTTAAGTGTTTCTCATAGTGTCTTCTTTGAACAATTAGGCTAGTTATAGTCTATAGATCTCAAATCAGATTTGGACAGGCTTCAAAATGGACAGCTCGGGGTCAAGCAATGGAGTCTGGGTGATCATTATCAAATTGTCTCAGTTACCTGGTTTTAGTCAAATAAAGAGCCTACCCAGACTGACTTAAGAAAAAATCAGCTGACTAAGTATTTTTTTACATTTTTATAATAATGGACTGTGATGGTTTGTTTGCGCTTCGTACAGGCTGAGGGGCAGGAGAGAGTGAGAAGATAAAGTGGGGGTCCTTGATGATGATGATGAGATTAGATGTAGCCCGGCAGACTGTCTCCTCCTGCTGCCTCGCTCCAAACACAACATACGCGCACAAGCACATTTCATATACATTCGCATACTTTGGCAGGGACACACACGCACTCTCCTCCAGCCGCAAGCACAAGGCTACCCCCTTCCTCATTGTTTAGGTATTACTAGCTCTTTAGAGTCTTAAGTTACAAGAGCAATTGATCCCGGTGACCCCCTGCAAACCCTGGAGGTTGCAGTGGGAATCTGAGCCCAAATGTATACACACAGGAGACAGATCACCCCCCCCGAACCAGCACTCTTGACATCTTCTCTCTTCTCCTCTGTTCTCTCCTGAAAGCCAGTGGGGATCCAATACTGGCAGCCTATTGCTACCTGCTGGTGAGAAGGTGTGATACAAAAGCAGAATGTAGCCCATTATTTCAAATAGCACATTAGTAATCTAGTGTATGCCAAAATAGCATGATATGGGTTTATAGCTGCGATTTATATAGTCAGTGTCTGGGAGAAGAGGAAAATAAAGACACTCAGGCCCCTGAGGATTGGAGTTGCCCATCCCAGACAGGGCATTCATCTTGAATCTAACGACACAGACAGCAGACAACAACACAGACAGCAGACAACAACACAGACAGCAGACAACAACACACTCCTGCCTTTCAACCATGGGAACATTGTGCTTCACTCAACCCCTTCACAAGTGCTCTGAACAACGATTAACTTTTGACCCCTGATAATTGTATTATTACAAGGGTCGACTCACCGCCACAGCCCTTTACTCGGTTATCTTAAACCTGCTCTGTTCTAATTGCTCTGAAGCAATGTCACACCTCCAGTCATCTATGCTTATTTGCTTCCTAGGAGAGGTGATGGGTTTCAAGCAAATTGTAGCTCGGTATTTAATTTTTTTTATTTTTAACCTTTTCTTTTCAAAGTCCTGTCGTTTCTTCTCGTTGATATTTTTAGAGTCGCCATTAGAGACCAAGACCCAGGTCGTGCTTTTACCACTGCAGCAATTTGGTAATTACGGTCATTAGAAGAAAAAAACTGGACCGAAGACGGCGTAGTTTGGCTTTAGAAAAATAATCCCGCTCGCCCTGGGTCTCTGTCACAGTCGAACTCATTGTGTCATTTTCAACATGGCGCTTGTCTGGATTCTCTCATAAGAAAAAAAGACCTATATTTTCACAAACAGAGCCTGCTGTGTGTGTAGTCTGTCCTTCTTGCGCTCCACTCTGTGGATGGGGAAGCAATTAAGGGTTTTTCGATGTTAACCGAATTATAGGAGCAAATATTGGATTCCACAGAGTTTCCTCTGGTTTTCCTGTGCACACATCTTCCCTGACATTTTATCTGTGATACATAGTCGACAGATTCTACATTTCAGGCGTATTTAAATGTTTTCTGTCAGGGAGCAACAGTGTATAGAAGAGTATAATTTTTTATTTACATGAGCTAGACTAACAAGAAAATTGCCAGTTTGAATTTGGTATGTCCTGTGGTAAACAAATATTAATTTGTCAAATTCAGAATGGATAGAGCGAGACAGATGGACAAGGTGGCCTGTCACAGTCAATGACTGCTAAGTTTGGTCATTTTAAAGGAAGGCCTAACTTGAGACATGCAAGCAGGGCCTGAAACGAACTCTTTGGTCTACCAGTGAATGAATGAAATCCACCAACCTCTCAGACGTCTTTGCAGCATTCGGCTGTGCGAGACATATAATATTGTCATCTTCAACCTAGCGTTGTTCCTATGGATACACTCATAATGGCTACCAGTCCACCCATTATGCCATTATTGACTTGAATGGGGACACCCGTTCTATTCATTCTATTTCTATGGCAGCACATGCAGTCAGGAGTGGAGAAAATGTGTAAAAAATAATAATAATTATATACATATATGCATACAGTACCAGTCAAAAGTTTGGACACACCTACTGAGTCAAGGGTTTCTCTTTTATTTTTTAAAACTATTTTCTACATTGTAGAATAAAAGTGAAGACATCAAAACTATGAAATAACATATAACATATAATTTAGTAACTAAAAAAAGTGTTAAATCAAAATATATTTTGTATTTGAGATTCTTCAAAGTAGCCAGCCTTTGCCTTGATGACAGCTTTGCAAACTCTTGGCATTCTCTCAACCAACTTCATGAGTTCGTCACCTGGAATGCATTTCAATTAACAGGTGTGCCTTGTTAAAAGTTTGTGGAATTTCTTTCTTTCTTAATGCGTTTGAGCCAATTAGTAGTGTTGTGACAAGGGTGGTATACAGAAGATAGCCCTATTTGGTAAAAGACCAAGTCCATATTATGGCAAGACCAGCTCAAATAAGCAAAGAGAAACGACAGTCCATCATTACTTTAAGACATGACAGGGACGAAATCATGAAGAGGAAAAGAGATGTGGCCCACAAATAGAGAGCGAGACATGAAGACATTGATAGACTTCTCTAATGTGTTTTCTCTTCATTGTGACAGATCTCCAACATCACCAAGCTGAAAGACTTTCTGCTGCAGCACAGGAAGGACTATGTGAATGCTGGAAGGTAAATCCTCGTCTCAGGTCACCAAACCCTGCCCTTTTGACTGTCTGTTTTCAACGGTGACTTTCATGTGGCTATAAGATGTAGGGCTAATCCCTTTTCACATGTTTGTCCTAAAGAAAATCCTCCAGGAAAGGTTGGCTCGGCCTCCACGTGGATTGGGATGTATCTAACCTTTTGACAACTTGATTGAGCTTTTTCCTCTTTGAAACATCAGTCTCATAAAGGATCCAAAAAAGGTTTTAACCTTCTCAACCCTAGAGCCTTCATTGTCAAAGAAGTAGATGGCATTAACTAATCACCATAAGCCTAAGCAGTAGTTATATAGGCTTAGGGGCCAAATTGGGCGGAGCGTCTGTCCTGTCTGGTCTCTCTGTCCTGTCTGTCTCTCTGTCCTGTCTGTCTCTCTGTCTGTCTCTCTGTCTGTCTACAGAGTTGACTGCAGGCTGTGTTGCAGGCTCTAAGGTCTGACTGGTCTAATTGAGGTGGGTGGTTGGGAAAGGCAGGCGCTGGCACAAGGTCAGTAGCGAGTGGGGTGGTCTTTTGGAGACTCAGTCTAATTGGGTGGAATAATTGAGCTGCAACCAAGTGAAGAGTAAATCACGCCCTGGGACTAATCATAGGCTTCATCTGGTCAAGGCCCCGAGGGCAGTGTGTGCGCGCTCGCAGGGCGGGCCTTGAAAAACGTTTTCACATTTTCTTGCCTTAGTTTAGAGCCATCAATTTGGATCTATTAGCCCCCCCCAAAAAAATAATTGTGACTAAAAACCTGTCACGTGCATTAAGAATGTAATAAATTAAAACATATTAGTTGACATGGGAAGAAGTACATTATGTGATCTTCCCATAGAATTGACTTAAGTATTTATTTTGATTTTTTAAATGTATTAAACACCGCAAACACAGGAAAGGTCTGGGTGCCTTTTTTCATGTTTCTTTGACAGAAAATGAAAAATGAGCATGTCAGTCATCCTGAACTAAGGGAATGATCTATGAGCTGTAAATTAGGAATCCACTAGAGGGCAACATAGGCTTAGCACTTTGATTTAACTGTAGAGAATCTGCAGACCTTCATTACAGCAAACCTGGGTCCAAATATGATTTGTTTCCTTTCAATTGCTTTGTGTGTTTTGTAGTCTCATCTCGTCAGACCTAACCCGGATGACAGACAATGAGCGAGACCAGATCGACCAGGACGCCCAGATCTTCATGAGAACCTGCTCTGAGGCCATCAAGCAGCTCCGCTCTGAAGGTGTGTGTGTGTGTGTGTGTGTGTGTGTATATGTGTATGTGTGTGTGTGTTTTAAGGCCATGGTGGCGAAGTAAATACAATATAGCAAGTGAAACACTGGAATGGTAGATTTGCAGTGGAAGAATGTGCAAAGTAGAAATAAATAAATATTTCAGGGGAAGAGGTAAATACAATAGGGGAAGAGGTAGTTGTTTGGGCTAAATTATAGATGGGCTATGTGCAGTAATCTGTGAGCTGCTCTAACAGCTGGTGCTTAAAGCTAGTGAGAGAGATAAGTGTTTCCAGTTTCAGAGATTTTTGTAGTTCGTTCCAGTCATTGGCAGCAGAGAACTGGAAGGAGAGGCGGCCAAATGAAGAATTGGTTTTGGGGGTGACCAGAGAGATATACCTGCTGGAGCGCGTGCTACAGGTGGGTGCTGCTATGGTGACCAGCGAGCTGGGATAAGAGTGGACTTTACCTAGCAGGGTCTTGTAGATGACCTGGAGCCAGTGGGTTTGGCGACGAGTATGAAGCGAGTGCCAGCCAACGAGAGCGTACAGGTCGCAGTGGTGGGTAGTATATGGGGCTTTGGTGACAAAACAGATGGCACTGTGATAGACTGCATCCAATTTATTGAGTAGGGTATTGGAGGCTATTTTGTAGATGACATCGTCGAGGATCGGTAGGATGGTCAGTTTTACGAGGGTATGTTTGGCAGCATGAGTGAAGGAAGCCAATTCTAGATTTAACTTTGGATTGGAGATGTTTGATGTGAGTCTGGAAGGAGAGTTTACAGTCTAACCAGACACCTAGGTAGTTGTCCACATATTCTAAGTCAGAACCATCCAGAGTGGTGATGCTGGATGGGCGGGCAGGTGCAGGCAGTGATCGGTTGAAAAGCATGCATTTAGTTTTACTTGTATTTAAGAGCAGTTGGAGGCCACGGAAGGAGAGCTGTATGGCATTGAAGCTCGTCTGGAGGGTTGTTAACACAGTGTCCAAAGAAGGGCCAGAAGTATACAGAATGGTGTCGTCTGCGTAGAGGTGGATCAGAGACTCACCAGCAGCAAGAGCTACATCATTGATGTATACAGAGAAGAGAGTCGGCCCAAGAATTGAACCCTGTGGCACCCCCATAGAGACTGCCAGAGGCCAAGACAACAGGCCCTCCGATTTGACACACTGAACCAAGTAATTGGTGAACCAGGCTAGGCCATTATTTGAGAAACCAAGGCTATCGACTCTGCCGATGAGGATGTGGTGATTGACAGAGTCGAAAGCCTTGGCCAGGTCGATGAATACAGCTGCACAGTAATGTCTCTTATCGATGGCGGTTATGATGTCATTTAGGACCTTGAGCGTCCTAAACTGAGGTGCACCCATGACCAGCTCTGAAACCAGATTGCATAGCGGAGAAGGTACGGTGCGATTCAAAATGGTCGGTAATCTGTTTGTTAACTTGGCTTTCGAAGACATTGGAAAGACAGAGTAGGATAGATAAAGGTCTGTAGCAGTTTGGGTCTAGAGTGTCACCCCCTTTGAAGAGGGGGATGACCGCGGCAGCTTTCCAATCTTTCGGAATCTCAGACGACACAAAAGAGAGGTTGAACAGGCTAGTAATAGGGGTTGCAACAATTTTGGCAGATAATTTTTGAAAGAGAGTGTCCAGATTGTCTAGCCTGGCTGATTTGTCTGGGTCCAGATTTTGCAGCTCTTTCAGAACATCAGCTGACTGGATTTGGGAGAAGGAGAAATGGGGAAGGCTTGGGCGAGTTGCTGTGGGGGGTGCAGTGCTGTTGACCGGGGTAGGGGTAGCCAGGTGGAAAGCATGGCCAGCCGTATAAAAATGCTTATTGAAATTCTCAATTATAGTGGATTTATTGGTGGTGACAAGACAAGAGTTTCCTATCCTCAGTGCAGTGGGCAGCTGGGAGGAGATGTTCTTATTCTCCATGGACTTTACAGTGTCCCAGAACTTTTTTGAGTTAGTGTTGCAAGAAGCAAATTTCTGCTTGAAAAAGCTAGCCTTGGCTTTTCTAACTGCCTGTGTATATTGGTTTCTAACTTCCCTGAAAAGTTGCATATCACGGGGGCTGTTCGATGCTAATGCAGAACGCCATAGGATGTTTTTGTGTTGGTTAACCTCTTGCTTCTACTCGGGACGCTTGCGTCCCAACTAGAGCTCTGGAAATGCAAATGCGCTACGCTAAATGCTAATAGTATTAGTTAAAACTCAAACGTTCATTAAAATACACATGCAGGGTATCGAATTAAAGCTACACTCGTTGTGAATCCAGGCAACAAGTCAGATTTTTAAAATGCTTTTCGGGGACAGCATGAGAAGCTATTATCTGATAGCATGCACCAATACACTACAACACAAAGGCCACGCAGGGGACGCAATAAAATAGAAAACAGTCATTACCTTTCACCATCTTCTTTGTTGGCACTCCTAGATGTCCCATAAACACTATTGGGTCTTTATTTCGATTAAATCGGGCCATATAAAGCCAAGATATCGTTATATGTAGACTGTGTGATAAACGGAAAAAACAGCGTTTTCACAACCTAACGTCATTTTTTAAAATTCAAAAAGTAGACGATAAACTTTCACAAAACACTTCGAAATACGTTTGTAATGCTACTTTAGGTATTAGTAAACGTTAATAAGCGATAAAAATCATCAGGAGGCGATGTAAAAATCATTAGCTGTCGTCTTGGAAAAAATTTCACGAGAGAGCTCTTCCAAATGATCTGGGCGGAGACTGGAGGTAAGTGGTTCCCCTGATTCGGTTCAACCAAGAATCAAAGATGATTCAATTCACAAGACTCTAGACAACATGGGGATGCTGTGGGAGTTGAATCCTCGGTCTTATCTAATTCGGCTCACTGTGAACAATTGCTGGAAGTGGCGCAAGGATATTTATTTCCATTTTCTGTGATCAGGTTTTCCTGCGCTTTCCGATGTAACGCACATTATGTTATAGCCACAGTCGTGATTTAACCAGTTTTAAAAACGTCCGAGTGTTTTCTATCCACACATTCTAACCATATGAACGTACTATATTCCTGGCATGAGTAGCAGGGCGCTGAAATGTTGCGCGATTTTTAACAAAATGTTCAAAAAAGTAGAGGGTAGGAGCAACCGGTTAAGTGCAGTCAGGTCTGGAGAGAACCAAGGGCTATATCTGTTCCTGGTTCTAAATTTCTTGAATGGGTCATGCTTATTTAAGATGGTGAGGAAGGCATTTTTTTAAATAACCAGTCATCCTCTACTGACGGGGTGAGGTCAATATCCTTCCAGGATACCCGGGCCAGGTCGATTAGAAAGGCCTGCTCGCTGAAGTGTTTCAAGGAGTGCTTGACAGTGATGAGTGATCGCTTGACCGCTGACCCATTACAGATGCATGCAATGAGGCAGTGATCGCTGAGATCTTGGTTGAAAACAGCAGAGGTGTATTTAGAGGACAAGTTGGTTAGGATGATATCTATGAGGGTGCCCGTGTTTATGGCTTTGGGGTGGTACCTGGTAGGTTCGTTGATCATTTGTGTGAGATTGAGGGCATCAAGCTTCGATTGTAGGGTGGCTGGGGTGTTAAGCATGTCCCAGTTTAGGTCACCTAGCAGCACAATCTCTGAAGATAGATGGGGGGCAATCAGTTCACATATGGTGTCCAGAGCACAGCTGGGGGCAGAGGGTGGTCTATAGCAGGTGGCAACGGTGAGAGACTTGTTTATAGAGGTGGATTTTTAAAAGTAGAAGTTCAAACTGTTTGGGTACAGACCTGTATAGTAGGACATAACTCTGCAAGCTATCTCTGCAGTAGATTGAAACACTGGTGGTCTTCCTAAGCCAGGATTCAGACACGGCTAGGACATCCGGGTTGGCAGAGTGTGCTAAAGCAGTGAATAAAACAAACTTAGGGAGGATGCTTCTAATGTTAACATGCATGAAACCAAGGCTATTGCGGTTACAGAAGTCATAAAAAGAGAGCACCTGGGGAATAGGAGTGGAGCTAGGCACTGCAGGGCCTGGATTCGCCTCTACATCACCAGAGGAACAGAGGAGGAGTAGGATAAGGGTATGGCTAAAAGCTATGAGAATTGTTCTTCTAGGACGTCTGGAAACAGAGAGTAGGATGTGAATACAGTGCAGGTAAACCTAGGCAGTGAGTGATGATGAGAGAGATATTCTCTAGAAACTTCATTGAAACCAGGTGATGTCATCATGTGTGGGTGGTGGAACTGAAAGATTGGATAAGGTATAATGAGCAGGGCTAGAGGCTCTACAGTGAAATAAGCCAATAAACACTAACCAGAACCGCAATGGACACGGCATATTGACATTAATAAGGAGAGGCATGCTTAGCCGAGTGATCATAAGGGTCCAGTGAGTAGTGAGGTTGGTTGGGGTCACGGCGATTCAGACAGCTAGCCGGGCCATGGGTAGCAAGCTGGCAGAGGATGGAGGTCTGTTTTTAGCCACCTCGTGCGTTTCTGTCGGTAGATTAGTGGGGTTCCATGTGGTAGAGGAGACTAATCCAATTGGCAAAATAGATATAGTTATAGTGACCCAAGAAAATTGTCCGATGGACCTATTCAGATAGCAGCCGATAAGATGGCTAACGATGAGCGGGCCGCAGATAGGCGTTCAGGTAACGTCGGGACGGAGGGGCCAGTTGGATAACTCCCTCGGGCAGATAACGTCGGTATTCCAGTCGTGAAGGCCTGGTGGGGCTCCTCGTCCGTAGTGAAACGGGTCCGGATAGGTGATTGTAGGCCAGGAGTGGCTGATGGAACTCTTCAGCTGGCTAGCTCCGGAATAATTGATGTTTGCTCCGGGACCGACGTAAGCCAATAGTCACTCGGATAGCAGCTAGCTAGCTGCAAGATCCAGGTGTAAATGTCCAGAGCTTGCGGTAGAAATCCGGGGATATGGAGAGAAATAGGTCCGGTATGCTCTGGTCTGAGTCGCGTTGTACCAAACTGGTGATAGCTTTTCGAGCTAAAGGATAGCTGATGACCGCCAACCGTGGTTAGCTGAATACTAACGTTTGCCAGTGAATTGGCTAGCTTCTGTTGTGGATTTCAGATTTGAGGTCAATAATACTTTTTTTAAATGAATTGGTAAGGCGGGTTGCAGGAGAGTGTTTTGAAGTTGAGTTTTTAGAAGAAAAAAAAAAGAAAAAATCCACCATAATTTGCAAATAAATTCATTAACAGTCCTACAATGTGATTTTCTGGATTTTTTTCTTCTAATTTTGTCTGTCATAGTTGAAGTGTACCTATGATGAAAATTACAGGCCTCTCATCTTTTTAAGTGGGAGAACTTGCACAATTGGTGGCTGACAATACCTTTTTGCCCCACTGTATATACACGGGACACGACAAGACGAGGACAAAGGACGTCTGACTGCTATGCCATCTTGGATGATGACGAGACATACGGTATAATACACAATAATAACAACCCTTTTGTCCTTTATTGTCGCCCTTCCAGCCGAGAAGCAGGTCATACCGACACAGATCAGAGAGCACAGGGGGGCGGTCCTCGACCTCATCGAGATATATTTGAGAGGTGGGCTCATTGGCGACGTCACAATATATTTGACGTCAGTGCATATTGTAAGTACTTTGTAATAATGTCGACAATATCGGATTTGTGTTGATCATCCCTGTTTGCAGGAGTATGCAAGCTTTACTCCGAGCAGAGGGCTATAAGAGTGAAGAGAGTGGTGGACAAGAAGAGACTGTGAGTGTTTTAAAGATATTTTTTATTTAAAGTTTAACAAATTGCAATGGAAGGTTAAAAGTAATCACATCTATTATGGAACAAAATACCTTGAGTTATTCATTTATTGACAGAATTCTTGATTTCGGGGACCGTTGAGTTGAATTCTGACAAATGTATATTCATAACACATCGTTTATTTGTGAATGATTCTTCATTCATTGACAACATTTTGGCAGTAAGCTATCTCCATAATATATGCTGTGACCTTGCCTTGTGTTTTTTTCGGGGGGCTTTTAGGAAGCCTGACCTTGTCTTTGGTGTTTTGCTATTACTCCAGGTCCAGACTAGAGCCAGAGCACCACCACAGTAGGGTGGCGGTAGAGAGAAGCTCACCGGCGGAGCAGCACAGCGAGGAGAAAACAGCCAAGGAGGAGAACAGCAGCGGTGGTGGTGAGTACAGAGACCAAGACGAGTTCCCAAAGAGACTCTGGCTGGAAAGAACATCTATTTTGAGTCACTACAGCCGACTATTTACATGGTGTTTGTCTTTTATTTACAGCCCCACACATCTCTACATGTAACATGTTATTCTCTCATGGATTTTCATTTATTTACTACTGCCGGTATAATCATTTGACATTTAGCGCTATTTGCACGTGGAAATCCTAGTGCCTAAAACTCAAATGTTTGAATGAAAATGGTCGACTTCTGTATTTAAAATAAAGCAAATTGGACAGAGGTAAATGGGATGGTTATGAAAGGAGTGGTTTTGTGTGATGAAGGGAAATGGATAGAGCGGAAAGTAAATGGCTATGACAGTCACAGGAGTGAATTGAAGTTTGCGTGAGTTTGAAGTGAAGACGGGGGTGTATTTCTCCCTTTGTGTTTTCTCCCTGAAGAGCGGAGCGTGACGGAGGTACCGGAGAACAACGTGAGCCTGTGGGAGGAGGGCCAGGGCCGTGTGGAGGACGAGCTCTCGCCTGAGGAGATGCAGATGGTATGGAACTATGGAACAGAGATGTTGTGTATGCTTCTATGTGCTCTCCCTCTCTCTCCGTGTGACTTCTATTATTGCCTTTATGTTGTTGTCTGATGGGTCAGATTCTACACAGCATTTACAATACATGCGTTTCACTCTGTCTAGTTTGAACAAGAGAACCAGAGGCTGGTGAGTGAGATGAGCAACCTAGTAGATGAAGTCAGGTGAGTGTCTAATCAGTCCTTCAGACCATTTTTTTTTTACCACTACATTTCTAGATATGACTGAGGTGAAGCATAGATGAAACAAAGGTGAAAAAGATGAGTCAATCTCCTCCCCGAATGTCTTTCAGGCAAATCGAGGGCAAGGTCGTCGAGATCTCGCGACTCCAGGAGATCTTTGCGGAGAAGGTGCTAATGCAAGTGAGTGACCTCCATTTGGCCATCCCTGAAGGAAAATGCCTCTATTGAAAAGAACGCCCATCCCACTTAATAAAGTGTTATTAGTGTGTGTTACTTCTTTCCTGTCAATGCATTGTTCACAGGAAACTGAGATCGACAGTATCCATCAGCTAGTTGTGGGAGCCACTGAAAACGTTAAAGAGGGAAACGAGGATATCCGAGAGGTAATGGCAGGTTATGCTAAACAACCCCAGTAGTTTGCCCTACTCATTATACTGTATATTGTTGTATTTATAGATTATGGCAGTATCCATAGATTTCCATTGGATACAACTTTTATAACCATTTTTAAAACCAAATATTCAGAACTGACTCTTGAGGTTGCTCAACACAGCCAGTGATCTGTTTTAGCTCTGTATGTTTCATTGTACGCTTAACTTGATTCCAGGCCATCAAAAACAATGCTGGATTCCGTGTCTGGATCCTCTTCTTCCTTGTCATGTGCTCCTTCTCTCTGCTCTTCCTGGATTGGTACGACAGCTAACCCCCTGAACCTGGCAGAACCAGGAAGTGACATCAGCCCGGGCCTAGCCCTTCACATTGAAGTATATGGTTGGATGGACAGAGTGTTGGGTATAGGACCCCCCCCCCCCCCAGAAAACTGACCCCAGACCAGTGCTTTGATGACAACTTCACTACATGTCAACCGTACTCGAGCCACTAGAAGTCAGTGTAAATGCATGTTACTAGGTAACTCTTCCTGTTCAGCAAAGCACGCTTTTGGCCGAATACAAAGTGCTGTCATCCACCTGCACTGTGTTTATATGGGCAGTCGGTATCGCATACATACTGACCACTATGCTTGTTATTGCATCAACAGCAACTGTCCTCTGCTGTCTTTCTCAAAAGAAGGAAGTGGTTTCTGAACTATTAGTCTTTCTTTCTGTATTGAGATCTTGATATTGTGTACTTATGCTTTGTTGAGATGAAGAAAATGTTTTTTTAAACCCTTGTGGTCTTTCATATGTATTTATTTCAATGGTATGTACACATTTAGAAGATATGAGATAATTAAGCAATAAGACCCGATGGGGTGTGGGATATGGCCAATATACCACGGCTAATGGCTGTTCTTATCCACGGCGCAACGCGGAGTGCCTGGATACAGCCCTTAGCTGTGGTATATTTTGTCATACCACAGCTTTCAGGGCTCAAACCACCCGGCTAATAATTACTAATATACCAAGAGTTAAGGCTAAGCTTTTGCAGATGGGATATTTTCAAGAATAGTTAGAGTTACAATGAGCGTGTAAGCCTTTTGTTTGTGTGAAGATGGTGGTTATGGTCAATCAATGGGAGTATTTGTGTTGGTATAACATTGCACTTACACTGCTTGTGTAAAAACCTGGTCCGATCACCAATAAAATGAAGCACTACTTATGAATGACATTTTCCATTTTTTTTCTTATTTCCCCAAATTACAGCAAGAAATCCACACTTTCACTAGTTGATATATTATATGGATTGTACTTCAGCCATTCTCTAGTCTAGTTCATGGCAAAACAATAGTATCCAGATTATATACAGATCTAGAAATCTGGGCCTATGGCATGAACCACAATCCAAATAATTGGCTTTGGAAATGAGCATGAAGGAACTTCATTGCTTTTTTTTTAACATATGATGGATTACTCCAAGGTTGATGTGAAATGTGTGCATTTTAATAGATATTTGGTGTACAGTTCAAAGCCAATCCATTTTCCTCAAGTGTCCCCAAAAAAAACAGCATCAAATGTACTTCTGTTTAAGTCATATGGATGATAGCATTCTTAACGTTTCACTTCTCTGAATACAGCCCAGTGGATTAGGCCAGCTTCTGGTGGGTCTCGGTCTCCTGCTGGGTGACCTTCTCCTCTGACATGACGGTCATCCACGGGGACACGGACTGGGTGATGGTCTGCTTGGCCATGTAGTGGTTGATGATGGTGAAGAGACGCCCGCGACCACCAGGGGGGTAGTAGCTGTATAGCCCCGTCGGCATGCACCGACCTTGCTGCAAGAGAGAGAGAGCAATTTTAGCATAGGAACAAGAGGCAGAACTCTACAAATGTTGACAAGATAAGACCTGGAAGTGCTTGTGAAAACCTGTCGCTGAAAAGAAGATAACATCAAGGTACCAATAATATTTTTTAAAAGGAGAATTGATTCAAGTTCTGTCTTGCAAGTGCAACTGTATGCTGCATTTCTTTTGAAAGAAGGTCTTCATTGGTACCTACAAGAGGCATCCCACTGGGCAAACACGGGTTGTTTCAACGTCATTTATCAATGCATTGTGATGTGGAATCAACGTGGGAAAATACATTTAGATTTTTGTTAAATATCATCCGCCAGCGCCCTTTTCATCTTATTTCAACCAGCGTCGTAAGCATTGAAATAAGAGTAAAACTTAATTATATTGACTAAACCTGACGAACAGGTTGTTTACGTCAATCTAATTTCAACATAATCTTCAGAACTATGTATACATTGAAACGTTGGGTGGTTGAAGTTGTTTCATTTTATATTTGATTAGACATTTTATTTGACCATGTTTCAATGTTGAGAGTCAAATTGTATGTTTTAATCAACATCATTGTTTCCATCATTCTTAAATGGAAGAAGTTTGGAACCACCAAGACTCTTCCGAGAGCTGGCTGCCAGGCCAAACTGAGCAATACGGGGGGTTGAACTCTTTGGCCTGAATGCCAAGCGTCACATCTGAAGGAAGCATGGCATCATCCCTATGTTGAAGCATAGTGGTGGCAGGATCATGCAGTGAGGATGTTTTTCAGCAGCAGGAACTGGGAGACTAGTCAGGATCGAGGGAAAGATGGACGGAGCAAAGTACAGAGAGATCCTTGATGAAAACCTGCTCCAGAGCACTCAGGATCTCAGACTGGGAAGAAGGTTCACCTTCCAACAGGACAACAACCCTAAGCACACAGCCAAGACAATGGAGGAGTGGCTTTGGGACTCTCTTCGGGACTCTTCGACAAGCCAGAGCCCGGACTTGAAGCCGATCGAACATCTCTGGTGAGACCTGAAAATAGCTGTTCAGTAACGCTCCCCATCCAACCTGACAGAGCTTGAGAGGATCTGCAGAGAAGAATGGGAGAAACTCCCCAAATACAGGTGTGCCAAGCTTGTTGCGTCATACCCAAGAAGACTCGAGGCTGTAATCGCTGCCAATGGTGCTTCAACAAAGTGCTGATTTAAAGGGTCTGAATACTTATGTAAATGTGATAATTCAGTAATTTTTTTGTGTAAGTTTGCAAAAATGTCTAAAGACCTGCTTTTACTTTGTCCTTATGGGGTATTGTGTGTAGATTGATGGCGGGAAAAACAAACAATTTAATACATTTCAGAATAAGGCCGTTAACGCAACACAAATTGGAAAAAGTCAAGGGGTCTGAAAAAGTCAATACTTTCCGAATGCACTGTATGCACCCTGCTTGGCTTGGGAAACAAGCTGTGTACGTTTCGGCTGAGCTATCATGTCAACATGTTCAGACATTGATCAGCATCCATACTCATTTGCATAGACGACCTACATAACATTGAATAGTTAAAAGTAACTAACTTTTCTTACACAAGTGTATGTGGGCCCAAGCCCTTAGGGGGCCCGAGGCAGAGAATAATAATTTAAAAAACCGACAGGAGCCCACTTTCAATGTTCAAAATACAGCAGAGAGCATAATTTTAAAAAAGAACTGTGGATTAAATCTTATGACAAGCACATACAGGTAACAGCCAAAAAAAGAGCCCCAGAGCCTATGATTTCTTAATCGGGCCACATATAATGAATACCAGAGATAATATCCTAAGGTAAAAGTGTTCTACTAATATCATGAATTGGGTTAATGGTAACTACTTCGAAAGATCCAATCATCCATGGATCATCCATATGCCATGAACCAATGATTGTCCTTTGGGCAAATCAGATGTCAATGTAGCCTAGATAAACCCAACCTCACTCCGAATTTACTTTCACATACAGCTTGTGTAAGAAACGTTAGAAAGAAACGTAAGAAACATCATTCTCGGTGACCAATAATATCCGCCAATATTAACCTTTTACCGATGTATTTGTATCGCCGTTTAATCCACCGAGAATGACCGATATAAAATGCGAATAAATATTTTTTTATATATATAATTAAATGCTTGTTGTTGCATTTTATTATTTGTCCTGAAGAGGGCACTCTTTGCATGGCTATAAGCCTATCTTGCTTTGGTGCGCTACAGCAAGACAGGACACTACCACCCTACACAATGTTACAGCCCTTTCAAGACAGGACACTACCACCCTACACAAAGTTACAGCCCTTTAGTGAAGCCAGCGAAATCTGGTGTTATATTTGCTCTTTGCAAAGGGTCTTCCTCAAGATCTGTCATTCAAATTTTTTCAGAGACACTAAAAAAAACAGCAGGTTACAAAGTAGCGCTTCGTAGCTACGTTTTGATGTATGGACTCATTGTCACTTGATAGGCAGGCACTGGTTCAAATTCACGTTTCACTAATCGCCATTTCCATGACGCGTGCTAACTAACTAGCCAAATAACTAGCTGTGTACTTGACGGCGTTCATGGAGGGTTAGTGATATCTGGGATCCTTAGGACATACATACGTTAAACCCGAACCGTAACCATTTTAAATGTCAACTTCAATGGAGTAGGGACAACCCAAGGATGCCAGATAGCAAGGACCTATCACTGAGTCAACGCTGTGCCAGCGGCGCATTTTGTGATTGATATTTTTCCTTTCATGTGACAACTACCAGAATTCAGTGGCAATAGCCTTACAATCGATGAAAACATAGCTAAATATTAATACATTGAAAATGTGTCCTATGTCATTGCCCAGCATGAGGCAGCTCAGTTTTCAGAGCCTTGAGAAAAAATAGTTTTGCTGGAATCAGTGCAGTTTATCCTCCTTTCACTAGAGTAACAGTTTTTCCATTAAATAATCTCAGCTTTCTGGTGCACCTAAATTCTGTGTGGCACTTACATTAATGTCATTTCCTCAAATTTAAGAAATCAGCTTTCTGAATATTGTCAAAGGGCTGTTTTAAGCACAATCCATACAGAAAAATATTGTATTTTTATTCTAGCTATAATAATAGACATATTGGCAGATATGGGATATCTGCGAATATTTCCACTCTAAAATTTGAATCGATATCGGATCCAAAAATCCCATATCGTTCATGCTCTATTTTCAGCTATGCAGGGTCATTTAGGTTGTCTACGCAAAAGAGTATGAAAGCTGATCATTGTCTAAATGTGTTAACATTATAGCTCAGCTGAATCGAACACAGCTTGTTTCCAAAGCTAAACAGGAAACAGAGGTATGAATCTGGATGGTAGACTTACTCTCACTGAAGTGCATTACTCCTCATATTACAGTAGGAGTCCCTGTTCAGTCAGGAATTATTGGATTGTGGCTTCACATTTGATTTAAATATATCTATTTATTTCGGTTGATAGAATGATGTTGATTCAAATATAATTTTACTATCAACAGTGAAACAAGGTCAAATGTCTAATCAAATATGAAATTCTACAGAACTTCAACCACCCAATATATATTGATGTAGGATTTTTTTTTTTTAAATAAACATTTCTACATGGAATTGTCAATGCAATTTCAACATATACATAGTTCTGATGATCATGTTGGAATTAGATCGATGTAAAAACTTGTTAATCAGGTTAAGTCAATGAATTTAAGTTGACGTTTTACCCTAATTTCAATGTTTACAATGCTGGTTGAAATGAGATGAAAACAATCCTGGGCCCGGTTTCGCAAAAGCATCTTAAGGCTAAGTTAATCGTTAGAACTTCTGAGCCATTTCCCAAAACTGTCTTTATTAACGCTGTACTTGAAATTGCTCGTAATCTAACGCCTGCCTCAGACCCCTCGTAGAACAGCTGAGTGCATCATTAGATCACCATTTACCCACTTTACACATAGAACATCTCAGCTAAACATAGAATGAAGATGTTTATCTGTCTCTCTGTGACCGCCGAAAACGTCATAGTTGAATGGCCTAAAAAGTGTGCAATGTTTTATCCAAGCAAAGCAAGGATAAATGTGCTTTTTTAATGAAAACTGAAATAGCATAATAATCTAGCAATTATATATTTAGGTTAAATGTTTGACAGCACTTTCATGTGCAATTGATAGACCTACCTAGCATTAAGCCATTAGGCTACATCTGAGTCTATTCCATATTCGTATCTATTAGGCCTATAGGCTACTATTATCTAAAAGCTGACGCATTTCGTTGTAACCTAACCAATAACCTAAAGGTCAACATATTAGGTCTATAGCAAAGTCGCTTAACTTGCTACTTCATGTTTAATTATTCTATTTGTTTAATGATTTAATTGTAGAATATCTGTTAGGCCTACTTGAAGCCCAATTCCTGCCTGCCATTAGGCTACAATGATTTGTTGAGCAATTACGAAAACCATTGTCATCATATCCTATTTTTAGGTCAAGCTGATATTGTCTATAGCAAACAAACAACTTGTATTCATTCTGGCTCACAGTTTAGACAAACTGAAAAATTCAGATTTTACTTAATCAAAGATTGCTTACAAAAATGGTACGAGTAAACACTTATAACACATTTTTATTTTATTTATTTATCCGTTATTTTACCAGGTAAGTTGATTGAGAACACGTTCTCATTTGCAGCAACGACCTGGGGAATAGTTACAGGGGAGAGGAGGGGGATTAATGAGCCAATTGTAAACTGGGGATTATTAGGTGACCAACCATGATGGTTTGAGGGCCAGATTGGGAATTTAGCCAGGACACCGGGGTTAACACCCCTACTCTTACGATAAGTGCCATGGGATCTTTAATGACCTCGGAGAGTCAGGACACCCGTTTTAACATCCCATCCGAAAGACGGCACCCTACACAGGGCAGTGTCCCCAATCACTGCCCTGGGGCATTGGGATATTTTTCTGACAAACATAATACAAACACTTACATACATAATAGACTACAGAACATTTATTCTCATGATGGGAAAACTATTGTGTAAAAAAATAACCATAAACAATTTAAGAGCAACAGGGAGCTCTTTAGCCTATATTCTGGAATCATTTTCAGCACAATACAGCTCCTGAAGCGACTCAGTTAAGTTTAACTTTGTAACGAGTGCACTGCGTGGTGTTTTGGGAAACAGGTGTGACATCTTCAGAAGTTATTTCTATGATGCATAGTTAAGCCTAAGGTCCATAAGCCTAAATTCCATCACTATCGGGAAACCGAGCCGAGGTTGATGACTTTTTTCAAATCCAATGCATTTTCCACATTGATTCCACGTCACAATACGCTGACAAATTACATTTAAACAACGTTGATTCAACCAGTGTGTGCCCAGTGGGATGCTTACTGTAGTAGCTTACCGTGTACATGAAGCCATATGTACAGGGCTGCTCATACTGGTAGACTTTATAGACCACCAGAAACATCACGCAGACCAGAAATGCCAAAGCACAAATCACCAGCAGAGTGACCTAGGAAGATGAGAGACACAAACATCATCTCTGGGTTACTGATAGGTCACACTATGCCCAAGCCCAAATCAATCCCTAGACGGCTAGCCACTAGATACTACTCTGTGGTAGACTACTGAACTAGATGGGTGTAAGAAATATGACAGAATCTGCATTTGCCCAACCACAGGGATAGGTGGAGTTATTACTATTTCGCCTCTACCAATCCAATTATTTCATGGCCCGTATTTATAAAGCGTCTCAGTAGAAGGAGTAGGCATGCTGATCCAGGAACAGTTTTCGCTTTTAGATCATAATGAATAAGTTTACATTGACAGGGGGCGATCTGATCCTAGATCAGCTCTCCTACTCTGAATCACTTTATGAATATGGGGCCAGAGGGCTAATTGCACCTATCCTATTACTTCAGCTCTACTGGGACTCATCAAGACATGTCTAAGGGGTTGATTAGGGAATAGGTATTGGACGTTAGACCGAACAGAGTGAGACACATGATGTCTTTAAAAGAGTAAAAGTACATTGCACTGGCATCTCCAGGGTATTATGCAATGGCTACAGGCGTTTCAAGGAACTGAGGAGGCGGGGAGTGGGAGAGAGTTGTCGGGAAAATCACTTTGTCAAATATGCCAGCCTCAGCTATGAGGCCAGGGCCTGTATTCTTAAAGCGTCTCAGAGAAGTAGTGCTGTACTAAGACCAGTGTAATAAAAAAGGCAAAACTGGTCCTAGATCAGCAATCCTACTCTGGAACACTTTATAAATATGGGACCTGATTTTGTCTTGATCACGGGCCCAAACTTAGTGTATTATATCATCGATTTTTATTGACACTGAGGTTTACTAAGAGTTCCTTCTGATTTTCCAGGATGTAGATGATGTCATATTTCTCTATTAGAGTTAGAAACATCTTGCGGAAATCATTAAAGAATTGATATCAAGGGCTGCTCTGCAAAACCAGCATGGAGCCAGACAAAAAAGAAACCAGGTAGGGAATGTCCCTTTCAACTACAGTGTGCATATTGCCTACAGAAAAGTAAATGTCTTGCCCTATCTGATAACAGATTATGCCTTAAGACTTCAGATACAAAGATATCAGCATAGCGAGCTGGAAAATACCACAAAGAGCATTTGAGCACTACAGATTGGGAAATCAATTGTGCTATGGGATGTCATGGAATGCATTCGCACCAATGTTTTTGATGGACCACTCTTAGATAGTGAGCAGGTATGGCTTCTTCAGGTGATCTGTAGCCTAGCAATTTGCTTCTCAAAGACCTCTATGTAAACTCATCTGTTGCTGCCATGCTATGTTGTTGTCTTAGGTCACTCGTTATGTACTGTTGTGTTGTCTCTCTTGTAGTGATGTGTGTTTTGTTCTATATTTTAATTTAATTTATTTTTAATCTCAGCCCCCGTCCCCGCAGGAGGCCTTTTGCCTTTTGGTAGGCCGTCATTGTAAATAAGAATTTGTTCTTATCTGACTTGCCTAGTTAAATAAAGGTTAAACATTTTTTTAAACGGAGAAAAAAAAACTGAGTGAGACATGACAATTACAAGACCGTTGCCATGGCAACAGTTGAATTAATCAAGGGGGGCTTGGGTTTGGGTGAAGAACAAGAAAACATCTCTTACTTTAAGTCGCTCAGATACCCCTTCAATGATGCTTATTGAGAATGCTGCTATCTTGGGGGAGTGCAGCTTGCTCTTCTTGTGCTCCCCATCATAGTCTGTTTTGGTCTTTACCACCACCTGAAACACAATGGCAAATGCCAAGATGTAGATAAATAACGCTGAACATAGGCCTGCACGAAGGTGTAACATTTGTAAGCTATATCCTTCATGTGTGTAATGGTGAATAGATTGATAGATTTTTATTTGAGGCTATTGACAAAATAGTGGTTACATTGACACGTTTATTTCTATTGGATCCTTAGATGGTCACATTCATATTATTTCATCCTGTAAAAAAAAAAACTCCATAAAAACATGGACGATGGGTAGAGTAGATATACTGCACCAATAGGCTTTCAATTCACTCGAATAAATATTACCTTGTCGAGTACAGGGAACTGCAGTTGACTGGCATCTAAGGGTGTTATGAGGGGAATGGTGTCGTATCCATCTTCTGAGACGGTTTTGGCGTTGTTTTTGTCACTTAAATGATTCCCCAATTTGACCATTTTTCGAGACGATAGGGTGTAAAACCTGTTCGGAGAAGGACAGGGCGTTCAATAGTGATTGTATGATGAATACATGTAGGCCTATGCGCCGTCTAAATTATGAATGGCATATGATTGTTTTCGTTTTATCTTAACGTAGCCAATCATTCCTGAGCTGAAACAAAAACACGCCTGCATTTCAAACACACTGCAATTGATAACATAGATATGGAACGTGGATTATTTTGTTAATTTCATTATATGATACCAGAAGGAGCGCTCGCAAATAAAACATCCTTTGTAGTATCCTTTGGATGTTACTTTCAATTAGCACTTTTTATCATAATAAGAACGATAAACTTGAATATGACATTGACTAATACATCAACCCTTACCTGCTAACGTTTTTTATTTTAATCCTTGTTGATGGTCGTATTTTATTGTTATAACTGAGACCGCCGGTGTAGGTGTGACTCAGCCGATTTAAGATGTTGTAGATGCACAAAATGGACACGCTCTAGCTGATGCTCCTCAAATGCGGACCCTCTGAGCGGATGCTGCTGCTGGCAGCCAAGTGATGTAACAACATTAGCCTACATCCCATGCATAGGCTACGCACGAGATAACACATGGGAGCAGGTCTAGGGAGATCATGGTTTTACATCTAAACTTTGAAAGACTATTTTAAATCTAATCAAAAGAAAGAAACATTGATACTGAGCTGAACATTTAATAAAAAATGTTTTCCAATGCCTCGCAAAGAAGGTCATCTATTGGTAGATGGGTACAAAAAAAAACGTTTTTAACCTGACAATGAATTGTAACGCTTGTCGTCTGGGGAAGGAGAGGAGGACCAAGGTGCAGGTGGTAAGTATTTATATTATTTAATGAAATATGCAACACTAGACAAAACAACAAACACGACAGACAGACAGACAGACAGACAGACAGACAGACAGACAGACAGACAGACAGACAGACAGACAGACAGTCCTGAAAGGTGAACCAAAAACACTAAACAGGAAACAACCACCCACAAAACACAATGGAAAACAGGCTACCTAAATATGGTTCTCAATCAGGGACAACGATTGACAGCTGCCTCTGATTGAGAACCATACCAGGCCAAACACAGAAATAGGAAATCATAGACAAACTAACATAGACAACCCACCCAACTCACGCCCTGACCATACTAAAACAAAGGTCAGAACGTGACATGAATATCACTTTGAGCATGGTGAAATTATTAATCAAGCTTTGGATGGTATATCAATACACCCAGTCACTACAAATATACAGGTGTCCTTCCTATACAGTATCAATTGCCGGAGAGGAAGGAAAACGCCCAGGGATTTCCTTGGTGACTTTAAAACAGTTACAAATATCAATGGCTGCGATTGGAGAAAACTGAGGATGAATCATAACATTGTAATTACTCCACAATACTAATCTAATTGACAGAGTGAAAAGAAGGAAGCCTATAAAAAATATTCCAAAACATGCATTGTGTTTGCATCAAGGTACTAAAGTAATACAGCAAAATAATTGGCAAAGCAATTCACTTTTTCTCTTGAATACAAAGTGTTATGTTTGGGCAAATCCGATGCAACACATTACTGAGTACCACTCCCATATTTTCAAGCATAGCGGTGGATGCATCATGTTATGGGCAGTGGCGACCTGTCATTCAGGGCAGGTGGGGAATATTATTTTGGCATTAATACGTGTCACATGTCAGTTTGCAAAAATACAAACATGGTCTCTTTTTTGTTTTACTGAGTAAGGCAGCTCCAAAATGCAGGTGTTTCAGCCTAGCTCTGTGCTTTCTGTGGTGGTGGGGCAGCCAGTGGGAAATACAGAGCGTATGTCACACTTGATCTTTTTCACCTGTCTTTGTGGTTGTCTCCACCCCTCTCCAGGTGTCGCCCATCTTCACCATTATCCCTGGTGCATTTATACCTGTGTTCCCTGTTTGTCTGTTGCCAGTTTGTCTAGTTTCGTCAAGCGTACCACTGTTTTTCCCGTACTCCTGTTTCTTGTTAGTTCCTGTTTTCTAGCTCTCCCGGTTTTTGACCATTCTGCCTGCCTTGACCCTGAGCTTGCCTGCTGTTTTTGACCTTATGGACTCTGCCCTGGATTACTGACCTCTGCCTGCCATAGACCTGTTGTTTGCCTGCCCCCTGTTTTGTAAATAAACATTTGTTATTTTGAACTGTCTGCATCTGGATCTTCTCCTGAAGTCTGATAGTACGGACTGGCCATGACTGACCCAGCAGACTCGGACCAGCTCCGCTACGTCACCTCCTCCCAATGAGTCACCATTGGAAGGCATGAGGAGTTGCTTCTTGGTGTCATGGAAGGTTTATAGAACTTGGCCGAACGCCATGACCGCGCGCTGGATACATTGCTGGAGCAATTCTGCAGGTTGTCTGTTAGGCAGCCTACCACGACGGGTAACCTCCCAGCCCCTCAGTTATCCAGCTGTCAGTAGCGCGCATCTCGGCTTCCGAGAACCCCGCTTACCTCCTCCGGAACACTTCGCTGGAGAGTCAGGAACTTCACCCCCCTAGGCATTTTTCCTATTTTCTTGCCTTACACCCTGGAATAAAAATGGATTTTGGGGGGGTTGTATCATTTGATTTACACAACATGACACTTTGAAGATGCAAAATAGTTTTTGTGAAACAAACAAGAAATAAGACAAAAAAACAAAACTTGAGCGTGCATAACCCCCCCCCCAAAGTCATTATTTTGTAGAGCCACCTTTTGCAGCAATTACAACTGCAAGTTTCTTGGGGTATGTCTCTATAAGCTTGGCACATCTAGCCACTGGGATTCTTGCCCATTCTTCAATGCAAAACTGCTCCAGCTCCTTCAGGTTGGATGGGTTCAGATGGTGTACAGCAATCTTTCAGTCATACCACAGATTCTCAACTGGAATGAAGTCTTGGCTTTAAGTAGGCCATTCCAAGACATTTAAATGTTTCCCCTTGAACCACTCAAGTGTTGCTTTAGCAGAATGCTTAGGGTCATTGTCCTATTGGAAGGTGAACCTCCAGCCAAGTCTCAAATCTCTTGTAGACTGAAACAGGTTTCCCTCAAGAATGTCCCTGTATTTAGCATTCCTTCAATTCTGACCAGATTCCCCAGTCCCTGCTGATGAAAACATCCCCACAGCATGATGTTGCCACCACCATGCTTCACTGTGGGGGTGGTGCTCTCGGGGGGTGGTGAGAGGTGTTGGGTTTGCATAGCGTTTTCCTTGATGGTCAGAGAGCTCAATTTTGGTCTTATCTGACCAAAGTACCTTCTTCCATATGTTTGGGGAGTCTCCCACCTGCCTTTTGGTTAACACCAAATGTGTTTGCTTATTTTTTTCCTTAAGCAGTGGCTTTTTTTGGGCCACTCTTCTGTAAAGCCCAGCTCTGTGGAGTGTACGGCTTAAAGGGGTCCTATGGACAGATACTCCAAATTCTGCTGTGGTGCTTTGCAGCTCCTTCAGGGTTATCTTTGGTCTCTTTGTTGCCTATCTGATTAATGCCCTCCTTGCCTGGTCCGTGAGTTTTGGTGGGCGCTCCTCTCTTGGCAGGTTTGTTGTGGTGCCATATTCTTTCCATTTTTGATAATGGATTTAATAGTGCTCCGTTGGATGTTCAAAGTTTCTGATATTTTTTTATAACCCAACCCTGATCTGTACTTCTCCACAACTTAGTTCCTGACATGTTTGGAGAGCTCCTTGGTCTTCATGGTGCCACTTGCTTGGTGGTGCCCCTTGCGTTGTGGTGTTGCAGACTCTGGGGCCTTTCAGAACAGGTTTATATATACTGAGATCATGTGTCAGATTATGTGACACTTAGATTGCACACATTTTGTAACGGGGTTCTTCCTGGGAAGGAGAGGCGGACCAATACGCAGCATGGTTGAAGTTCATGGTTCTTTAATAAGAAAAACTATACATGAACAAACTACAAAACAATAAATGTGAAAACCCGAAACCAGTCCCGTGTGGTACAAACACTGACACAGGAGACAATCACCCACAAAACCCAACACCAAACAGGCTACCTAAATATGGTTCCCAATCAGAGACAATGACTAACACCTGCCTCTGATTGAGAACCATATCAGGCCAAACACAGAAACAGACAAACTAGACACACAACATAGAATGCCCACTCAGATCACACCCTGACCAAACAAAACATAGAAACATACAAAGCAAATTATGGTCAGGGTGTGACACATTTGGACTTTATTTAACTAATTATGTGACTGATATTACTGTTCTAAAACATGTTCTTGGGTTTAAAATAATAAATACTGAAACTTTCAAATTAAGTTTGTGAGTGAGTTAAAAAATTGCTTTCATTAGCTTTTTCTCTCACTGCCCTGAGTTTGGCTGTTTTGGATCTACGAACATTTCCATTAACTTTTTGCTTAAGGAGAAACATAGAAATGTCCAATAACCTTTTTGAGGAATAGCAACTTTGCTTAACTTCCTTCTTAAGTCTATAGTTAAGGAAAAAATGGCTGTTAAGAAGTTATTTCTTCTTAACCCCCCTGTTGTTTTCCAGTCGAATTGGACCTATTTACATGTTTTCTCTCTGAAAAATGTAGTTGATTTAATCTGATTGCCATAAGGTTCAATGACTTTGTCCACACAGGGCATCTGAACACACAAAATACATTTAGATGATTTTCACTACATTTTGGGTTTTATTTAACTTTTGTACACCTGTGGTGTTCCCGGTCAAAAATGACCAGTCATTAGAAATGAATTGGTGAGACTACAATTAGTGTATAAAATTGAGTTCAGGCACATGCACATTCATCAGATGGACACACTTCTTCTCCCAGACCCCCACATGCATGTGTGTTTGAGCACACACACACACACACCTCACTCCCCTTCTTGGCTTCCATGGCAAACCCCAAGGGGACCTTTCCCAAAAATAATCTTTCCCCCACGGGAACCACACCTGTTGGCATTCTCACAAACAATCGCAACATTGTTTCAATAATATATGGAACTTTTCTCGCAGCTCTGGTATATAAAGCTTTTTTCATGTCTTGCTCACAATTAATTCTGTGGCAGCCCAATGACCAAACGATATACTGTATGTGAGGCTCTTGATCATATCTTTGATCATGACACTGGTGAGGAGGAGAGAAGCCAGGAAACTGACAGTGGAGATGCATTAGAGGAAGAAGTGTCAGAAGTTGAATGCAATACCGAATATGATCAAGACCAAGAGACTACCGATGTGGAACAATCCAGTGATGAGGAAGAGGGCCCTGCTGAGGTTGTTGTTACATTCCGGTCAGAGAATGGGAATTTGTCCTGGTCTTCATCCCCACCTGAGAGGTCGGCTGTCGGCTGAAAATGTTATCAGGATGACCCCAGGGCCATCGAGATACGTCATATCCCAGGTTGATGACATAAAATCCTGCTTCGAGCTGTTCCTGACAGAGTCCATCGAAACTATAGTGATAAACATGAGAAACTTGGAGGGGAGACACGTTTACAAAGACAACTGGAAGGAGGTACACCGGACAGACATCCAAGCATACGTGGGTCTCTTGATTTTGGCTGGTTGGTACAGATCCAGTAACTAATCTACCACCAGTTTATGGGATGCAGAGTCTGGTCTGCCAATTTTTTGTGCCACTATTTCACGTGTTGTCACGGGTGATTCGCTTCGACAACCGTGATACAAGACCAGGCCTCCGTCAACAAGACAAGCTGGCAGCGATCAGAGAGATTTGGCACAAGTGGATGGAGTGGCTGCCACTCATCTATAACCCAAGTCCAGACATCACAGTGGATGAGTGTCTGGTCGCTTTTAGGGAACACTGCCAATTCAAACAGTACATGCCAAGCAAACCGTCAAAATATGGAATAAAGATATGGGCAGCATGTGATGCCAGGACAAGTTATGCCTAGAACATGCAGGTTCACACCGGGATACCTGCTGACGGTGTTCCCGAAAGGAACCAGGGGAAGCGGGTGGTCCTGGAAATGACTGCAGGTCTCCAGGGGCACAACATAACGTGACAATTTCTTCACCTCATATTCTCATGGTCAGGAGCTACTCCCCCAAACAATGACCATGGTGGGCTCGGTCAGGAGGAACAAGCCTGAGTTGCCTCCTGCCTTATTCACTACCAAGGACAGGGATCGTTTTCCCTCTCAATTTACCTTCACCGATACACACACTCGTGTCCTACTGCCCGAAGAAAAATAAGAACGTGCTTCTGATGACAACTCTGCACAGGGATGTCGCTGTGAGTACCAGGGAGGACAAGAAGTCCAACGCTGTCCTGGATTAGAACAGGAACAAAGGGGGAGTTGACAAATTTGATACGGTATGTTACTTTTTATCTTTCAAGTCTCATGTACTTTTTTTCCTATTACCAGATTGTTT